>NC_048316.1:5544798-5844798 GCF_013100865.1 Trachemys scripta elegans | reverse complement strand
AACATCACAGTCACTCTGAACTCTTGCATTTGGTCTGGGTTTTTTTTGGAAACGAGAGAGACTACATTTATGGTTTATTACAGCAATCTGTAACCCACTCTCTCACACACAGCTACTTTCCTCCCCATGCCTGGAGGCTGTTAACAGGTCACTTCAATTTGAATGGTCCCTTGAAATATGTGTTAACTACTTACGTTAACCAAGAAATACTGAGTTCATTTCACAGACCTGAAGAAAAGCTGTGTGTAGGCTTGAAAGCTTCTTTCTCTCTCCAACAAAAGTTGGTCCAATAAAAGATAGTACCTCATTCACTTTGTCTTTCTAATATCCTGGGACCAACACACCTACAACACTGCATACAGGCTATCTTCATGACAATCTAATAAAGGCCACATATGATGAGAATACCTTTAATTCTTTAGCATTTACTGTAAGCGTAATGCTCAATAGGTGAACATTTTCTGCTGGGTCTGGAAAAATATTTGTTTTTCTTAGCAAAGGGCTTGTATATTGGACTGTGTGAAAATGTGTTCAGAGGTCTGCCCTTCTCACTATTAACAACCAGAAGTAGGAATCTCACCACCTTTATATTTGCTGGTCCAGCCCACACTGCCAGCTGGAAAAACTGCATATAACTAAAATACTTTTCAGGAACTAAACTTGAATCATTTCCGTATCCACTGAAACCTCTACAGTGGGTGAACTTGTAAGTTGCAAATTCACACAAGTTCTGAGGCAGGATTTAATGTCCTATAGGCAAAAGAAATGCAGTGGCAAGTAACAGATCACCACTCAATATGGGATTTCACCACAAACAACAGACCTGGTAAAAAGTGTGAGTTGGGGAAGTGATGCATGATTGCATGGAAAATACTAACAGTTGCATCAGTTTCCATAATATTGTGTGAGGCCGTCTCCAAGTGAAACACCTCTACCCCAATATAACGCTGTGCTCAGGAGCCAAAAAAACTTACCGCGTTATAGGTGAAACCGCGTTATATCAAATTTGCTTTGATCCGCTGGAGTGCGCAGCCCTGCTGCCGCGCCCGCCCCCCCCCTCTCCCAGAGCGCTGTTTTACCGCATTATAGCCGAATTTGTGTTATATCAGGTCGCGGTGTATCAGGGTAGAAGTGTATATGAAACTGAAGAGCTCTGTGTAGTTCACAAGCTTGTCTCTTTCACTAACCCAAGTTGGTCAAATATAAGATACCTCATTTGGTATCTATTTAGAAATGGTATTTGAAACTACTGGTATCCTTTTAGAGAATAGTATTTAAATATTTTTGCTAGGAAGCTGTTTAAAAGCACAAAAGCAAATAAAAAAGCACCAATCTAAATATGGCGTATATAGCCAGTCTCCAAAAACTTTGCCTTAAAAAAAATATCATAAGATTAGGCCCTGACTTCCTCCTTTCTGAAGCATCTTCTAGGGCACCCGTCCGTGGGGCAGAGACATGGCACCAGACAGAAACCGGAGATGCAGCTTTCGCAAGCCCTCACTGGGGGAAGAAGCCAGTCTCCTTAGATCTCGGGATCTTAGGTCTTGTTTAACCCAATCTCTCTAACTGGCTGAGAGACGAACAAACCGAACCGTCTCTGACAACCCCACTCCTCCGCACCGCCCTGGCGGGAAGGCGGGAAACACGCTCTGTTTCCAGCTGATCCCTGTTCTCCAGCACCAGCGGAGGTGCAGCAAACCAGGGAAGTTACCCACGCGCCCGCCGCTTCTAGTGCAGCGGCCTGAGCGGGTCTCGGCCCTTCGCAGTCCCTGGCCAGCAGCCAGGCCCTGGGCGCTCCCGTTCCCCGGCAGCCCCAGAGCTTAGCGGCCAACGGAGACGCCCGGGCCCCGGCTTTGTACCACGCATCCGGCGGGAGGGGAAGGGATTGCCCGTGTGCGGCCCGGGGCGGGTCCGCCGGGTCCCCTGCACTGGCGCGGGGCGGACCGAGACCGTCCTTCCCCCTTCGGCCTGGGGCGGCGGGGGGGCAGTCCCAGAGCCCGCCCCCTCCATCCCGGGGCCTTGGCGCCGCCCTGCTCGGCCGGGACTCACTGGCGCCGCGCGGGGGGCTCCCGACCCGGGCTGGGCTCCCGGCTGCGGCCCGGTGGCGCCTTCCTGGGCTTGAGGCGCAGTTTGCCGCCTCCCTCCTCAGACATGGCCTGGCCGAGGGGCCTGCTCCGCGCCGCGCAGCCCCGACCTCCCCTGCGGGACCCGCCCGGCTCCGCCCGCGCGGGGCGGGGCTCGGCTCTGGCGGGGAGAGCTCGGGGCTGCCCGGTGTGCGGGGGTGGGGCAGAGCTCGGGGCTGCCCGGGTTGGGTGGTGGCTGTGTAATGGGGCAGGCCCTGTGCTCCTCTGGGGGCAGTGGGGCTGGGGCTCTAGTATGGGGAGGGGGTTGCAGTAGCCCAAACTCGGTGTGGCTAGGAGGGGACGGTGGTGGTGCTCAGGGAGGCTCAGTACAGAGGCCCCTCATTGAGGTTGGGGTGGGGAGCTTAGACTAAGTACGCAGTTGTAGGCAACGTGGCTGTTCTGAGCCCACCAGGACCCTAGTTGTTGCCCATCTTATTTTCACACAGGTTTCCCCCAACCCCTCTGGTAAGGGGCATAGGGAACAGGCCAGTTGGGCGATCATCAGACTATGGATGAGGTGCAGTTTGTTGGCTCTCTCCTCAGGCCAAGGGAGCCTGCTCTGCTTCTGGGTGCCAATGGCTGCCCTAATAGCTAATCTCATTGGCCATAGGGGTGGTTCCAAGAAACTCACAAAATTGAAGGACAGGCTCTGAATACTCTCAGTGCTCTTTGAGGGACTGGTAGCCCAGAGCTTCCAGGAAACACTCAACACCTCACAGAGTCAGGCCCTGATTTGAAAAAAAAAACATCAGGAGGGTAGAAAACTACAAAATAAAATTTAAAAACAAAAATATGCCCTTTAAAAAAATCTCTGCTGTAAAGTACTTTCTCCAGGGGTCAGTGCAGCAGCTTTAGTAACGAGAGGTAACATACTTGGTGTCTGAGAATTGGCACCTCTGCAGTAGACTACAGAAGTTTCATAAGTTCATTTTGTTGCTTAAACAGCCTGTGTCTGATACTTTTTAACATGCCTGGATGTAATACTAGGTGCTATGCACCTGAATTGTGAAAATGCAATATTTGCCAGTTAGGTGGCCCCTTGGGGGTTTTGTTGGGCTCTATTTGGTCAGACTCAGACACTTAGTTAGCTAACACATTGCTTCATAACATTAGGGCATCCAGACTACAGGAGGATGGAACATGTAACCAGAGTTTGCTGCAAATGGACAAGGGGACTAGAACCTCAGCTGCATTCATCATTATTGATTTTGTGCCCATGCCGGGGATCTGTGTACCTTGGCAGCCAGCAACTCAGTCGCTAATTCAAATAACAAAGGTAATCATGAGTGCATCTCTTCCTCTTTTAAAAGAGAATAGCAGTGAAGCGAGGCCATTTATTTTTTCTGGGAAGAACCTTTGTGTATGACTTAAAATGAAGTGGTTCCTAGAGCAGGGGCATAGTTGGCAGATTGATATGTACAAATATACTGACTAGGCTGCAGTCCTTTCAAAAACAGATCCGCTATTAGAAATGCCATAACAGAGGAGGATCATACAGAGAGACTGAGGGGGAACCAAATGCCTCCCAGTCACCACAAGAAGAATTGTAATAGAAAATAAAAGTTGTCCACTTTTCCAAATGCCTACCTATACCCACCTGACATTAGGTGCCTGTGAATTGCAGAAGGGAATCAGGTATCTTTATTTTATAGAGTGAATTTACTATTAGTCAATGGTGCCTGACTGCCCTGGGTACTGGAAACCTTTTTCTTCCTGCACTATGAACAGCACTGATGCCAGCTATCTCACTTCATCTCCACACTTTACTTCCACACTGCCCTATAGGGCTGAGGGGATATTTGTTTCTGTGACCCAATTAGTCCTTAGTGTCTGTGCTGAGGTTGCTAATCAGATGTCAATTAGTACTAACTGCAGTGTTGTTGGTTTTTTAGGTATGTCCACAAGTTACTGGGCTGAGCTCTCCCTCCCCACCACAACTTTTCACATAGGCCACCAAATAGCAATTTCAGAACAGCCACCTTCAGTAACTGCATCCCTGGGCCAGATTTGAACCAGTAAAATGGTGTTCAGATCCCACAGTGATTGGTGCACATCAGAAACACCTAGATAAGTATAACCTACAGGTGATAGCACCATATCATATTGCCAGCCAACCAGTCCTACTGAGCTATAATTAAAAACAGAGGAAGAATGGTTGAGTGGTGAGGGCACTTGCCTGAGACTTGAAAGATTGGGGTTTGATTCTACAGCTTCATTGTGTGATCATGGGAAAATCACTTCACTTGGTGTGTCTATTTCAATTCCCCATCTGTAAACTGGTGATAAGAAGTGGTTCCCTACCTCACAGTGGTGTTGTGAGGATAAATATACATTAAAGATTATGAAGTGCTCAGATACTACGGCAATGGGTGGCTATTAAATAAGCCATACATGGAAAAATACTAGGATTCTCCATGCCTGAATTCTGGCATTTCTTGTGCTTAGTGGTCAGGCTAAATGAAAATGAACCTTGCCGCCAGACAGAAACAGCCTGAGTTTGTTCTAGAAATACTATTGGGCACCTAGTAGGCTGACAGTTTCCATGGACCCTTGTGTTTGCTTCCCGGCACCAGATCACTCATGAAATCCTAAAAAAGCCTGTTGTCTTAGAATTCACCTGTAGTCTGTGCTGCTGGCATTTGAAAGCTGCTCCCCAGTCAGCTGATATGGCATTCCTGGAAGCCGCCTGTCCTGTCAATGATAAAGGATTAGAAAACATGTCTTATAGTGATAGAGTCAAGGAGCTCAATTTAGTTTAACAAAGAGAAGGTTAAGGGTTGACTTGATTACAGTCTATAAATACTTACATGGGAAACAAAATATTTAATAATGGGCTCTTCAATCTAGTGGAGAAAGGTATAACACAATCCAATGGCTGGAAATTGAAGCTAGGCCAATGCAGATTGGAAATCAGGTTTACATTTTTAACAGTGAGAGTAACCATTTGAACAATTTACCAAGGATTGTGACTGATTCTCCGTCCCTGACGATTTTGAAATCAAGATTTGATGTTTTTGTAAAAGATCTGCTCTAGGAGTTATTTTGGGGGGATTCTATGGCTTGTTATACAACAGGTCAGGCTGGATGATCACAGTGATTCCTTCTGGCCTTAGGTGCATTCTAACTCAGCAGAGCCAGAACCAGGTGGGCTGATGATAAAGTTAAATCATTTTATAATCGATGTAGGGAGGAAGATAGCGATGGGGATAGAAGAGGCGGATGAGGTGAAATAGACCTGGGACAGCAAGGAGAAGGGGAAGGGGAGGAAGAGGGGGAGGGGGGGGAATTACTGCAATGCAGTGGCTCAATAAAGAAGGGAGCATAAAAAAGAATCAGGGGAAATGTTTCACTGCAACACATGCCAACTGTAAAATCAATGCAAAAATGTTTCTTTTATCCATTTATTTTTTAGCCTTGGCAACTGTGCTAAGTGAGCATTCGAATTAGTACTACCAGTATTCTCCACGTGGCGGCAGCAAAGAAACATCGCCTGCTTTAGAAAACCAAAAGCTCTCCTTTTCAATGTGAGTGAGTGGCAGCGCCAGCCCTGGTAGCTTTATGTGCAACTGTGCTAATATCCATGCATGTGTATGCATGCATGGGCATATTTGTGTTAATGTCTGAGTGTGTATGGTAGTGTCTCTGTATGACCATGTCTGCTTGTGTTAATGTCTCTGTGTTTCTCTTTGTGTTGCTCTGGACAATCCTCATCTCAAAAAGTTGATATTTTTGTAATGTTGTAAAATGTCCCCCTTGCTAGATATGAATTGGCAGAAACAATCAGCAGCCATTCTTAATTTTCTTGTTAAATGTGTATCTTAATATGATACTATTTTTGTCATAAATTGTATACCATAACATTTGCAGTAGGTGTAATGTAGCTGGGGATACGTGAAGGGGAAAATCAAACTTAAGGCATGTCAAGGGTTCAAAAATGAAGCATTCATTAAAGGAAACCCAAAGAATCAGGAGAAGTTGTTTCAGTGCTAACTGTAAAATCAAAGTAAAAAGCATTAATTGCTGCTGCAGTCCTAACCCTAGCATTTTCTGACTTTTGGGGGAATTAAACTATATAAACTCGGTGCTTCAATTTTCTTGCATTTAATGTGTATCAAATGTACTGTTCCTAGGGTAACACTTCAACCCCCCTTTACACCTGTAGTGAAGTTTTACACTCTTGGCCTGTCTGTTTCCATGAGTACTCACAGATTTGATTCTACCCTTTTGAGAACTTCATCCCCATTTGTCTCCTACATGCATTCAACATGTTTGAATCTGCCTTTCTCTGGAATTAGTTCAGTCTAAACTTAACTTCTCTCACTTGCAGGAGCCAGATACAAGGGCTCTACTCCAAATTGTTTTTGTGATACAGGCATCTATCCACCAGGACCTGCACAGAGAAATCTCACATTATTTCACACAGGCCCTAGATGAACTGTCGTCATGATTTTCGTTCTGTGAAGAGGAAGTGTGGTCTACTGGTTAGCGCAAAGAACTGACCAACAGGACAGGTTCTAGATTTGGTGCTGCCACCTTAGACAAGGTTACTTCTGTGCCTTAGTTCTTCCAGCTGTACAAGAGGGATAATAATCCTCATGGAACTTGCCTGGGTGGTAAGGCATACTTAACTGTGATAATGGTGATGCTTGGAGATCCTCACATGAAAGGTGCTCTAGAAATGCAAAGAATTATCATTAGCACCATCCCCAATTGGATTTGAGCTAGTGACCGAGAGTTTGAAAGCTAGAGTATCTTTCCATATAGCTGAGGGAATGCTTGTCAGTGGACTGCCATTTATCTACTCCCTGGAGATACTCATCAGGTTGCGCATGCTTAATCTTGATTTCCATAGTTCCTGATTCCTGACATAAATTAGGCCTCAGTTTTAACTTTTGCTCCCATGAAGTGGGCATGGGGGCAGAGGAAGGGACTACTATAACAAATTCTAATGCTCCAACAAATTTCCACAAATATTAAAGCCTATAAATCGCCAGCCAAACAAACCAAGTGATCTTTTCATAGGGTGGGGGAGAGAGGAGGATGTGAAACGCAGGTGCCAGCATTTGCTGGGGAAGAACTGGTACATTATCAACTAATCCGCCTTCTGCTATTTCTGATTTCCTCCCCAACAGCTGCAGCATTAAATGAGAGCTCCTGCATTTGGGAAGAATTAGAAAGCTTGAAGTAACGGACGGGGTCTCTGTTGGAGACACAACGTCTCACAGACAGGAGGGGGGTTGTGCTTCCAATGTAGAACCTGGAGCATTAGGCATTTTACAGCCTGGAAAAATTGTCATGTTTCAGCTGTTCTAGAATTATCAATGAAGAAAAGACACTGTCATTTGTGCTAGGATTCCCACTGATGCCGATATAATCACATGTACATGGTATGCTTTTGCATAACCCATTGTTGATACTGTGAGGGTGACAGGAAATGTAGGTTTATTGCAAAACTTCTTTAGGTGAGGACATATGCTAATAGTTGACGCTAGAAGCTTAGATACTGTAAAATCTATAATGATGGTTGTTATATGAGATAGAGAACTAAAGTCTTTGAGACTGAGCTATAAAGAAACTGATTTGCAGTTTGTTTAGAAAAAATATATTGGTGAGTTTTAGTGTGTATGAAAAGTTATTCAACTCCAGTCAAGGATCCAGGTCCCATTGTGCTAGGTGTTGTACTGACAAGTGCCACAAAAACACCCCTTGAGACTGAAGTTCTGTCTTTGATGTTACAGAACAGGCAGCATCAGGGTAAGCCTCCCCTGCCAAAGTGCCTGAAGCATGATCTGGAGGGCCTACATCTAGTGCTGGAGAGTCACAATGGTCCATGGAGCTGGTTTCCCAGCTCCAGTGGAATGGGAGAGAATGTCATTTTGCATCAGTAAGGGCGCAGCACAATTCAAAGCCATTAAATTATCAAAGCTGGACAAATCTGCCTCTAGCAAAGTCAGGTGAAGGAAGTTGATGTGGAATCTCGTTTTTGAGAAACGCAAGCCCATTGCCATTTCCTGATTAAGAATTATTATAAGATCAGTGGAGGCATTTTTGCGGACCTACCCTAGTGTTAGGGGTAGAGGCGTATGTCTTCAGTGAAGCATCAGTTAGTTTGGACCCTGCTTTCGCTGGTGACTGACCAGAACCAAAGTTGGTCTTCAGAGCCTAGTGTGAGGCTCATTTTTTTCAGCCCAGTTTTTTCTTTTGTGATGGAGCTACTAAGCAGGAGATTACAACTCCCCTCATCCCCCTTCCCACTGCCCTTCCCTTGTCCCTGGCCAGTTAAGGAGAAGGATCCTGAACACGAAATGGCCAGGCTCTGTGGGAAGCAGCAGCCACATGGTGACCCAGGAGCTGCAGAAAGGAACCCCTAGGAACTGTGGACAGAGCCGTGTGTGGGACATGCTATGAATGTTGGAGGTTACAGCTCAGTGCAGGTCTGAGGGAGCAGCAGCAGGGCCCCAGTGAGAGAGACACCGTGACAAGTGATCCTGGCCTGGAAAGCTCCTGTCTCTCAAGTGGCCTGCCCTCAAGGTCCCAAACAAGGACCCCTGTTGCTCACTTTGAACTACAACTGTTTACGCCTCTGTATCTAGGGTATCTGGTGTTTTTTCCCTTTCCTGCCAGCTCTAGTAAAATACCCTTTCACTTAACCATGTCTCTGAGTGGTTAGGGGGACCCACAGGGACGAGCGTCTACAAGGCCTAGCTGCTGAAGCACCAACAGTGCTTGCCTCCAAATTGTGGCACACCTGACATGCAACTGGTAGGTGAACTCCAGCACTGAGCAGTCAGCACTTTGTTGGTGCTAAAGACTGCCTAGTGCCGTTCTTCTATGCTCTTCTGATTGATTGTCTGTGTCTGAGGTATCCAGATGCCTCAGGGATGCCATATCTGGCTATTCTGTTCCTCACTCCCCTTCTGTGCTTGTTCTGCTCGCGCCATATGACACATCCATCCATCCACTAGTAATGGTGCCATGGAGAGAGTGGTGTCCATTGAGCATCTGGAGGGAATCTTATCATACCAATATGATAGGTAGGGGGTGCTGTCTAATGCTGAGAGATGGGAGGCCAAAATCTGAATCGGAGAAAGCCTTATGAACCCAACATAAAACCTGCAGCTGTTGCTCAGGCATAGGTGCTTGCCTGCTTGCTCCCATGGCCATGTGTTACTATGGTATTCCATCCCCTTTGAAGGTGGAATGCCAGTTTCAGAGTAGATGGTCATAGATGGTTAGTCTATGATACATGTGCCATCTCCCGTTCAGGAAGTCTACCTTTTCAGAGTATAATGAAAGTTCAGTGCCACGTGGCTCTTTACACACAATCACACCTGCTGACATTTATATGCCAAGATGGAAAAACCTAAAAAGAGGATCAGGGAGACTGGCATGGCATTTGCGGGCACTCCAAGGTTGCCAAGTAGACATATTGTATTGAAACAGTTGCCTGGGAAACATTTAAAAATACATTGAGTGGCAAAGCATATGTGATGTGCCCACAAGTGTTCTGTGTGAATGAAATGCCATGGCAGATGATGGCACCAGGGGACTGTTACTATTACGTGAAAAGATTCTGCACGTGTTGTTAGTTTATGAGCACCCCTGCCTACGCCATGCTGGCAGGACGTGCACAGAAGAGATCACTTTGCCTTTCGCCGATGGAGTGGAGAGAGCATGGTGCATTCAGTCATCATCAACTTCCCATGGCTGGAGATGGCTATTAAGAGTACCCTGGCTTCACAGTTTACATACATAGGTTTGTTGTCAGTTTAGATTGGCACTGTCTGTTTCCCCTTAGAGATAATCTCCACAGTGGGGTTGTTGGATATATTGGTTCTCTCAGTACATTAATATTTTATTTCAGCTCTGACTGAGGTGGTGGCCCCATTGTGCCAAGGGTACAGGGACAATCCCTCCCACAAAGAAATTTCAATCAAAATAGATCCGAAAGACAAAGGGTGGGAGAAAGGGAGCATTTTATAGATGGGCAACCAAGACACACAGAGATCCAGGACCATACTTTCAAAAGACCTCAGAACAGTACTAAATTCTTGTGAAAATCTGGCCCAAGTCATGGCAGCTGGTAACTAGAAGCTAATTGGGGCTAAACCACACCAATTAAATCCTCAAATCCCCTTCTCCGTTTCTCTAAAAACAAACAAACAAAACCCCCTTTCTCTGCTAGTGAAGTCCAGGGAGGGAGAAGCAGACAACTCTCACCACTCCAGCAGTGCCTGAGAGGAGAAAAATTCATCAACTAATTTCCAAACTCCAAAAGAGCTCCTCCCTTCACTGGAACAATGAGGCAGGGCTGAGACTGGGCATGCTCACAAGCTACTTTCTCAGGTCTTTTTGGATTTTTTTTTTTAAGTCTAGGTAGCTTGAGTGCAGATACCCACCGCTGGCTCTGGTCCTGCAGCAGGGGCCTGCTTTGGAGAGAGCCAAACTACCCAGCTCCAGCCTTTGACTCTGAAGAGCAGAGGCAGCAAGTTAGCCCGGTAGGAAGAGGGAATGGAGCTCAGGGGAGGGGAAGTTCTGGGGCTATGCAGCCTGGTCAGGAGTTTGATGGCTGACGGGAGGAGGGGAGGAATCTGTAGGGAGGGGTCCCAGAGGGCTGTGCTGCCCAGCAGGGGTGTCTTCCCTTGGTGGGGGCCATGCTACCTGGTGGAGTTGCCTTTGTGAGGAAAAGGCTAACTGTGAGGGCTCTGCCTACTGAAGCGACATTTTGGCTGAGGAGAGGATCTGAGTAACTGCTGTCTTTGGGGGAATGGGAGACTTTGGGCAGTTGCGGGAGGCGGAGACCTTTTGACTGGCTACTTACTTTGAGCACCAGCTGCTCAAGGTCACCCAGAACTATGAATTGAATACAAGTCTCCTGAGTCCCAGTCCAGTACCCTCACCACAAGTACGTGTTTAGTTATGTCAGGTCCTGATACACGTGTGGGTGTGGGATGAGTATGTGTGAGTGAGGCAGGGAAAATCGAACTCTCAACTTCCACTATAATCTTGGGGTGCTGCTGAGGGCTAGGATCGAAACTCTCCTGGAGAGATCGGTCTAGATCCTAAACAAAGATTAGGTTCAGGGGCTGGCAGGCTGTGAAACCCTGGATTCTGTGGACCAACCCATGATTCTCCTGAGGGGGATATGCACTTATTACTCTCCCTATGCTTACTGAGCTTGCCTGTGAGTCTTGATTTGCTGTGGTATTGTGTTTGTGGATATGTGTGTTTGTGTTTTTTTTTAAATACTGCGTTGTGGAGTATTATGGGCCATAGGGGCTTGGGCTCTTCCTCCTTTCCTTTGTGCTGCTCTTCAGTTTAAAACTGCCTTAGTACAATGTTAAGCAATGGCTTCAGTCTTTGCTGAAAGGCCACTTGACTTGTTCCACAGGCATGAAAACTCTAAACTGATGGACAAAAATGCCGACAAACAAATACCCACCTCCCTATTTGTGTGCTATTATCCCATCCATAACACAAATAATTAGTTATCCGGGGCAGTATGTAATAAAATTAGCTGAAAATAGAAGGTTATTCACAGGAAGAATGTCTGTTTAGTGCATGGCTGAGTGTGGTTAAGAGCCTCAGTTAGGGTTTTGTGCTTTGCATGGAGTACCTGCTGGAGTGCTAAATTACAGCAAGCTCCATTATCAGGGTTTGATCCAAAGCCCATTGAAGTACATGGGAGTCTCTTCACTGAATTCAGTGGGGGTTGAGTGGACCCTAATATTGTAATGTTTATATTGCACTCATGCAAATCTCAATAACATATATGCAAAACGTGTTCCTCCCTTTCTAAATACTTTTCCTTCTACATTCAACCTCTCCATCTCCCATCATTGGCTTCGCCCTTGGGAAGAGAGAGCCTAAACTGTGACTGATATTTACATGTGATTAATCAAATGTGATTTGAAAAAATAAATGGATACTCCACTGTATCAGACACATATTTAGAGTGACCAGATGTCCCGATTTTATTGGGACAGTCCCGATTTTTGGATCTTTTTCTTATATAGGCTCCTATTACCCCCCCGCCCCCATCCCGATTTTTCACACTTGTTGTCTGGTCACCGTACACATATTGCCCTGAGTCTCTCTTATTTACATTGGCTTAAGTCCACTGAACTGAGATCAAGCGGTTCCTGCACTTAGCATACAGCTCACTACTGCAGTAATGGCAGGGGTGCTGGAACAACGTGAATAGTGGGGGGTGCTGAGAGTCATTGAATCAAACTGTAAACTCTGTATATAATGGAAATGACTTCAGCACCCCCACCACCCTTAATACCAGCACCTATAAGTAGTGGCACCTGACTAGAGGTTACAGAACATGTTGCCTTCATCTCCTCCCACCTTGCAATTCCCATCTCTGGGACTTTCCTGAACCTAAACTTTTCATATTCCAGCTTGTATGCCTCACATGTCTCACATATGAAGCAGTGTGACCACTGAAATATCTCCTCTGGCTCCCTATCTATTTAAAAATTGCCCTTCTTCTTTCTAAAGCCTTTCATAGATTTGCTCCAACTGGCCTCTGAGAGATTCTCTCGCTGAACCCATTGCCTGCCCCTTCAACGACCCTAGCTGGAGCCTCAGCTGGTGGAAAGTGGCATAGTTCCATTGCAGTCGATGGAACAGTCATCAGTGCATCACTGAGTCATGGTCACCTGCAAGGTGGAATGTAGCAGCAAGAACACTGTGCCATGATGTCATACAGCAGTTTAGGACAGGAAGTGAAGAAGACTGTCCAACTCAAATGGAAAACTTAGGCAGAAAGTAACTTTCCAGAGTTCAAAACCAATCATTGATACATTTGCCTATTTAGTAACATGCCCTGTAGGACTGGATGGCTTAGGCAGGGATAGGCAACCTATGGCACGTGAGCCAAAGGCGGCATGCGAGCTGATTTTCAGTGGCACTCACACTGCCCGGGTCTTGGCCACTGGTCCGGGAGGCTCTGCATTTTAATTAAATTTTAAATGAAGCTTCTTAAACATTTTAAAAACCTTATTTACTTTACTATAGCTAAACAATAGTTTAGTTATATATTATAGACTTATAGAAAGAGACCTTCTAAAAACGTTAAAATGTATTACTGGCACGCGAAACCTTCAATTAGAGTGAATAAATGAAGACTCGGCACACCACTTCTGAAAGGTTGCCGACCCCTGGCTTAGAGGATGGCTCACTTATGACCTGTATAAAATAAGCTGATGAATCTCAGTCTGGATTCTAGTGGGCAGGAGTCCACATCATTGAGAATTATAAAAATTGGCACATTGAAGCTAAGGATGGAATCAGCAGTGGAAGCTGAGATACCCTTCAAGCCTCACCTGGTTTGAGAGGATATTAGTGGAGCAGTTGGAGAAGCTTGCTCATGGTGTACAAGATCTATGGATGACTGTTATTCATTTATACTGCAGTAATAACTAGAATCTACACCCAAAATCAGGGCCACATTGTGCTAGTCCTTGCACAGAGACTGCGAAAGGGACAGTACCTGCTCTTAAGAGTTTGCATTCTAAATAATGTTCATATTTAGGAATTAATTCAGGGAAGTTCTCTGGCCTGTGTTCTGACCAGGAGGTCAGACTGGGTGATCACAATGGTTCCTTCTGGCTTTATAACCTAGGAACTAGGTACAGGAAGCCCAGTGGTTCTCAACCAGGGGTATGCAGAGGTCTTCCAGGGGTTACATCAACTCATCTAGATATTTGCCTAGTTTTACAAAAGGCTACATAAAAACCACGAGCAAAGTCAGTACAAACTAAAATTTCATACAGACAAAATGAGAAAGTAAGCAATTTTTCAATAATAGTGTGGCTGTGACACTTTTGTATTTTTATGTCTGATTTTGTAAGCGAGTAGTTTTTAAGTGAGGTGAAACTTCGGGTATGCAAGACAAATCAGACTCCTGAAAGGGGTACAGTAGACTGGAAAGGTTGAGAACCACCGTATTAGCCTATTAAACAGATAGGAAACTGTAACATAGAGAGATTAAGTAAATCACCAGAGATCATTCTGGGAGCCTGTGGCAGGCCCATGAACTGAACTCAGGTCTCTGGCTTAACGATAAGGGCCGCCTTCATCTCCGTTAGTATCTCACTCCCAAGGGCTCTCAATCCAGAACCGTTCAGCAGCACTAAATTCACTTAAAAGGAATGGGAGGAATCTCCTTCTGGAACGTGGTATCCTGGATCTCTTTGCTTCCAGGGTATTGTTGGGTGCTGGACAGTTGTGCGAATAAACGGTCTCTGTAGTGCAAAAGACACGTTCTGGCTTTGCTATGGTGCTTCTAACTGCAAGCATCCACCTAGCTTACCATAGGCTTCCTTTTATCTTAACGGAGACTGTGTGTGTTGGGAGAGTTATTTCTGACTGTAATGTATTTCATGTGTGATAGTGATAAATACTGTGCTCGTAAATCAGCCTGGGCTGTCCTATCCTCAGGATGGGGACAGCTTACAATAGGCTTGTCTGCTTCAGATTGGGAGACCATGACCACCTTATTTCATATTTCTCCTCCTCCTGCTTTTTCCCCTCTCTTGGCCGTGCTAGCAGCTGGCGTGTTGCCAGTCACCTGACCCACTTTAAATACAGTCTATATAATAGTCCTGCTAAAGTGTGTTTCTATAGGATTTGTTTTGCTTTTGGGGGTGAAGGGGTACATCTGTTCAGCGTGACATTCCTCCCTGAGTGTGAAATTCACTCCTTGTGCCGAGGGTCAGCACAAGGCCCATGCACCAGGGGAGTCCTGCTTAAGACCTCCTAACATGAGGTATTTTCTTGCTTGTTTTGTGGCAGCGCCTAGGTCAGCATTGGGGCCCCATTGTGCTAGGTGCCATTAACACACACAGTGAAAAGATGTTCCCTGCCCCGACAAACGTCTCTAAATTACATATCATGTAGTAGTGTGAGCATAGCAATGGCGCCAGCTGGAGAGAGAGGGGCTGGGGAAAATATGCCTCCCCAGGGGTTTTGCACTTACTAAAAGTTCCATAGGCCATGGAGCCAGTGGGGCCATGCATGGCCTGACCATTTTTAAGCAATGGTACTAAATTAGTATGGATGCTGCTGGAGTGGCCAGGAACATTGCTCCAGCTGCATGGTCACACCACCATTGAAATTTGACCCCGAAGCCCCTCTGTACAGGGATCTGATGCATTGGGCCACAATGCCATTTGAATGCCATTCAAATTTGGCCTGGCTGCTCCTCCATCTGAGGGTAGCTGGGTCGAATTGTTTGTTCCTGTGCAGTGGGGTGAGATGCGGGGGAGTCCACTAAGAATTTGACTCCTGGCAGTACCGGCTCATGCACTGTGTGGTAGAGAGAAGGGAGACTCCCCATACGGAGGAATGAGGTCCCTGCTGGGGGCGAGGAGAGAAACCAGAATTTGTTCATCCCTCCCTGCCTGCTAAGAAATATCTGAATTGGTGCTGCTGGAGAATAGGAACCTGGAA
Source organism: Trachemys scripta elegans (assembly GCF_013100865.1). Classification (NCBI taxonomy): domain Eukaryota; kingdom Metazoa; phylum Chordata; order Testudines; family Emydidae; genus Trachemys; species Trachemys scripta. The sequence goes on along the minus strand of NC_048316.1, from coordinate 5,829,214 downwards.
CTCCAGAGTTCTAATCCAGGCTCTGGAACTGAGTCCCTTGGTCACCACAATCAAGCTGCTATGTGTCAGGTATGACTGTTTCAGTACAACAGAGGAATGTACAGAACTCGCCCCGAAGTCTTGTGGGGTTGCTACCTTGCTGTGCCAGACTGCTCCATCTGGATTCCTCCTCATTCATCCTCCCCCCCATTCATCCTCCCCTTTTTTTTTTTTAAGGTTTGTCTGGTTGGCAAAGGCTGCAAATAGTTTCTTCAGCGCTCTTGCTAAATTATGGCCCCATCTTTATAGCTTCTAAGCACTATGTGCTTTTAACATGTGTTCGCAGAAAACTGGACTACATTAAATCTGAGTGTTTAAAGCAATCCATAGTCAATACGCTTCTAGTATTTAAATTGGCTTCTTGTTTTTTGTAGGCATTTTAAATGGACTGGATTGAGGGGAGTTAAAATGTTCTAAGCTAAACACAGCATGTGTAGTGCAGAAAATACTCCGGGATTCACTCATTTTTGCCTGGTGCAACACAATGACTTCTACATCCACAGTAACTGTAGCACTCTGTATATCTTGTTGGCTCACAAGAGTCAGTTCCTTACTTCAGCCAATGTCTTCTCAACTTTCAAGCTGGTCTAGCAGAAGGCATCAACTTCCCAAAGCTAGAGTCATGCTTAAGCCAGGCTTCCAGCACAGTCAATGACCCAGAACAGATGAAGTCTTATAGGAGAGAAGATTAAGAAAAAAAAAGAAGCCGAAGGAAAAAGAAGAATCGTGCCATCAGCTCAGAGGAAACGAGACTAAGAAAGGAAACTAGGAGGGGAAATTTTGGTGCTTATTTTTAGACAATGTGGGTGTGTATTATTTTTCAACTCAGTATATTAATTTCTGCAGAATATAGTATCAAAGTGTGGTTAGATTGTCTATTAATAGGTTATCAGAACTTCTGGCTTCAGCCTACCAGCCATCCCCTCAGAAACAATAAACCCATTTGGTACGAGGATGAGACAGCAGTAGACATCCCTTCCACACGCTCACGCCTCAGATTGTCTGTTTCTCCTGGTGTCATAATGGAATGAAAGGGCAGCTCGTCTAATCCATTTTAGGTATTTGGTGTCTGACATCAGGCTTCTAAATATTGTTACCAGCCTGTTAACAGACCCTTCTGTTGTCTGGTGGGAGGTAAATCCAGTCTTACACAAAGCTGTAGGTTTAATACTAGCAGAGCTCCGGCAGCCTGTTTTGTATTGCACCAGACTGACCAATGATACTCAGTGTCTCAGGATTCAACAGTAGGGTGGTCTTGAAGAGACACACCATTACACTTCCTGTTTCCTTCTTGAATAAGGCAGGAGCCTGTGGACACTCCACTTCCACAGGACTCCTACAATTGCTCAGTGAGTTGTTTTAGCCCTTGCACTTAGAGGAGAACTGGTTAGCGGAGACCAGCCTCCCTGAGGATTAACCTCTGCAGTTGATTGAAGTGGATGGGGAAACCATCTCCAGCTCCACTCAGTTTTACCAGTGAGCTGGGCAGGATGGCTGGTAATTCAGAGTCCCTCTGATTATCACTACCCCATGCGCGCTCTCACAGTGTCATTGTAGAAGGGGCTTGTTGTCCCTCAGTGAAAGGCTCCTTGTGATGAGCTGCACAAAAGCCATTCACCATGTACAAGCAGCAGCTTTATTGCCCTGGAAAACGCAGGCACTGTCCTACATACACCTGAGTGCCACCTACTGGTGTGTTATCTGTTAATTATTTACAGACAGACTAGAGCACTCTTGCAAACACTCAAGCCATGTGTACCTTGTATGCTTGCTAAATGTATCTATGATGGAGTTGCTAGTTGCATGTTATGCAATGGGTGGAGCCCCTGGGAAAGCCTATGAGCACCATATAGCACTGGGGGATAGGACCAAAAATCCTTTGCTGCAGACTAAGTTAGAATGAGCACTGTGAGAAAGGAAGGGAGGGAGACTGTATCTCATCAAAGACTCTTCTGGTTTCCTTTATAAACAACTCTACACTTCCCCTAACTTGATTTTTAAGCAACAAGCCTCTCTGAGGAGACTAGCCGACGCTCCAACAGACAGTCTCTATGTGGGGGACAGTCAGGCATGGGGCATGCAGATTCCTTAAACATCAGCAGAAATTAACACTGTATTACATGCAAGACTCTGTTATTCTGAGCCACCACATCTCTTTTAAGATGAAAAATGAGGGCAAGATGCAGGGCAGTCTAATAGTTAGATCACTGGGCTGAACTTCAGAAAGTCTGGGTTCTATTCCAGGCTCCGCCAATGACCTGCCAGGTGACCTTGGACAAGTCAGGATACCACTCAGTGCCTCAGTTTCCCCTCCCACTGTTTATTTGTAAATCATCAGGGCAGGAATTATCCATTGGTAGTATCATGCCTACCACAATGAGTTCCTGATCTCATCAGGGGCCTCTAGGTGCTAGGTAATAATAGAAAAGGATAGAAATTACAGCCTGAATGAGCTAAATATGGACCAAGTGATGACAGGCACATTAGAAACAGCCAAGTAGGTAGGCAGATGATATTATAAATAGAACATCAGCTAGGAGAGAGAATGAGGCCTTGTTTTATATAATATTTCTTTGTTGTAGAAGAAAGACCCTGTAATTTGCCTGGTCACTCTTACCAATAGAATAAGATTTCAGTAGTGTCAATAAACAAAATTTAATAAGAAGCCACATTCAGGCCGTTTCTCTTTGCACCTAAATATTTCAGGCACTTGTCAGGGTCTTTATTAAATGCAATATATCAAATATTCCTGGATATGTATCAGCAGCTCTTCATACAACATCCAATTACAGCTTCCTTTGCATCACTTCTTAGTGTGAAAGTGACACTAGACAAAATACATACATGATCTTTTTTTCCCTTGCAAAATGTGACCGATGTCTACTGATCTTTTTTTATTCTAGCTTTTTTAAAAAACAAAAGCTGGAAGCTTTAAAAATAGTGCTCTGCAAAATAATCCCAGGCTACCAACATTTATTAGGTTATTTATTGTGTTATGCAGCAGCCTTTGCACAAGATAGCGAGGGCCATGAATGTACAATTAAATCTTGTTTTGAATCTCCCAAGTGAGAACAAGGCCTAGAAAAAAGGAACCACTCAGATTATAAAATGTCAGAGGCATATTGATATAATTATCCTTAGAAGAAGATACTGTAGGAAATAGGATGGCTGGATTATTATTAAAACATCAGCAGAATCACATGACCAGTGAACCAAAAGCATAAAAACAACGCTTTCTAAATGAGGCTTTTCCCAAGAAAACTTGACTGTAAGAACCTGGGAAACTGCACTTTTCCTTGAGGCAAGAAAGGAAGGGTCAATCCAGCTTTAAAGGAACAGTGGCTGCATAAAACTTACATATTAAAAAATATTAGTTTTCCCAAGGCGTATTGCTTGTTTCTCTTTAGCATTTTGCTGTATCTGGATGATGTAAAAATGACCATCTTGTGTCTTTTATTCTGCTTTTTTTTTCTGATTCCCATGCACTTTCTGGATGTTGCTGCTGGGGTGTGCAGGGGAATAATACAAAACTCCCAGGGGGACAGGGATTAAAACACGTTTTCATTGACATTTTTTAAATGTATGTAAGCATTTCTGTTCTTACTGGGTTTTTGTAAAACTGCTCAGTGCATTGATAATTGAATGAGAGACTTTAATTGGTAGGTTGCAGTTTCAAATCCAGTCTGTGTTAGTGGCAATCAAAAGGTGCTACATTCTGCTAGCTCTTTAGTGACCCATGTGAAATGAATTTGATGGTCTCAGTTCAGTTCTCAAGCATCCACCTCAATGAAACCACAAACACAATTGGCCCCTAATTGGCACCTTTGGTAGCTATCTCAGCACAGGGCTGTGGATTATATGGTCTTGGAGGCAATGATACTTTTGCCTTTAGAGCTGGTCTCTCAGTCTAAGCACATGTCTACGCAGGGGTTTAAAAAAAAATGCGGCTGGCCCGGATCAGCTGATTCAGGCTTGCAGGGCTCGGGCTGAAAAATCGCTGCGTAGACATTTGGCCTTGGCCTGGAGCCCAAGCTCTGGGTTCCAGCCTGAGCCCGAATGTCTACACAGCAATTGTTAGCCCCGTAGCCTGAATCAGCTGATCCAGGCCAGCCATGGCTATGCCGCTGGTCTTTTATCTCTGTGTAGACGTACCCTAAATCATCGTGGATTGAAGCACATCGATGGAACAGGCCCTGGGTGAAGTTTACCCTGCCACAACCTGTGTTGAACCTGTCCTGTAGATAAACAAAGGACTCCGATCTCTAGGGCTTTCAATCTGACACCCTTCACTGGCAATGAAGTCACAGGAAAAATTGAAAGAAACTAAAACTTGTATCCGTCTCATTCCCACCCCCCTTTTTGGGAAAAGTCAAAAATTGGGCCTAAAACTAGATAGCAGAAGTCACTATTACCTTGTGGCAAGGAGTTCCACAGGCTATTATTGAGGCCAGGAGTTTAGCAGGATTCAGAAAAGAATTGGACATTCATATGGTAATAAGAATATCCAGAGTTAGATATTAACAATTATTAAAGCAAGAGTTTTGGAAGGGCAATAAACCCTTGTGCTTCAAGGAATAAGCCAATCTCTACTTTCTGGGCGTTGGGAAGAGACTTTCCCAGTGGGCAGGTTATTCCATAACTGCCTCCTACCGTATTTTTTACACCTTCCTCTGAACCAGCTGACACTGGCCACTGTCAGAAATGAGATACTGTACTAGATGGACCATTGGACCAGTCTGGTAATTCTGATGTTGACCATGTCCCTTTAAAGATGCAGCTAGAATCTGAAAAATCAATGGCAATATTTGGGGCCCTGATGTTCTTGCTTGATGGAGACTGGAGAAGTGGATTTCTAAGAAGTAGTAAAAAATTTGGAGTATGTGATTGGTTTTGGGAATGACTTAGAACCCTATCTAATCCCCTAGGGTCAACAGCAATCTTGAGATGCCACCATAAATTTATTTAGAGCAAAGAATGTTTGGCTCCCCATTCTTTGGCTTCTGCTAGCCACATGAGCTGCTAGGTTTGCGGGGGTATGCTGGGATTTGCAGAAGCCAGTGCCTAGGACAGTAAATAGAAATCACATTTCAAAGGGAAATAGTCTTCAAGAACAAACAATAATCTCTGTGGTAGTGGGTGGCACAGAGAGACTGTTTTTCCATTCAAGGCTCTTGCTTTTAAATGTATTTGTTTGAGATTCATTTAACCTGGTGTGGGAATAGAAAGTTTGACTGAAATTTCCTGTTCTAAGTTGTGGCTTAAGTGAGTTGCTGGATGAATCTAACTTGTCTTTCCTATATCCTCTTTCTTGCATTATGATCCTTGATTCTCATTTAGTGGTGAGTTTCCATTTCATGTGTGGGCTTGACGGAGGTGCACTGGCGACTGGTTAAAATCTGTGCTCTCTTCCAGGAAATCTGTGCTCTCTTCCAGACTTGCTCTGTGTCCTTGGGTAGGGTTAGTTGCTTTATACCTCTCTCTGCTTTGCTTTGCCTGGCTAAATTCTGAAAAGTGCTTTGCAGCCCTTAGATGTAGGACACTACCAATTTATTTTCCACCAGATGCTTCTTTGCTGGGCTGACAACCTCAGTTAGTTGGAAAGGGGAATGTTCTCCCATTCCTTTCAGTCTCAGAATCTGCTTCATTGTTCTTCATGCAAACTGGCTCTCTTCCTCTTTTCTACATTCCTTTCCAGAGCTGCTGGAAAGTCCTAAAATGTCTCAGACACTTTAGGCCCAATTCTTCCCTTTGATCTGAGCCCCAGCAAATTGGCAGTGGCACTGGGAAGTTTCCTGGGGGTGCAGTGGGAGACAGAACACTCTTCCCAGGCTGAGTAATGGTAGCCTGCGTATTACAGTAGTGTCTACAGATGTCATGTGGGTAGGAAGTGGCCAATTAATCTGTATATTTGCATCATTGGCTCCAACCCATCCACACCCCCACTCCAAGACCATGACTCCCTCCACAGGCAGAGCAGAAGGAAGTTGCCATGGTGGGAATATAGGAACCAGTAGTTCCATTGACATCAATCCCCTAATTAAAGGCCTTGCTGTTCTACAAATTTCTAGATCATCTTGCCCACACTTTTATTTGCACTAAACTGAGTGACCACCTTCTTAATGTATAGAGTTTCTTCCAAGATTCTAGGACTAAATTCTCCCCTCATCTAGACCCCGATTGACTTCAGTGGAGCTGCCGGAATGTAAACCAGAGAGCAATTTTGTCTTTAAAGTCAGAAGCACTACCATGTTTTTCTTCTTCCTCAGCCCGTTCACTTTGCTGAAAGACCGTTGCACCTTTAACACAGTCTACAATAATGCCAAAATAAATCCTTTAAGCGTTTGTCTGTTTGTTTTCCCCCAAGGTTCTCTCTCTTCTGGGGAGCACATTGTAAATGTAAATTTATTGGCATGGCCCCCATCTATCCTCTGGTTGCCTTACTAGCAGAGCATGGAAGTGCTAAGTGATGTGGTCCACTTCTGATAGTGTCCAGAGCAGGTCCTTGTATCTTGCTAATAGAGCTAATCCAACAGCCAAGAGACACAATATTTTAAAGTCCAGAGGCGAATAAAAAAGCAGTTGTTTTTCCTCCTTGAGCTCTAAAGTCACCCTCAGGATTAAGATGGCGCAAGGAAGTTCTGACTCATTCCAGAGCTCCATCTACACAACTCCCCTTCAACAGGTGGCTGAGAGTCAATGCACTCAGCCAATGAAAACACAAATCATGAGCATTTCATCAGAACTATCTCCCATTGGCTGACTGGCACTTCAGCTAATAATCCCTCAGAGCCAGTTTACCACCAGAATGCTGCAACTATGTTGTGCTACTATAAATCATTCTCTCTCTTTGAGTATATTGCATCACGCCAGCCACCCGAGTTCTTTCTTTAATTGGAATTCCTATAGCGGATTTAGTCTTTCCAAGTTAGGCGCTGACGTGGAATATTTGTAACTTCTGCGCTTCACAACTAGCCCGTCTCCTGGTTATTCTTGTACCATTTATCTCATTGGGATCGTGTTCTTTTTTTTTCAGAGATGACCTCTCTCACTGACAGTCCACAGCTCATTGGGTCTTGTATTCTCCCCCCGCCCCCTGCACCTCCTCCTTCTGGCATGCTAATAGCAATTCAAACTGGTTGTTAACTTCTACTCTGCAGTTGTCACTGAGCCTTTCCAAGTTAAATATTACACATGGAAATTAGAACATGCTTGGCACCATCTTCTGTTGGAGGTGAAATCCACACATTAGGAGGTGATGGTCACAACCAAATGTCAGCTCTGGAGAGGTCCAGCAGATGGGAATGCTCCATTCTGCCTGTGTATTTGTTTAGACAGATTCCTTTGGAAGCCAGTGCTGCAATAGTATTGGCAAACAAGACGGATATGGAAGTATGAGGAAACGTGATGCACATGAAGTGCTTTCAAATAACACTTTGAAGTTGCACAAACAGTGGATGTTTCTATTTGATTAAACCCTATAGCAGCCAAATCCCTTTAAAAAAAAATCTAAATGGCTGTTCACTCAGGTGGTGGAGAACAATGCAAACAATCTCAGTTCATCATCTGCCTCTGGAAATGAGTCAGGTGGAACCTCTTGGTTACTCAGTTATTGGTGGAGGTTGCTGGGAACAAAGTGTCCGGAATTGTAGCTATGCGGACCAGAATCAATTTCTCTTCTCTGGGGCTTGCTCTTCCTTGAATGAAAACAAAATCTATGTCTGTGACTTGATGTATCAGGGCCAAGTTCAGCCCTGCAAGGTGCTCTATGGGCCACATTCAGCAGTGACCTTGGTAAGCAGATGTAAACAGCAAAGTGGTGTAACTTGCACCAATTTTTTCAGTGGGCAAGGACAATTAACATGAATTACATGTCAAGGTAGCTGAAAGGGGCAGTAGGGACAGCATTGAAGGTAAGAAAGTGGTCCCGAATCTGATCTCTGCTACACCAGTGTCGCTCGAGGGATGTCAGTGAGTTACTCCTGATTTACACTATGAGAGTAGAATCAGTCCCAGCTACTTCACTTACATCACACCTTATGCTACCAGGGCCAAATTCAGCCTCTGGTATAGGCAGACACAACTTGGATTGATGTTAACAGAGTTGTCTCTTGATATCGGGGTTAAATATAATCCCCACTGAATACAAAATGGCCATTGCACAGCCACCAAATTGATACAAGTTACACTACTTTGCCACTTACACCCATTTTTAACCAATGTACACTGATTGCAGTTAAGCTAGATTTACATTAATGAACCTCTTGGCTACAGTGAAATTACTTACATCAGTGTAGATCAGGAGTTCCAAACCAGGCTTCCAATGTGACATGTACACCCCTTTTTATATAATTTCTATGCTTGCTCTGCTGTGGATCCGGTGCTCAGTATGCTGCTATAAATCAGAATGACTCCACTGAGCTACTTGGATGTGAGTCATCCCAATTTACACTGGTGTATCTGAGCACAGACTCTAGCCTGGAAAGCAACACTCACACTGGATTAGCAACACTCACACGATTCTGCAAAAGCAACATCCACCACCAGGCCCCAGCCTCATGCACCCATCTGGCTGAGGAAACAGTGCCATGGAGCAGCAAAGCAGTCGGGGGAAGCGGGGGGATGAAATAATACAGATCACTGCTAGAGAAACAGTTAATACAGCCTCTAAACTCTGTACAACCCCCACCCCAAAACACAGTGAGGTGCTGCATACTAAAAACTGATTCATAAAAAGTCCCCTCCTGAGGCCATATTTCTCAGGTTGCATTCCTTCTAGGGCTCGCTTGTGTACTGTGCCTGTGTCAGGCTCCGCACAAAAGGTCCATCTTGCCCAGGCATGTGCGTGTGTGCTCAGTCAGAATTGGATGAGTTCGGACCCTCGGGAACGTGGGCACTGGAATGAGAGTTCCAGGACATTCTGACCAGCAGCATAGTGAGGTAGCAGAGAGAACTAACCCTTCTCAGCAGCCTGTGCCTTTGCACTCCAATCCCTACAGCTGCTTGTGGTGGTTGGGTTACAGCAGTGTCTAGACACTTTGACCAAAATCAGGGCCACTCTACAGACACACTGAGGCCATGCCTACACTGTGGGGACATTAGCAGCATAGTTATGCTGTAGTGTAGTGTGATAAAGTTCCTCCTCTACCTGGTGGGTCCCGCGCTTATTGGCAGTTTTTGCTAGCCTCAGAGAGTCACAGTAGCCCTCAGTTTGGCCTCTTTCGTGGCTCAAATCTGCTGTTCACTCAGATAACCTCATCACTGGCCCGTATGGGGGAAAAAAGAGTAAGAACAGTCCCCGCAGTTTCTGCTGATCCACCATGTGGGTCAGGGAACAGCCCAGAAACCTTCCCCTCCGGTGGAACCTCCTGTGTTGGATCAGGAGTTGGGAGGTTTGGGGGGAACCCGGGCCCGCCCTCTACCCCGAGTTCCAGCCCAGGGCCCTGTGGACTGCAGCTGTTTAGAGTGCCTTCTGGAACAGCTGCACGACAGCTACAATTCCCTGGGCTACTTCCCCATGGCCTCCTCCCAACACCTTCTTTGTCCCCACCGCAGGCAGGAGCGCTGCCAGCTTTTTTTCCGAAATGCCGCCCCCGACAGAGGCAGCGGAAGGTCCCGCCCCCGAAATGCTGCCCCCGACAGCCTGAAATGCCAAAGATCCGGCCGCCGCGGTTGCCGCCCCCCAAATGTTAGCACCCTAGGCGACCAACTAGGTCGCCTAATGGGTTGCGCTGGCCCTGACCGCAGGACCTTCCTCCTGATAACTGTTAACACTTGTACTCCTCAGTCCTCCAGCAGCACATCTCTCCCTCCCAGCTCCTTACACACACCTCACTAACTGGAGTGAGAGCCTTTTTAAACGGGGTGTCCTGATTAGCCTTAATTAATTCTAGCAGCTTCACAATTGGCTACAGGTATCCTAATTAGCCTGCCTGCCTTAATTAGTTCTAGAAAGTTCCTGAGTGTTCTCGAATAGTCCCTGTTATCTTACTCAGGGACAAGGGACCTGCTTAACCTGGAACTAATGTATCTACCTTCAACCACTCTCTTGTAGCCATCTGGCCTGACCCTGTCACAGTAGACACAGCCTACAGCGATGGAAGGTGTTTTCCCATTGCTATAGGAATTCCATCTGTCTGAGCAATTCTTCTTTCAACCTAGCTGCATCTACAGCAGGGGTAGGTCAATGGGGAGGGGGGGGTGCATATTTTTTTTCCATACTGCTGAATGCCATAACTACATCACCCTATGATTTAAGTGTAGACCAGGCTTGAGCAAAGTCTCTGCCCCAAAGAGCTTACACTGTAAATTGACAAGGGAGATGAAGGGGGGGAAATAGGCACAGACAAAGGAAGAGACTTGCCCAATGTCACACAGCAGGTGTGTGATAGAGCTGGGAATCGAATCCAGGTCTCCTGACTCCCGGTCCCAGACCATGCTGCCTCTCGTAACAATACCTTGTTCTTCCATACCACTTTTCATCCATGCATCTCAAGGTGCTTTACCAAGGAAATCAGTTTCATTATCTCCATGGTATCGATTGGGAAACTGAGGCACAGGTAGGGAATATGACTCCCCTCAGATCACTCAGCAAACCAGTGGCAGAGTTAGGAGTGGAACTCAGGTCCCCTAGTTTCAGTCCAGTGGCCTTTTCCACTAAGCCACCTGATATATGAATTGTCTGCTTGTGGGGGGGTTAGAAATTCAATAACGTGGCTACAAGAGGAAAGGGAGGGATAACAGCATGAAAACACAAATTTGTGGAAGGTTTGGATGAGCCCAGATCCAACCCCCAGATCTGAACAATCCCAAACTCTGGGGAAACTCCAGACCCAGATATGAACTTTGTGCTGAACGAGCTCTTGTGAAAAGCATTACGTGTTCACAAGGCTGCTCAAAGCATGACCAAGAGTCAGAAGCGGCCCCAGGAGTTTTACGGTATGGCCACCCTCACCCTTAACACGGAGGTGCTCCCTGGGGCAGCTACGCATGCCAGGAGCACACAGTGCTCTGCCTTGCAGCCATGTAGCCTAGGCAGAGAATTGCTGGCTGGGACGTGTAACCTCCGAGGACTGCATGTTTGTGCTGCACATACGGCTGTGCAGATGAAAGGGTCTGATCGTGTGAGGTGCTGAGCCACTGACTTCATTGGAATTGAGAGTACTCAGCGCCTGGTGGGATCAGGTTCTATGTGTGGGCTTGGGGCTCCTGGCAGGTTGTCACTGCAGAGCTCAGATGGCCAAACTTTAGTGCCCCTGAAACTGGAGATGCTGTCTTCTTGAGAATGCGTTACTGAGAGCAAATCTGACAAGGAGCCTCTGAGTGATGCCATCAGGAATGACAGCCCCTGACAGCTTCCAGCTTGAAGACAAAGTCACAGGGGACAGCCTTGACCCGCAACATCAAGCACCCTCCTCGAGGTTGCCAGCCGAGGATGGGAGCAGAACTTGCAGTGACATGCTGGGGCACATACAATGCTAGGTATGCCTGGGAAAGATGTTCCCTGTGGCATAGGTTTGTCTGTGTTCCCACTCACTTGAATTAACATCTTGTTAATAACAAGTATGGGTTGTGCTGGAGCTGTGAAGTGGACAAAGTGCATGCATCTTGTCAGAGGTGCCTTAAATCCTGTACGTTGTGACAACAGCTAAATCAGCTATGTTTTATTTTTAATTAATTAGAAACCTCATGTACAAGTAAAATCTGCTGAAACCTGCCCTAGAGCCCTTGTAACTTTCTAGCATCATAAATGCCTCCATCTCCTGCAGGGAGGTACGGCCCTAACAAAGTATATTTTGCATATGGAAAGGCCAGATTCTGATCTGTTACATCCCTGTAAATCTGGAGTAATTCCAGTAAAGCTCATGAAGTCACTACAGATTTACAAACAGTATCTAGCCCATATCCCACTATTAATATGCAAACTCAAATGGAACCAGTGAAGTGGTTAGGCCTGATTCTGAGCTCTCTTATGCCAATTTTACACCACAGCAGCTCCATTGACTTCCTGCTTGTGTTCTCTTGAATTACACCAGAGCAATGTGAGATGAGAATGGGGCCCACTGACTGCTGTGGAATTACTCCAGTTTTGTGCTGGCGTAAGAGCAGAATCTGGCCCATTGTTCCTTTAAAGTCAGAGGAGTTACTTACCCTGGTGTAAGAAGAGAATCTGTCCCTCTTAGTTTAATTCTAAAGCTAGTTGATGATGTGTACGTAACATTCCTTTTCCCTCTGTAAAGAAGAGGGAAAGTGGTGGTGCTCAGTCGGACTGTAGAGAAAGAAAAGAAAACAAGAAACTTGAAAGGAAAAAAAAAATCAAAATCAGAGAAGCCAGCGGACCCAGTGAGAAAATGAGAGGCGACTCGAGAGCAGGAAGGAAAGGGGAAGGTTATGTCATTAGAGACTGGAATCCAATGTTTTGCTGAAACTCCATGGATACAGGAAGGAGCAGGGTGGGTAAAAATAGCAAAATGCATATAATATGAGTTCCAAGAATTCAGCTCTCTGAAAATAAAGAAATGTATGTTCTTGCTTAAAAGCAGAAGGAAAAAGTTATGTGTTGTTATGAATCTATTAGAAAGAATGAAGGAGGTGGGGGGAGAAACAGGAAGGCTGCTGAAAAGGATTTCTGGTTTCTCCAACCAAAACATGGACATTTTTATTATTATTACATACGTTTTATCTGACTGCTCAGTGGCTTGGTTCGCAAGGGATGGAAAATACTTTAGTAAAATCTTCCCATCAGAAGATATGGAGGCTGTTCAAGTGAAAGTGCTTTTTCAGGCCGAGGCGCACACAGAAGAGCCCCAATGTTGATCACAATTTAATCTTCCATTCTATAAGTTAAGGCTTTTTTTCCTCTATTTTTAAGAGCTTAAATTCATATGCTAGCTAGCAGGCAGTTAGACCAAACATCCAGTCTCTTTGGGCTGGACTGTATGTGCTTGTATCTCTCCAGTCCAGAGATTCACACCTCATCTATAAAACAGAAAACTCTTACGCCAGAAAGAGGGGGGAAAAATCAGCCAATTTACTCCATTAGGTTGTTTTATGTCAGAACAGATGGTAACATATCACCATGGAAGTCTTTATAAAAATTTCCATCTTTTAACTTTGAACGCGGGCCTTAAATTTTCCCCTGAAAATGTGGAGCGTGAGTCATTATACACGCCATGTGCTATCTGCATGGGATTTTCACTTACTTTATTCAGAAAGTAGAAAGCCATTCCATTACGCTAACTGCTTTTTCCTCCCTCCCCAGCTTGGGCAAGTGGCCAATTCCATCATCTTAAACTCAGCAATATGAACAAGGAAGGTATCCTCTGAGCGAGGAGGAGCTAGAATGCACAGACAAGGGGAGATGCACTGTTCCACAGCATAAAGGGCAGGAGTCAATTCCTAAAGCCAAACGATTGTCAAAAGAGGTAGCTTAAGTTATGACACCTTCTGTATCTTCAAATTGTTGACTGAGAAGCTAGGGCCTGATCCTACAAGATACTGAATGCTCTTAACTCCCCTGAGTGTCTCAGCACCTGCTGGATCTGGGCCCTCAATGCGCTTTTTCTGTCTCCTTTTGAACACAGAGGGTCCGACTTAATCTCTCTCTGAAGTCTGTGGCCAGTGACTGCTGTGGGAGCAGCAGCAGGCCTGGGGATGCAGGGCCTGATTTGCTGCAGTGTAATTCCCTTGGTTGGAACTGGAGAGTCAGTCCCAGTCTCTCCAGCCTGGAGTATCCTTCACAGTAGAGAAGCGACAGGACTTGGCTGTAATGATACTTAGGGGATTCTTCATTAAGGCTACAGGACACGAACAAACCCTGTGGTTTTCTCTAGCTCCCAGACTGACTGACTGCAGCGTGCCCTGCCTACTGTCTCTAAACACTGTATTCCTAAATCCTGGTCCGGATGTGGCACTCATCTTTTGGATTGTTTCAGTCCTCATCCCTTCCTGCAAACTCACTTACCAGGATGGGCCTTTATCAAAATGTCAAGACCTAAATACCCCTGAACTCTGGGAAAATTCAGATCCAAACTTTGCAGTTGGACCCATCTGTGCTATCCGAGTAATGTCTCAAGGCAGCATTCCCAGAGCTGCAGGAAGAGACATGAAAGAAACACGTGATGTGTTGCCTCCTAGACACTAGGTGTTGGGTGCATTAGAAATGTAGCAAGGTGGATAGATAGATCTATTATTGCCAAGGTCACTGTCATTCAGGAGCAGGTTAGATCACTGTTCCCAGCCTACATGATGCTTCATGACACTAAGCAGTGGGGTGAATGGCATCACGTCGGACGGTAGGAATTGTACAGTATAGAACACCATTTCCCCTGAAGAAATAGCTCACATGCCTTATATAATGAATGAGCTCATTTCACATGCCTTTGCCAGAAACAATAAAAGTTAAAAAATGTCCCGGTAATTAAAATAAAGTGTTACCCAGATTTATAGTGAGAAATGTGAAATATCAGGCAGTCGACCATTGCTCCGAACTCACAAATATGCCTCACGTTGGTTAGAACAGGTTGCATTCATTACCAGGAACAGCATGGGTCCAGTGTGAGCCCCAGAAAGCGGTGAGTCCAGCGGGAGCCCCAGAATGGTTGTGGAGAGAAAGCAGAGGGGAGGGAAAGGTGCCAGCTGGCTTAGTACCCAATGCATCTTGGGTCTTAGCAGTAATGCCTGGAATATGCACAGTACAGATTGTGGTCATTGCATCAGGATGGGTTTTGGATTACGCACGAGAAACGGGGCAGGAGGGAGGGAGTCCCATTCCCAGGCCTGCCACATGCACCAAAGAAATTGGGCAGAAACTTGCGAAAAAGAAGAGGCAAAGCGAGACCAGTGCCAGCTAGCCAGCCTGCTCTGAGGGCTGGACAATTGCAACTTGTTGATAATGCTCTCCATCTAGATGCCCTGTGCCTCCTTGGATGTGAGTGTAGGGCTCGTGGATGGGGATGGAGTGACCGTTCAGAGAGCACTGCAGCACAGGGACGTGTACCACTTCTTCAGTCTAGGAGGGCAATGTGAAGACAGAAGTGTGTGTGGAGGGGTATCAGTCTTCATGGGCTGTTAGCCTTGGCCTCTACAGTGACTGCCCATGTGGGGCACAGCTAATGACCACCAGGATAGTATTTTGGGATCATATGGAGAATTGTCCATTGGATACTGAACTGAAACCCACTGAACATATGCTACATGGGCTAAGAACAGCCATTAAACCAGAAACTCTCAGTCATTACTGACCTGGGCTATATTTGAACAAGTGGCCTGGATGAGAAGCAAATCAGTAGAATATTGTGAAACCACTGCCTTATTTGAAGAGTTCAGGAGGGGAAACCTTTTAATACTGGTTAGGGGAGGGAAATGATTTAACAAACAGGTTTATTGGGTCTCTGGAGACCTGAATTCTATTTCTGGCTCTGGGACTGACATACTGTGGGACCTTGGGCAAGTCACTTTACTTCTCTGTGCTTCTCTTTCCCCTCCCACCTCATGTCTGTTTAGACTGTAAGATATTAGTGGCAGTGTATGTGATTATACGCTCCCCAGCACAGTGCGGCCCTGATCTCAGTTGGGTCCCTAAAGCACTACCGGAATACAAATAATAATCAACAACAGTGGCCATGACGAGCTGTTCAGAGGTTTGGACATTTGGTCATCAGCAGGGGTGAAAGTAACTTACAGGACCTACCGATGCTGCCGGAGTCCTGATGGGGGTGTGGCCTCAACCGGAAGAGGCGGGGCCTCTCAAGATTTAAAGGCTCTGAGGCACCGGCTGTGGCTGGGAGCCCCAGGGCCTTTAAATCAACCCGGGGCTCCCAGCTGCAGAGGTGGCTGGGCGCCCGCGGAGCTCAGGGCCAAATTAAAGGGCCCGGGGCTCCGGCCGCCGCGGAGCTCCGGGCCCTTTAAATCCCCACCACAGCTCTGGCTGCCGGAGCTGCGGGCGGGATTCAAAGGGCTCTGGGCTCCCCAAAGTGGCAGGGAGCTCCAAGCCCTTTAAATCCCGTCCCCGGCTGCCGGGCTTGGGTGTGAATTTAAAGGGCCCGGAGTTCCCGCGGCTGTGGGGAGCCCCGAGCCTTGCCGGGCTGGGGCCGGGATTTAAAGGGCCCGGAGCTCAGCCCCGAGGCCTTTAAATCCTGGCCCCAGCCCAGTTGCCGTAGCTACAAGCGGGATTTAAAGGGCTTGGGGCTCCCCGCTGCGGCAGGAGCTCCGGGCCCTTTAAATCCCGGCCCCAGCCCGGGCGCCGAGGGCAGCAGCGGGGATCCCAGAGCCCTTTAAATCCCCGCCGCAGAAGCCGGTGTGGTCCGGCACGGCGTACTGGCTCTTGCCGGTGCGCTGTACCTGACCATACCGGCTTACTTTCACCTCTGGTCATCAGACTTATCAAGATTAGTAGGCCAGATCTGCAAACCAGTTAAAGGCACAGTTGTTTGTGTCATTTCTGTGTCTTTCCATATACCAGTCAGCTGCACATACATATGTCTGCAGTTTCCTGATTTACATGTGCTGTCACGGTAAATGTCCATGTAAATTAGTCTTGCAGTTGTGTGCATATGGCTGATGCAACTGTGCACCTAACCTGCTTGAATGTTTATTTAAAACAAAAAAAAAACCCTCTGAAATATGGTATGATAGGGGGACAAGGGGTCTCTATCTGCATCCCCTTCAAAATCATGGTTATATCGTCCAGACCTGGTGTGCCGATAGTGTGCAGTGAACATGAAATCTCTCCTAACCCCATCCAAAAATAATGACGTTACTGGAACAACACAAGTACTTCTGTTCTTTTTGCGGATACAGACTAACACGGCTGCTACTCTGAAACCTTAAACAAATCCGCGCTTTTTGCTTCCATCTTGTGAAACAGAAACAAAAACAGTGCGAGGACAGCTCATTCTAGATCTTACAAAATCTCAGTGTCTCCAGCACCTTACGATAAGCCTGAGAAACCCAGATATGAACGATGCGGCGTGATGATTACTCATGATCATGTGCAGCGTCCCATTAAGATCAGTGGATGATCCCATATGGAACAGGCGCATAGAAATAAGGGTACATGGGCTGACTGTGTGGCAGAGCAAACACTGCCCTGAATAGGAGCATGCAGATATTTTATAGGGAGTATCTCTTTAACTGTGCAATCTTTGCACTGGCTGACTCAGGGGATTAGTAACATTTGACTTTAGCTTTCAGGTTCAAATTCAGCTTAGCGAAACTGTGATTGAAAGCTGCTGCCGTCCGATGGCTGTTGGGTCTCTAAGGTGACCTGAAGCAGTACGGGCTGGGTGATAGGTGGAGAAAGGCATTTTAGAGCTGGGGAGCTTTGCCTGTAACTTCAAACTCATGAGGCACCACTGGGAGCTACTCCCAGAGCTGGTGGGGATCTGGCACCTTTCTTCAACTCTGAGCTCACACCCAGATCTAGAGAAGAAAAGTCTTGGGCAGCTCTGAGCAGCCTGGTGCTGTGGTGCAGGAGGGACCTGGCTGGGTCTGCTAGAGTCTCAGGCCATTACAGAGTGAATACTCCTTGGCTCCTGAGACTGGTGCCGGCTGGGACTAACCTCCACAGAAACACTGGGAGGCGGCTGTTCTGCTCAGGGGCAGATTTCAGCCTTCTGCCCAGTCACAACCCCTGAGCCATTCTGTCCCCCTGTGGCTATTTAAAAAAAAGTTTCACATAAAAACTTAGCCTGATAACTTCTTCAAAGCAGGCAGCTTTCTGTCTCGATGCCAAACGATGGCTTCTTTTCCTGAGGAAGAGAAGGGCGTGGTGGAAGGGGAAGGACTGCAGACGTTCTGGTGAACGCTGCAGTCTTGAAAAATGTTTTCACAGTCTGGTGCTACAATAACAAATGGTGGGGCTGATTCCAGGGATGGCTTGGCTTGATTGGCAGGGCATGGGAAGAGGGCAGTGGAACCCCCGAACCACCTGCCATTTAGCACCAGATTCTTCTCTTGCTTTGGTGTAAATCGGGAGGAATTCCAGGGATCTTTGCTGGAATTTCAGTAGGGAACTGGAAGGGTGGTCTTGGATTGGGACTTGGCAGAAGAACTGCACTCCGCCACAGACTCCCTTTATTGACCTCAAGCACATGAATCCGATGAAGTGGGTATTCACCCACGAAAGCTCATGCTCCAATACGTCTGTTAATCTATAAGGTGCCACAGGACTCTTTGCTGCTCAAGCACATTGCTTCCGCTCTCGGTGCCTCAGTTTCCCATCTATAAGATGGGGATACTTAGTCTTCCCTATCTCATGAGGTGGTTATAACAATAAAGTCATTAATGCTACCAAGGTGCCCAGATGCAATGCTGATGGGAACCACAGAAAAGCCTAGACAAAAAATTAGATCAGCCCCCTGGAGCTTGTGAGGAGAAGGGGAGAAGATTTGAGGACAGCATGTTCTGAATGACTCAAGAGATGACATAAGCACTTGTGTATCCCCAGAGTGATCATCTGGTGGATCCAGGCTTTAATTTCTTTTCTTTTTTTTCTGGCCCATGTGTCAGAGAGGCAGACGCAGGTAAGTAAGAAATTAGCATAAAAGGGACGGTCTGCTGGGAGGAGGAGGGAGGGATCTCTAATGTGTTCGTGTGGAAGGCAGGGTTTGGTCCCCAGTTTGTGCATGGCCTGTATATGAAATGAATGGGAGAAAATATTTCCACTAAGCATACATTTCTGCAGGTCAAAACATGCCAGCTTTGGGGCCCAGCCCTGCAGATCCTTTTTTCTGGGGTGGTGCTGCTGAAACCAGCAGCATGTGGAAGGACTGCTCGCTTGGTCCTTATGGTGTGGGGACTTTGAACAATGGGAAGCCCGTGTTCTGGTGAAGCCCAAAACTGAGTGAGCTGGGGAGGCAAAGGGTCCTGTCTTGTTCCCATCGAAGCCAACAAGAGATCTCCACTAACTCCTCAGGGTGCAGGATTGAGACACCCCTCTTTAGCAGTCACTTTCGTGTGGAACAGCTGGCTGCAGACTTTGACCCAAAGAGGAGACCTTAGTAGCCTGAATCTTCAGGTTTCAAATGCCCAACTTGCATGGAAGCCTCGGTTTGAGTCTCTGGTGCATCATACAATTCAGTTTCTCCCCGCTGGGGTGTTGACAGTGAGTGGCAGCCTGGGAGCTGCTCTGCTGCATTATATGTGGATAGGAGGAACAGTCCCAATACCTTTTATAAGAGCAGGACTTTGGCTGGCAGTCCTTAGCCTCCTCCCCAATGCTGTGCCTTGGCCACTAGCTGCTCCCCGGGGGTGGTTTACGTGCGTGCTTGGAGATGAAAGTTGCTGTATACAAGTAAAAATCCTAAGGTCTTTGCTGTCCTGACAACCTAGCAGGGCTGTTCTGCTGGCTCCCTTAGGAATCCTGGGGGTTCCAGCTTGTATGCCTTCCTCGGAATTCTCCCAGTAAATTAACTTTTTTTTTTTTTTTAATTGGCAATGGCAGGCACGCCTGGCTTTTTAATGAGGTGTGTGGCGGCATCTGCTGGGGCGTGTATGGACAGAGTATGGTGGGGTGGGGGAGGCCCCTGGGCAGCATACCAGCCACCTGGAAAAGACTCCTGCAAGGGTGGGGAGCTCTGAAGCACCACCCACTACAGGGAGGCTCCCCCACAACCTCTGATGGGCTCT
Source organism: Trachemys scripta elegans (assembly GCF_013100865.1). Lineage (NCBI taxonomy): Eukaryota > Metazoa > Chordata > Testudines > Emydidae > Trachemys > Trachemys scripta. The sequence goes on along the minus strand of NC_048316.1, from coordinate 5,809,549 downwards.
TGCCCTGTAAATGCTAAAATCAGGAGCGAGAGGGAAGGGATAGCATAGCCCTGCTAGGCACCCACACATGCCTGTTAGCAAAAGGGAAAACGGTGGCAGGGTCTGTAAAGATTTAGACCCGAGGCTTTAAAAGATGCTTAAGGGATTTGGACACCCAGTTTCTATTACAATTGGGCATCCAGTTCCCACAAGCAGTTTACAAATCTCAGCCTTCGCTTTTGAACAGGCTGCTGATTAGCATTGGGGCTGGCGCTGGGGCCCTCTAGAGCAGAAAGCATGAATCTCTACAGCCTGAGCTTCAGAGCTAGGTCCTGTGGATCATGTGCAGAGCAGGGATATATAACACACACTGGCTAGTGGGTTACCTACTCCCCCTGGGTAGAGGAAGCTCCTCCCCAGCATCCAGGTCCAACAGAAGTAGGAATCACTGCAAGCCTTCGCTTAAGTGATGGCCACATCTCGGCTGACACACCGGCGATTGCACTGGGGATCTCCAGACTAAAAGCATGAGCGGCTGAACTAAAGCGTGGGACTCTGCAGTGGGGGCTGTAATCGACTTGTATCCTCGGTGTATTTAGCACAGAGAGGGATGCATGATGCACACCGACCATTGTGCTACATTAGCTTGTGTGCATCCACAACAAGGTAACAGGCATGGAGATAGATAGATAGATAGATAGATAGATAGATAGATAGATAGATAGANAGGCATGGAGATAGATAGATAGATAGATAGATAGATAGATAGATAGATAGATAGATAGATAGATAGATAGATAGGGTGGGAAGCAGGATTGGCTGTAGAGGGATGGGGCAACTGTGGAGATGAGATGCTCATAAGGGGTCAAGTCCTCCATCTCTGATGCCATGGGACACTGCTTGGGAGCAGCAGAAGCCAAGTCCAGCCCTGTCAAACAAAACAGCTAGCAGAGCTGAGTCCAAAAGATGCAACCCAGCATGCTGCTGTCACAGTGCTGAGCAGATACTAAACTAGAAAGGAGAAGTGAAAGACAAGGCCACATGAAGGAGCAGTCTGCTGGAGGAAAACTACTTAGTCATTTCCATCCTGGCTGTGCATAATAATAATCAGGCAAGGAGAGGGTGACCCTAGAACTGTGTGTGGTCTCCCCTGCTTACCACATGTCTGCCTTGGGCTGGTGCCCCAGGGTGTGGTGTTTTTGCTATGCCTTCATTCTGGCTTGGCGATCCTCTCTGTCTGGTTCCCTGGCCTTGACCTTCCCTCCCACTCTACAGAGCTGCGTCTCTGGCTCTGCCTTCCTGGGACTCACCAGCTCAGCTCTGCAGCTCCCCAGCCTCTGCGGTTCAGAGTGCACAGCCTCAAAGGTCTCCGTCCAACTTGGGCTTCTTCACTGAAACCACACAGCAGGGCTCCAGCGGGACTAGCCTACCAGAGGGAACTCCCCTGCCTTCCGGGCCTCTCTCCGCATTTATTCAGTCACTGTCTTTATTTTGTATTTTAGCAAGTGGGAACTGCATCTTCCCTCAGTTTGAGCCCTGCCAAGCATGCAAGCCACTGGGCCAGCTGGGAGATGATATCCTTTATTATCTCATTGTAAATCCCTTTCAACCACTGCTGCTCGAGGTTGGCTCAAAGATGAGAGAAACACTGAGTTCTTAGAGCTTCACTGTATTCCTCTATTTACTGTCATGTTTCTGGGCCAGCATCTGATCTCCGATATAAATCCGGAGTCACTCCTTTTAAAATCAGCAGGAATTGTGGTCCCTTGCCCTATCTGAAAGTCAAGCCCATTATTCAAGTGTCTGATATAAATTTCGGGGTGTAACGTTAGAACCCAGGGTTGACGCTTTTGCAGGAAGGACCTTAGATTTAGGTTATGTTCTTTAAATAAATACATTATCATTCAAAAACTGAATATGGCTAGAAATACTTGCATGTGTTTTTGTTTTAAATTTAAATTAAAGCCGCCTTTAAAAAATAAAATTAAACTCTCCTTTGCATTGTTCTGAAGCACAGCACTACAGGATTGTCCCAGCATTCGGGCACCAGAAGGAGGCACTTAGTGTCGTTGATTAACTTAGTTTCACCAGTGGAGACCAGTGAAGGTGCAAAAAAAGTAAGCCTCAGTGGGGAAAAGTGACTTATCTTCTTCCCCCTCAATGTTCTAATCGCACAAACTAAGTGGGGACTAAATCTATGTTGGGGATGGGTGGACTCTGTCCTCAATGAGTTTTTGCTTTGTACACACTACTTGTTTGCTGGATTGCACTAAAATTAAAGATGCTGATTTGCCTCTGCCGCTGTTTGAGTGAAGTGACGTGAAAGTAACTAAAATGTAGGGGACTCTTAGCTTTGGATGTGAGTGTGGTTGCTTTTCTAACTTCCTAAATGCTGGAGGGCTATATACACAAAAATCTTCACTAATCTCTGAGCTCAGTAGGTTATTGATCCCTACTGCAATACCAGTTGACTTCCCCTGCAGCCTGCCTGATGCAGCATGTGTGTTAGAAGACGCACCAGGAATGGCAGAAGGGGAACCCAGATGCAGTTCCTGCTGCACTTCCCACAAACTCTTTTCATTGTGCAGCAGTAATGAAACTGCAAGCGCTCAGAGCAGGTCACCAGAGTACACCAGGGACTGAGAGTACATGTCCGGGATAAGGTGTGCTCTTTGAGTAATTGGCTGGTGATTGTAAAAACTGTCTCGTGTTCTTACTGACAAAATGAGAACAGCAGGTGGCTGCAGTTAAAGAAAAAAATAGGATGAGTGTATTTTTGCTAAAGTTACATTTTTAGCCTGGTAACAATCAGTGTATTAAAAACCAAAAGCCTAGTTAAATATCTCTGAAAACTGGGCCAAAGTGTCTCAATGAAGCATTTCTTAGGGTCCGTTTTTTTCTATTAGTCAGACTTAATATTGAAGTTAATGCACATAGCTGAATTACTCTTCTCTTAGGTGGAGGTTGGTTTCCTGTTTTGATTATACCCAGTGACAACTAAGGCCCCAATTAGGCAAGGCACTGAAGCACCCAGGGTTGTGGCGTCACTGGGAATTTTAAAATAAAGATTGGGTGCTTTTCTAAAGATCAGCTCTAGGAATTATTTGAGGGAAGCTCTATGGCCTGTTATACAGGAGATCAGACAAGAGGATCACAGTGGTCCCTTCTGGCCTTGGAATCGATGTCTCTATGGAATCGGCTCAAGTCCCTTTTGATCTCATTTCTTTGCCTAATCAGGGCCTTGGCCTGCTAGATCCATCAGGCAGAGTCAGCGAGCAACAGGAAGGAAGGAAGCAAAACAGAGAGGCGGGATGGTCCTGAGTTAAAGCATTGGACTGGGGCTGCTGCTTTTTGCCCATCGAGGTGTAAACTCTTTGGGGCAAAGACAGTCCCTTGCTATGGGCCTAATCCAAAGCCTGGGGAAGTCAATCAGAGTCTTTCCGTTGAGTTCAATGGGCTTTGGATCAGGCCCGACAGGCTGGACTTTCCATCAGCACTTACGGACAGGGCTGCCACAGGCTGGGCGTTTTGCGAGATGCTCCTGTGCTGGGCAGCCCTGAGCCCACTGCTCAGACTCCATGTTGCACACATGGCCGAGCTGCTGGCAGGAGCCGTAGTTCCTCCCGCCACCTATGGATGTGCTGTGGAGCCCCGCTGAAGCTGGCAGCCCCCTGCCGGTATGCCTTCTTCCGGTTATTGCCTGTGCTGAATCCAGGAGGCAGCAGTGAGTGGCTGACAAGCAGGCAGAGATAGAAGGGAAGGGGGACTCAATATGAGCTCCACACTCCCCTAAACCCCCTGCCCTTCAGAGACTCCAGCCCCTGCCTGACATCTTGTCCCACAGAGAGAACTCAATCCCCTGCCTCCCAGATGGAGCCTAGAACCCCAGTTACCAGCACCCACCCACCTACTCTGACAGCATCCAGCCCTCCAACTACCTCAGACACCAGAGCACTGAGCCCCTGCTAGCCCAGACCCCTGCCAGCACATCCCCAGATACCTCCCCACCTGCCCCAACCTCATAGCTGGCAACTTTTGTGCTGCTCCACATCCAGTCCAGCCCTACCACGGCTTGGGGCAGGATGTGTTTACCCTAAGCTCAAATTATGGCCACATACTAATTATTTGCAAATATGCAAATTAGAGAACTACATAATTGTCATAAAGTGTCATTTAACTAGCCAGATTTTTCAAACCCATTTAGCATCCACGAGCTTTCCTTGAGCACCTCAGGAGCTGTTGGGCTCTGAGCACGCCTGAAGTTCTGGCCCCTTCTTTTAGGTGCCTGTGGGGAGGTAAGCTCTTTTGAAAGAGCAGTTAGTTTGTGCTAGGTTCTGTACAGTCTCGGTTGGGGCTTCTAGCTACTACCACATAATGCAAATAATGAATAAACACTGATAAGAAGATCTGCTCCAGCAGAGGTTCCCAAAGGGCAGGCGGGGTAGGAAACTGCATATCTTTGCATTTCACTTTATTTTTACTTGTTTATTATTTGTAGTGCCCCAAAGCTCCAGTCAGGATTGGGGCCTCACTGGGCTATGTATTGTACAGGCCAGTCCCTGCCCCCCAAGAATTTACAGTCTAAACCGAGATATGTTATGATCTTTAGCTGCTCTGAGTGGCATCTCTACACATCCCTTTTGCCTTTGTGCTTTCAGATGTCACCTGTCTTCCACCCCCTCTCCAGAGGCTGACCCTCTGTTTTATAAAATAGTTGCAAGATGCAGTCCTCTCCCTGATAACCTCTGTCTTCCTGATGAGCTGCACATCCGGTAGCAGAGAGGACTGGAGCTTATTGTTATGTTTGTGTGTGGAATGTTTCAGGCACAAATACATCCCTCTCCCCGCTTGGGGAGATGGAAGGGGTTGGGACAGTGATGAAGGAAGATGCTCCCCAGTCACAGATTTGCAAGTGAACCAAAAGTGGAGGGCTGGATGGAATGAATTGCCTGTTAAATATGGAAAATGGAGTCTGCTTTTCCTTCTGGGCCTTTGGAATCTGTGGGTGGATTGGAACTGGCAGGCAGGGAGCAAACACCCACCCACCATAGGGTTGTGTGGTTCAGAAGTTTACAAGAGCATTTGTGTTCCAGGAGCTGCTGGCCTTGAAGCCAATAGGAAAAAAAGAGAGAGAGAGAGAAGAAAAAAACACTGTGGTGTTAGGGCCCTTCCTCTGAGATTTTCCCCCCCTCTGATTCTGCTTTCTCCAGCTAGAGGGCTGTCGAGCATGAGAGACCTGAATTGGTTGGAGGGGTGGTGGGAGTGTGTGTCAGGGGGATGTGTGTGTGAGATGATGTGGGTTTTTTTTTATATTTTTTTTTAACACACGTCCTGTTCACAGTCCTCCATCAGGGAGACAAGAGGCTTCAAAACCTGCTGTCACCTTACTCCAAAGTGAGAGCTCTCTCTACTCCCCAGGCCAATCTCCCCCTCACTACCTCCCCACTTCTATTTAACTCTGCAAAGCCTCTGGGAGACAGACAAACTGAAGTTTTACTGTATTGTGAGCAGTGCGAATGCCAGCCTTTTAATGCCTAAACCTGTTAGGAAAAACCACAGCACTGAGCAATTTGATACTAATCCTTTCCCCTTCTCCAAAGCTGCTTGTCTGAGGATCTCAAAGTGTGTTACACCCATTCATGAACTAATCCTCCTTCTGAGACAGGGCAGGGTCACTATCCACACTTGCAGATAGAGAAACTGAAGCAAAGAATGAGGAAGGGACTTGCCCAGGGTCACCTACACCTACAACTTATAGGAGGACAGTGTTCACCCCATGACTTATCTTTTGGGAGGAACCAGGGAACTGCTCCTCCCACAACAAAACTGCTCCCTTGCAGTCAATATTTCCCCTCTCCTCAGCTGAATGATTCGGATCTCACCTTGACCCAGGTTTATAGCTGGCTGAGGTCAGAAGGAGCCTTTCCATTACTTCGCTGGGGTCTGGATCAGGCCCTGATGCTGTTTTTACACCACTGTATCTCCATTGGCCTCAGTGGAATTGATTCTGATGTAGGGCCTGATTTTGCTGCTGTTAAAGTCAATCTCAGTTTTTGGGGACCTTAATGGGAGCAGGCTCTGTGAGAGTGAGATCAGGAGCAGGACATATATATTTGTTAACGGCCTCTCATATTAACCGCCTGAGACTTGTAAGTGGGATTGTCAAAAGAGTCTAAAGGCATTAGTGCCCAGACCCCATTATAAGTCTTTGGGAGATCAATGCCTAACTAACTCCCACACAGGCTCCAGCTTCATTTATTTATCAGCCTTTCTGTGACCATCAGTAGTCTAGGATCTCAGCAGCTCACAAACATGAATTGATTTTATCTTCTCAGCCTCCCTGGCCAAGCCCAGACTAAAGAATGTTGGGGCTTGTGCATTATGGAAATTGGGAAGCCTCCTCACCTTTCCTAAACTAGATAGCAATCCGCACCATTCCCCACAGAAAGCTCAGAGAGCTCCTCCCACCTCACATACACCCCAACAACCCTCCATCAGCTTCCACTTATCCCAGCAGCCCTGACGTACATCCCACTCACTTCAAACTCACCCCCCCAACACTGCCCATTCACCCCAGAGCCCCTCAACAACTCATCCCAGCCCTTCACCCTAACCCCAGGATCTTCCCAGCCACTCATTGGTGCCCCCTGGCTCAGCACTCTGCTCCTGTTCCAGGCTAGGGCGTCTCTTCCTGATCCCCCACTGTCCAGCACCTTCACTCTCTCCCTGCCTTGCACTCGCAGTCCTGCGCTGCCCAATCACTCCTCCTTTAAGACAGGGAGGCGGCCGGGCCAAACTGGAGCGAGTGGTGGTGTGACCTGGCACATGGGGTTGCAGTGCCACAGTGTTTTTTGTTTGTTTGTTTTTCCTGGTAGTCAGGGGCCCTGTGCACATGCAGCAACTGCACCCTGGTTAAGCCAGGCCTGCCTGCCCTCAGGGAGTTGGCATTACCCCCATTTTACAGATGAGGAAATGAGGCACAAAGAGATTAAATGACTTGCCCAAGGCAACAGGAAGTCCCTGGGAGATCTAGAAATAGAACCCAGATGTCCTGTGCCTTAGCCACTAGGCCATCCTCCATTTCCTTTGTATGGTCCTCTCTCTTCTAGGAATTCCAGTTAGTGTCAGCCTGACCACAAACAGCTCCTTACAGGATCCAATGGATAGCTGAGTAGCAGATACCATCTTGATTGGGAGGAGCCACCTCTCTTAAAATGAACCTTATAGTTGTTGGGTTTTTGTTTTGTTTTTAAAACATACATTAACAAACCAGCTTCCAGAGCAAAGTGGCTTGTCCATTAATGAGTAAGTTTCCTTCTAAGCATATATTTTTTTCTCTTTAAAAGGATCAGGGACTCTATAGTTGGTTTTTGAATACATCTGGATTTTTCTCTTAGATCTTAATGTATCTAAAACCAGCTGGAATTACAATTAAATCTGTTGTAGGGTATTACTCTGTGTCCCACCAATGTAGCATCTGAGCACCTTCCATATAAAATCAATTCACTAGCAATGTTCCTAGCACTTCTCCCTTTTTGGGGTCAAAACTCTGCTTGGATAAGGGTCTTTCTTTATTCTTCAAATACAGAACACATTACGATTTGGAAGCAAAAGAACATGTGAGTGGATAGATTTCATGCATGCTTCCTATTATCAGGAGGTAACAGACACAGTCAGTTTCAACCATGTCACATTTAATGTTGTATTTAAAAGAATATATTCTTAACCAGTGCCTTTATAGATCACTAGCAATACAGCCCAGAATTCTGCCAGTAAACTGTAAGCTTTTTTGCATGACGGACTGATTTTTTTTAATTGCATAAATGTACAGTACCTAGCACATTAGGGCCCTGGGTGCTGATTAGTACTTTTAGGTCCTATTATTATTTAATATTAATATTTGTATTGCAGTAGCACTTAAGAGCACCGGTCAAAGACCAGGACTGCCTTCTGTAGTGCATGAAGTGATATGACAGATGCTAGTCACATGAAGTTCTTTCCTTCTTTGCACTCCCTTTTCATACTTTAAACCCAGATGCTTCAACTGGTTACATGTGAATGGACCCCCTGGCCCCATCCCTGCTAATTCAAATTGCGGGATCAGAGCCCTCTTTTGTGCACATACTGCACTTCGCTACCACCAGAATAACAGTGACAACAATATAAGGTAGGGGCTGTAATTTTCAAATTTGTTTGTATATTGGCTCCAGCAATGGGGCTCTGAGCTGATTAACTTGTAGGCATTCCCACAATTATAAATGTTAAAATAATAATTAATAAAATGGTTGGACCAAAGTAACCAAAAAAAAAAAAAAAGATTGACAAGTGACTGAAACCTCTGGGATTGAGCTCTGGAAATTGTCAAATCAGACTGTAGTTGAACCCGGGGGAGGAGGGAGTGAATTCAAAATCTTAGTATCTACATAGAATTCCAAAGGGCATTGTGTTTCCCCAGCGCATTGATTGGTTTTTGGCCAGATTTCCTCCTATTTTTGTGTCTGCATTGATCCTTCAAATTTAACATATCCATTTGGACATTCATCTCTTCCCTCCTTCCCCCCAAATCTGCCTTCATGTGTTGTGTTCTGTTTTATACTTAGATTGTAAGATCTTTGGGGCAGGAACGATGTTTTTGCTTTGTGTTTTCACAGCACTTGGCACACCCAAGATTCTGGTCCCTAACTGGGGTTCCGAGGCTGTATAAAGCTTGTCATGCAGCCTCTTCTTGTCTGCACATTAGAGTTAGAGGAAAATGTTGATTTCTGATCCTTGTTTCTCTCTTTTTTTGGTTTTGAAACTTGTTTCTTATGTTTGTATTTTGAGTTGGTTGAAAAGCCAGTAAAAAAAGAGTTTTGGTTGTTGAAAAATTTGAAATTTGGGCTGTGTAACTCATTTAAAAACCAGACACATTTCAACCAAAATTGTTTGCTTATTGAAAACAGATTTCTGTAGGAAAAGCCTTGAACTCTGGAGAATGTCTTCCAGTTCTTGTTTGTTTTCATAACAGCAAGAAACCCAAAGAGTCGTATCTTCCGGTAGGTTCTCCCAAACTAAGCAGGGCTGAATGGGGTCAGTGATTGCCTGGGAGACTTGTTAGGAAAATCTTGGTGCTGAAGGAAGTGGTGTTAGCGACTCAGTAGAGGGTGCTCTTTCCTGTGAGTCAGTGCACAGCAATCCTCCGGGTGGCTCTGCGGTCTTTCGCATGAGATGTGAAAGGGAGGTCCTCCATTAGTCATGGCCCTTAAAGATCCCAGGCTACCTTTATGACTGGACAAATTTAATTTTTCTGACCTAAAATACCCCTGCAGTTTCAGCTGAAAATGTATTTTCTCTCTTTGTTCTCCACTGTGTTTGTATTATAGCAGACTCTGTCCTGTAGTGTGTGTGTGTGTGTTCCATCTATACACGGTGTATTTGTGTTATGCATTTACATTGGGCATATGTTTTGCACTATGCATAAGTGTGTGTGTGTGTTTTGTTGTACACATTACGTGTGTTTTGTGCACATTCCATGTATGAGTGTGTGTATTTTGTGCTTGTATTAGATGTACATGTTTTATGGTTGAAGACGTGTGTTACACATAAAATTTGTATTTGTGTTACTTGTATACGTTAGATGTATATCCTTGTGTTGCGTGCATGCGTGTGCGTATATTTTGTGTCAACGGGTATACTTGTCTTGAATTACACACACGGTGTATGTATGTTTTGCAACTTTTGTGCTAATTGCATGTACCCTGTGTTTGTTGCATGTGCCTTGTGTGTATGTGCTTATGTCAGGCACACACTTTTAAAAAAAAAACAAAAAACAACCCTCCACCACAGTAAATAATCAGGACAAAGCAGAAACAAAACCCACAGAGAAAAGCCCTCGCCCTCCCGCCCTCTTCCTTCCTCGCTGGCAGGTCTGTGAACCCAGCACTTTACTCTTCCCCAGCCCGGCTGCTGAGGGCTTGTCTGTGCGCTTGCCTTTGCAGAGAGGCTCCGCGGGGGGAGGCGGCCCCCGTTCCTGGAAGAGCCCAGCCTGGGGAGTTGGTCACATTCTTGGCTGGGATTCAATGACTGAGGCAGACACCAACAAACAGGGGAGGGGTGCGGGCGGGCGCGCGGGGAGGGAGGGAGGGAGGAGTGAGCGCGAGGCTGCACGAGCTCCGCTCCGAGGCGCTCTCAGTCGCTGCTGGGGAGAGGAGCGGGGAGGATGAGCGCTCGCTGCCTGCAGCTCCCCGCAGCCCACTAGCAGAGAGAGCAAAGCAAAGCAAAGCAAGAACTGAACGCAAAGGAAACCTTCCCGGCCCAGCCAGGGGACCACACGGAAAAGGGGGGGAGGGAGGAGCCCGCCTCTGTCTGCAGCCCCCCTCCGCCACGTTTTCTTTTTTTCTGGAAGTGCACAAGATTGCGGACGGGGGCAGCTTTTAAGAAAAAAAAAATATTGCAACATTTGATTTTTGTGTTGCACGGACCAAGCTTTATTTGTTCTGATAATTTTCTTCCCCTCCTGCCGCTTGGCTTCGGTGGAGATGGACAGCCGGGAGGCCGCCGCCGCAGAGCCGCAGCCCGCGCGCGTTTGAGCCCCCGGGGCTGGAGCGCGGCACAGACTTTCCTGGGGTTTTGTTTGGGGGAGAAGGGGGGGGTTGCTTTGTGCTGGGGGGTGGGGGCGGCCGGGAGAGCGCGTGCTGGAGGCGTGGGGGGTGGGGGTGGGCCCGGCGTGCTAGGGGGGAGGGTGGCCGGGGTGGGCGGCTCGACTCTCTGCTCCGCCGGGGCTTGTGCAAGTGCCCCCGAGCCGGGCACACGCGCCCCGCGGGCACACTCAGCGACAGCGGGGTTTGCGGCCGGCGGACCCCGGCGGCGAAGCAGGGCGGGCGGGGCGGTTTTCATGTGTTGGCCCCTGGTTTAGTGGAGTCACACCCGGGGCTTTTCTGTTTGTAGTTCTGGTTTTTGGTCGGGGCGGCGAGGGGCTGAGGGACTGAAAGATGGAGACTGTCAGTCGAAGCAGCTTCCAGCCGCATCCCGGGCTGCAGAAGACCTTGGAACAGTTTCATCTGAGCTCCATGAGCTCCCTGGGTGGCCCGGCCGCCTTCTCCGCCCGCTGGGCGCAGGAGATGTACAAGAAGGACAATGGCAAAGACCCGGCGGAGCCCGTCCTCCACCTGCCCCCCATCCAGCCCCCGCCGGTGATGCCGGGCCCCTTCTTCATGCCCTCGGACAGGTCCACGGAGCGCTGCGAGACCATCCTGGAAGGGGAGACCATCTCCTGCTTCGTGGTGGGTGGCGAAAAGCGGCTCTGCCTGCCCCAGATCCTGAACTCCGTGCTCAGGGACTTCTCCCTGCAGCAGATCAACTCGGTGTGCGACGAGCTGCACATCTACTGCTCCAGGTGCACGGCCGACCAGCTGGAGATCCTGAAAGTCATGGGCATCCTGCCCTTCTCGGCCCCTTCCTGCGGGCTCATCACCAAGACTGACGCCGAGAGGCTCTGCAATGCCTTGCTCTACGGGGGCACCTACCCGCCCCACTGCAAGAAGGAGTTCTCCAGCACCATCGAGCTGGAGCTCACCGAGAAGAGCTTCAAGGTGTACCACGAGTGCTTTGGGAAGTGCAAGGGACTCCTGGTGCCAGAGCTGTACAACAACCCCAGCGCTGCCTGCATCCAGTGCTTGGACTGCAGGCTCATGTACCCGCCTCACAAATTTGTGGTCCACTCGCATAAATCCCTGGAGAACAGGACTTGCCACTGGGGCTTTGACTCGGCTAACTGGAGGTCCTATATCCTCCTCAGCCAGGATTACACCGGGAAAGAGGAGAAAGCAAGGCTGGGCCAGTTCTTGGATGAAATGAAAGAGAAATTTGACTACAGCAACAAATACAAGAGAAAAGCACCCAGGGTAAGTAGCACCTGATTTTTGGGGATGAGGGGTGGGGACATTCGCCTATAGTTTCAGGGATCTCCCGATAAACCAGCTTTGGTGGCCCCTTTCCCTTGAAAGGCACGCAGCGGTCTAACCATGCTGTGAAATCAAACCCAGTGGGTTGGTGTGGAAGAGAATTCTTAGAAACTACACTTTGCTTTCTTGAAGGCTTAAATTGTTCTTTTTCTTGGTGGCTTTTAGGTTTTACTTAAAATACTTCTACTTTTCTATGTCTTCTTTGAATTGTACATTAGGGGCCTGATCCTGTTGCCCTTGCTCACCCCCATACTTTCACTGGGAGACAGGCCAGGACTTTGGGATCGGAGCCTGAATGGTGAAGCATGAAAGCTGGGGCAAGGACAAATAACAAGAACAAACTACTCTTTACAGAAATGCATACAACTCCCCTCCTGATGTATGTCTTAATAAATTGAACAGGTCTGGGAACAGAGATGAAATGATCTCCAAGCCTAGATGGGAATGAAATGTGACTGGTTACAGGGGTCCATAGGAAAATTTCTGACAATAGGTCAGTATACTAGTAGCATGCATTAGCGACTGGTGTATGACCCGAGAAGACTGGGCACATTGTCTGAATCCTACGACCAGACTGGGTTTTGTGTATTGGATTTTGTATACATCCAGTAAATGAATCTGTCTAGAGCCAACTGCAGCAGCCTCTAAGATACGCCATGCGGTGTTGACTCTGCCCATCCAGACTGCTAAACCACATTTATTTTAGGTGGCCTTTTTTTTTTTTTTCAGTCTGAGCAGCCTGAATTCCCAGCGTGTGGGTGGGTGGCAGGCCGTGGTGGCCCCTGGCACCAGGCCTGATCAATGGGCAGCAATGCCACAGGGCCCTGAGAACTTCCTCGCAGACACCAGGATGTCTGGCTAACTGGCGGTGGTGTAATTGGCTGTGGGATGAGCAGCACACTGTCCGCCCCCCTTATCCCCCCCACCTCCCCAAAAAAAAGCAAACAGGAAACTCCTTCTACTGCACTGGCTTGTTGGATGGATTTTGTCTCATTTTGTTGGGGATTTTTAGTTGCTGGAGTTGCAGGGTGCACAATGCTAGGGACAAACCCAAAGAGAAGCATTTAAAGCCTGTTGTGAATGGGCAGGGAGATTCTCATCACTTCCGAAATGCTTGTTTTAAACACTCTCTCTCTTTAACTTTCTTTTTTAAATATCCAGACTTATGAAGCGCTGTGCACACAAAGCTGCACCTAGCCCAGCTATCTTTGGGAGGCCCAGTTAATTCAGCTTCTTGCCTCTAGCTTTTCTTTCTTTTTTCAAATCAGTAACTAGACTCCTCCTCCCTCTAGTTCCTCAAATTCCCCTCCCCAGAGTTGGAGGGTCAGAGCCATTGTGGCAGTGTTGTGCTGTAATGAGCCACATTATCGCCATAGTTGGAGGTGGATGTGTTTTTAATGGCTTGTCTGTCCGCTGCTAATCATGCGCTAAGATGGCATGGTGGGATTGACTGTCTACGGATGTGTGGGGACAGGAGGGGGTGAGGTTGTGAGGCTGGGGAAGCAGGATTTTTGGGGTGAAGCGAAAACCTTGCTGTGATTGTGGCAGCCTGCCCAGACCACCTCTCCCCACTTCCCTTTCCTACTCCCAGAAAGGTGTGTTTTGAATATTACCTGGGTCACATATTGGTTGATTCCCTCCCTATTTCCATAGCTGACCCCTTTCACTTGATGAATTTCAAACCTTAAGTGGTGTCATTTTTTTGTTTCTCACAATGTTTTTTATGGAGTTTTACCCTGTTTTTAGCAATATTCAGAACGCTTGACTGGAGCTAGGTGGAGGAGTCAGGGCAAGTTTAGACTCAAGGAGCAACATTTTTCAAAAGAGGTTACTGAGCTTGGGGTGCTTTGATTTATTGATTTTTTCTTTTCTTTTTAGGGGTGGAGCCCAACTTGAGATCCCACCCCAAAAGGGACTACACTTTCTCAGAAAGCGCTGAGCACTCCTGGCTTCAGATGAGGCCGTGGGAAAGGTGCACAGCACCTCTCACAAATCAGGATCAAGGAGGCTCAAGTTGGGCACCTAAAAATTGTGGCATCAAAAACATTAAATAATCAGTGGCTATTTTGGAACATTTTGCCAAAATGCATTTATGCGATGAAATTCCCAGGGTGTTGGCTTTCAAAATGCAATATTGTAAGGGGTGGGTGGTGTCCGTGTGTTCTGGGGATAGGGTGGGGAAGGGGGAATGTTTTATCTCAGTTCCTGTGCAGAACTGGGCTAAGTTTCAAGGCTTTTGAGTTGGCTTCAGGGCTCCTGTATAAATACAGCGCAGTCTTGAAGAGACCCTGTCAACAACTTACCTGGCAGACCAGACAGAGTTTTGGAATTGCCTTAGCTCACTTATGTTTCCTTTTTCTCCAGCCTTTTTCCATCAGATGTAGCCAAGGGGATATCATATGTTAAGGTCGTTTGTGTTGTAGCAGCGTTTGCAGATAATTATGGAGAGATTCAGTCTGGCTCAAGGGCTGCTAGACTGCGGCCAGAGGCAAATAACGGTGCAGTAAATTTTAGGTCACCTAGCAAGGAAATGAAAGGAAGATCCTGCCTCTGGCTCTGTGTGGTTGTGTTTATCACTGTCTACCTGCATGTTTGTGTGTCTCTCTGGCTGTGTGTGTGGTGCTTGTTTGTGGATAAAAGTGTGAAGCATGTGTGTGTGTGTGTGCTTGTCACTTTGTTTTGTCATATCCATTTGTGTACATATGCGTGTGTCATGTGTACCTTCTTTTGTGATTTGTTTGAATTACTTTGTCTCAGTTTCATGATGGGTCTGTGGATATATGTGTTGGTCTGAGTACTGCGTGTCTGTGGGGTGTCTGCGGGTGGAGGTATCTCTGCCGCTCTGTCAACATGACTGTATGAAGTGCGCCATGTGTCTGTCTGTGTGTGATTGTGCAAGGTGTGGTGTCTGTGGTTTTGCTCCTCCCAGGAGTGGCTTGGTCTAGAGCTGCAGTGCAGGTGAAAGCCTCATGCAGGGGACAGTGGGTTAAAGCCACAGATTTGAGGAAGCTCTGAACTCTGCAGCACAGCAGAGCAAGTCCCTCCGAGTCTGTCACTTTTCTTCCTTCCCTTTTCTTTTTAGTTTTATTCCTTTTTATTTCCTTAATCTCAGGTCTGTTTTCCCTCTGCATTGACCTGTGAGCTTCTTCACTTCCACTCCACCCTTAACCTTCACCTTCCCACCACTTCCCAGAGCTTCCTCTTCTCTTGAGCGCTTTCCTGTTTCCCCTCAGCCTTTGCCCTTGTCCTAGTCCCTCCCCTTCTGCCTCTCCTTGTCACCTGGATTCTCCTCCTCTGCCCCTGCTCTCCCACTTCCCCCTGGCATTGTTTTCTGTTCTCCCTGCTGCTTTCCTGGTCTCCTGCTGCTTCCTCCGGTTTTATGTGTGAGTGTATCCTATTCTCTTCTACTATTCTCCATTAGTTTGTTCCCTCTCCCTTCTCTCCCACTGTGTCTGGAGTGGAGCTATTCAAAGCATGGCCACCAAGTTCTGGGTTGTGTGTCCTAAGATTTAAAAACTTCCAGAACTGCAAAAATGGGTCCCATAAATTGAGAGCCATGGTTTATGCATCCGAAGAAGTGGGCTGTAGTCCACGAAAGCTTATGCTTATGCTCTAATAAATTTGTTAGTCTCTAAGGTGCCACAAGTACTCCTGTTCTTCTTTTTATGGTTTCTTTTGGTATAGTTGAATAGAATGATAGAAACATAGGACTGGAAGGGACCTTGATAGGCTGTCTTGTCCAGTGCCCTCCACAGAGGCAGCACTAAGTATTATCTAGACCATCCCTGGCAGGTGTTTGTCTTACCTGTTCTTGCAAATGTCCAAGGACAGAGATTTCGCAACTTCCCTAGGTAATTTGTCCCAATACTTTAGGAAGTTTTTCCTAATGTCCAACCTTAATCTCCCTTGCTGCAATTTAAGCCCATTGCTTCTTGTTCTATCTTTAGTGGCTAAGGAGAACAATTTATCACCCTCCTTTTTATATCAGCCTTTTATGTTGGAGTCTGTTATCATGTCCCCCCTCAGTCTTCTCTTCTCCAGACTAAATAAAACCCATTTTTTTCATCTTTCCACATAGGTCACGTTTTCTAGACCTTTAATTATATTTGTTGCTCTCCTCTGATTTTTTCCCCCTCCAGTTTGTCCACATCTTTCCTGAAGGGGGATGCCGAGAACTGGACACAGTACTTCAGTTGAGACCTCCATGGTCTCCTCTGGCCAGTATAGACCAGGCCTGGATCGCCATTCCCATCTCTCCGGCTCCATGGCTGATGCCCTTGCTCCATCCTGGTGTGCTATCTGTCTGCTTTCTGCATGCCAACATGTCTCCAAAGTGTCTGAGCTACTAAAGCCTCAAAAGAGGGCTTTTAAGCTTTTTTGATTGGTGGGCCGTCTCCAGTAGAACAATGTGGGATCCTGTCCCCCTGCCCCATAACATTTTCTGCGGGTCATTGAACTGAGCAAAGCCTGATCATGCTTTAATATCCCCCTCCCCTTCCATTTCAGAGCTAGACTTTTTCTTTTTTAGCAAAACGACATAGAATTAGAGACCGGGGGATAAGAGAATTCCGTGCACACTCCCACCCACACCAGCGCTGCAGTGTTCCCATGGCTCAGGTCCCAGCATTTCTATGAAGTCGCTGTGAGCTAGAAGTAGCATTCTGGGTATTGACATGTAAATGAGCACAGTAGGCCTTCCACTTTATTTAGCAGATCCTCCAAATCCAGTGCTGCTGCCACATCACGGAGCTTTCTCAGCTGGAGTAAGGTTTAGCCAGGTCAAGTGTGCAGCCAAATCAAAGGACAGAAATTATTCACGGTGAAATAATGCAGCTCTGAGTGACATTGTAAGATAGCTGTGGCCACTTAAGTACTTCACAGCTGTCATTGTACTGCACACTACGGCCACCCAGAACTTCACAGTGGCAGCAGGGATAAAATCCAGATCCTTCTGCTCCACTGGTGCAGGTTCCTGCTACCTAAAGAAGAATCTCTTTCAGTTGCTAGGAATATATGGCCTGTGACATCCACTGTAGAGAACTTGTGGTTCTGCCCAGGCAGTGGCATCCAAACTACTATCTAGTCCAGGGGTCGGCAACGTTTGGCACGCGGCTCGCCAGGGTAAGCACCCTAGCGGGCTGGGCCAGTTTATTTACCTGCTGACGCGGCAGGTTTGGCTGATCGTGGCCCCCACTGGCTGCGGTTCACCGTCCTGGGCCAATGGGAGCGGCAGGAAGCCGCGGCCAGCTCATCCCTCGCCCGCGCCGCTTCTCGCCGCCCCCATTGGCCCGGGACGGCGAACCGCGGCCAGTGGGGGCCGTGATCGGCCGAACCTGCCACATCAGAAGGTAAATAAACTGGCCCGGCCTGCTAGGGTGCTTACCCTGGCGAGCCGCGTGCCAAACGTTGCCGACCCCTGATCTAGTCCATCACTAAATGGATTAGATAAAAGTCAATGGGGAATTCTGCCTGCCTAAAGACTGCAGGATCAGGCCCATTATTATTATATATAGCACTGAAATGACTCATTACATTATCTGACTATTAAATTTTTTATTTGAAAATCTTCAATAAAAACCAAGATGGCCACCAAAGCAGAAACCAGCAATGGCTTGGAGCAACAGCTTAAGCTTGGTATCATTTTACGGCTCAGAAGCTAAGCTCCAAGAATGATACCAAGCTTAAAGCAAAATCCTGTGTGTTTGCGGAGATGTCCATGTTTTAAGCAGGCATCAGCTATTTCCCCCCCCCAGGAGTGGAATCTGATTTACAGATGTTGTGGATTGAGAAGTAAGGAGTGTGTGTGCGTGTGAATATCTTGCAAATAATGAAATGAGGATTCTGAGCCGACTTCTGCTCTCAGTTGCTGTGAATTAGTTCACCCTGATAGAAGTCACTGAAGTTAGACCTCTGGTATTTTTTTAGGCAGGGATTTTGGGTGCCTAACTCCCTTCCTTCTGCTCTTTGAAAAATCCCAACGTTAGAACGGCAAACATTTGTTCTCTCTGTGGCCTATTCTGAGTCACCATTTTTGTGGCTCATGGACTCAGGACTTGGACCTGTCCAAGGCTTCAGTACACTTTTGGGACAAAGTTAAACACAGTTTGGTCTTGACTACATTGCAGGGACCTAATATCTGAACTGCTCCTTAGGATTTGAACATGGTTGTTGCTAGCAGGGGTCTAACTTGATCGTAAGGGCATATTTTTGTTTCTTGGGGTCTGTGTTTAGATTGGTGTTACAAAAGCATGCTGTACTCTATCTGGAGGTGTCTATAGTAGGTTTCAGAGCATGTCTAGACAACACAGTGGTTAAAATGCTGGCAGTTGCTTGCACTTTATCTGTGCTACATCTTTCACCATTGCTAGAACGGTGAGAAGTTTTAAGCTAACCCTAGTATTGACGAGATCATGTTTTGGCTAGCATGGTTCTTAGGAATAAAAAATCCGTGTCCGCTCTGACTGGGGAAACCATGCTATAGGACATTTCAAGTGGCAATGTTGTTTTGACACAGTTGTAGTTAGCATGGTCCTGATTCCAGTTTGAAGAGGACCTCTGTCACAACTCCGCACAGTCAAAAATTTTGCATGTCTGCAGCACTAACAGTGTGATGTGTCTGATGGTGGGAATTTGCACTGGTGGCTTGGCACATGCTCTGGCTAGATATCACACACAAAAATCCATCTCAGAGTGCATCAT
The DNA here is from genome assembly GCF_013100865.1 of Trachemys scripta elegans. Classification (NCBI taxonomy): domain Eukaryota; kingdom Metazoa; phylum Chordata; order Testudines; family Emydidae; genus Trachemys; species Trachemys scripta. Next base: position 5,790,929 of record NC_048316.1, on the reverse strand, counting down.
TCAGACCCAGTTCTGTCTAAGCCAGGTTTAATTCTTCTTTTCAAAGACAGTAGCAAGCTTTGGGCTTAACAGTATAGTACTTTGCCCAGATGCAACTCCAGTTGAAGTCAGTGGGAATTGTATCATTTTCTCCGATGGGAGGATTTAGCCTTAGAGGCCCTATCCCTGAGCTCTTGGAAAAGAAAAATTGTTAAGGACTGAACACTGGTGACTTATATAACACTGCTTTCTAGTTAGTGTAGTTATAGAATACTAGCAGTCAATAGGACCACTCTATTTTGGTTGAGTGGCTGCACAAGGCACATAAATCAAATTGACCTCCAGATAAAGAAGCATTATCTAAAAAAGTAATAGTTTAGCATGTTTGTGTTTGAACTTGTGGACGTCATTATTAAATGAAATGTATTTGACTATTAACAAACATAACATCTGTTGTTGTTTTTTAATGCATTTTTAAAAATATTTTCTGAATTTGGGCAGTAAACATTGACATTTTGGGGCACAAAATCTTTGCATTTCATTCTGCTGTTCTAGGCTAAAAGGTAAACAGTAGTCTTCAGTCTACAAAGAGATTGGAAAATAACGGGATTGAGTTGATACTGCGTTATTTTACCTTGGGAAATTATTATTGAAGTGCATAGAATTCAGTATGGGCAATGGTGATTGCTCAATGAAGATATACTGTGTTCTCCCTCCACTGCTTAGCTCCTTAAATTTTTTTTTGCAAAGATTTAAAAGATTATTAAAGATTTTAAAGATTATAGCTTTAAAAAAATCCCAAGTCTCTGTAACATAAGGATAGTTTGGGGCTAGTTCTGCAGTTCTCACTCAAGCAGTCAGCAGACAAAGTAACTGAAGCCTATTTGCCCACAAACCACAGAAATACTGTAGTTGTATCAAACTCCTTCCTGTACTTTGACTGGCTGTTGAGCCATCCTAGAGTGTGGTCCTAGAGTCATGGGGGCAGATTTTGATCTAATTACACCCATTTGAATCCAGAGTAGCTCCGCTGAAGTCAATAGAGTTATTCTGGATTTACACTGGTATTCAATAGCTACATCTGAGAGCAGAATCTGGAGCTGTGTTATTACTTTAGTATATCTGCTTTGGGAAATGCAGATCAAAATTGGTTTCATTTTCAGAAGTGCGCTATGGGTCTGCTCCTGAAAACACTTACTAAAGGTAAAGGGATGGATTAGTGCTTACTGCTGTAAATTGTCCCTCTGTCCTCATACAGAAAGGACAATGTCACATGCAGGAATTGGGATTTAAGATTGCTGTTAGGTGTCTAGATTTTAGTGGTTAAATAGTGATTTTTGGAGCCTAGCAAATCTCCCCTCAAAAGCTGGAGTAAGGGCCATACTTTTTCCAGTACTAATGTAGATACCATAAACTTGCATGCAAATGGCATCAAATATAGTTTTATAATTCGTTGGAATGGGCTTGTTTTTAATTATGGGGAAGCCTGCTGGCTGATGGACACTGGCCTTTCCGCACTGAGCTAAGTGTGTTGGTTTTACTTGTTCTTGGATGAGAGAACAAAAACACAGATTGATACGAAGTTGGGCCCCATTCCTGCCACTGTTCTGTAATGGAACTCCCCTTGAAACCAATGGGAATTCCCATGAGTGAAGCTCTTGTCATTGGCTCAGTCAATGGTTGGCTGCTATCTCGTCTAATCGGGCTTTTCCAGGCCGAGGATGTAGTATTAAAGCGACAAGCTGTATAATCCCCTTTTCTGCTAAATAAGGACCTGATCCCGTAGCTCTTTTTTACACTGAGTAGTCCCAGCAATCCCATACTACGTGCATAAGTAATTGTTGCAGCATTATACCTTAGGCTCAGAGTAAACAATGACCTGTCCTTGTTGTGTACTAATTTATGTGCCGGTACCTTTTCACATGCTTTGTGGAGAATAGGATTTCTTCTTAGTTTTCTTTTCTTTTCAGTAATGTTTCTTTTGCTTCAGAATGTGTGGTATGCTCACCCCTTTTCTTGCAAGCAAGATTGCTGGGTTGTTAACATTTTTATTTATTCATTTTTAATAGTGTGGCCTGGTATGCCCTCCATTTTGCCCTGTGGAGGATTTAGGTGGTATGCTAGGAAGACTTGCACCTCTGTACCTTTGTTCTTTAGCCTCCTCTCAGCCTCAGTCAGTGGTATCAGTTTAAAGAATAAGGTCATTCACTTGGATTGGTTCTTGATTTCTCAAGCCCTTTTCACCAGCCAGTTTGTGTAATGTCTGTCTGAAACGTTGAGTAAGGGCATTGAAATAGCAGACAGGATATCGAGTGTTAGGAAGTCTGGGTTAAGTATAACAGAGACTTTTTTGGCTGGCGCAGAGGGAGCAGTCCCTCCAGCTCAATTACAGAGCAGTCGCTCTGGAAGCTGGAGTCTCTGGTTTTAGCCCCCATGGTGGCCACCCTCCCCACATATAATTGTGTGTGTGTGTGTTTGTTGTTCTCTGCTAGGGTTGTGTCTGCATTTCCTTATGCAGATTACTGTTCTCTGGGTGGCACTGAAATTGTTACACAAGCTGTAATAATGTCTCTCTTTCTAAGGATTGCATAAGTTTAGGATGATTTCTCCACTGGGAGAATTATGCAAGTTTAAACTGAAATGTATTTAGAAAGCTTTGTGTGTTTGTTTTCTGACTTGTAATGCAGAGGATGATTTATTTGCATCTTTAATTGGACAACATCTGCTGGCGTTGGGAGGGAAAACTGTTCCATGTCTTTTCACTGCTATAACCCTCATTCTCCCATGAACGCTTTCCCCACCCCCAATTGAATTCCATCGTTCACTGCATTATGTCTACCATAGACCCTGAGTATGTGTAGAACAGACCCTAATACCCAGGCAAAGTCAAGTGGGCTAATAGATTGGAGGCTTCTCTGGGCAGGGACCTCTTCTTTTTCACAGCGTGTCTGTATAGCTGCAGTACATGTCAACGGTGCTGTTAAAATCATAAATAACACCACCACGTGGTTTTTCTCAGTCTTTGGATTTTTCTGCTGTGATGCGGAAGTTGTTGCCTTTATTACTGGTGTTAGCCAGAAGAGACCAGTGAATGAGGCTTCTCATCCTGTAAATAATGAAAGGTCTTGGAGTGACTTCTGCAATACTCCTTTGATTAGTGGAAAACTGTCTTGTTCGTTTTCATTGGGCTGCAAACCTTTCATGCCACTTGGTGCAGAGATGCAGGTTGGGGAAGAAAACCTCCAACCAGCACTTGGCTTCATAGAATATTAGGGTGGAAGAGACCTCAGGAGGTCATCTTGTCCAATCCCCTGCTCAAAGCAGGACCAACACCAACTAAATCATCCCGGCCAGAAACTTCTAAAGATGGAGATTCCACCACTTCCCTAAGTAACCCATTCCATGCTTCATCACCCTCCTAGTGAAACAATGGTTCCTCATATCCAACCTAGATCTCCCCCACTGCAACTTGAGACCATTGTTCCTTGTTCTGTCAGACAGAGTTCTGTTGAGAGATAAAGTTCTATTGCTAGAACTTTTGAGGATATGTCTACACTGCAGTAAAACACCCACAGCTGGTCTGTGACAGCTGACTCAGGTTTGGGATGCAGGGCTATAAAATCGCAGATTAGACATTTGGGCTTAGGCTGGAGCCTGGTCTTTGTGCCCCCCCCCTTCCGCCCCAGCCCCATGGGGTTCTGGAGCTCTAATACCTACATGGCAGTTTTATTGCCCTGCAGCCCAAGACCCTGAGTCTGCAGCCATGGGGCAGCCATAGGTGTTTTATTGTAGTGTAGACATACCCTAAGAAACTAAAATATATTTTTGGTTAACTCTGACCCAAGCCCTAGGGTGTTTATTTGGCTGGATCCAGTATTTCAGCCTGATCTGCGCCGGTGGTTCCCAGGACCAATGCAGAGTCCCATTGTTAGTCTCTAAGGTGCCTCATTGTTTTTATTGACTTCAGTGGAACTCTGGGCAGGCAAAAGGATCTGCCCATTCTGGGATTACATTGCAGGATTGGGACCTTATTCGCTGTTTTCTCTGACTATTTTCTAGCAGTGACTTACTGTATGTTATTGGCGCTCTGGGCGTCTTGAATTGCATGCATAAAACTTGCAGATGCTTTTGCAACGTCTTTCTAGTTAACTAAATCAATTCTGTGGAGCATTAAAATGTATGTATTTCATAGCGATGCTTTTGCTCACTAGAACAATTATAGTTACAGGATACGCTGGAAACCATCAATTACTCTTAAGGAAAAAAACAAGACAACACTATGGAAGATACAGTTCTCTAAGACTGTTTTGGTGTTTTATTTGACAAGTATCCTTTATTTAAAAAAAAAAAGGTTGATCAGCTTTGGGTATTTAAACAGGAAAATAAGCGTTTTAGCTTTCACTGCATCTAGTTTGTAACCTAAAATTAAAAGAAAATCCTTGAAATCAACACCTTAATTAATGGACCCGAAAAGCAAAATTTATAGTATTTTGCTGTGATTTTTCAGCCTTCATTGATTTCAGTGAAATACTCCAGATTTATTCTGCTGTTACTAAGATCAGAATTTGTCCCTTTAGCATTCATGAGATTGGGTTTCCTTTTATGCCTGTGTCTTTCTTCTTGATAAATGTATTTGAGTTCGAAGATAGTAGGCATTTGTTTTAAAAATACTCAGCAGCTTTATGGACCTGATTCTCCATCCCTTACCCAGCAGCACTCCCAGTGAAATCAATGGGCATGGTTGTCCTCTTCTTACGCTGGCATGAATTAATTTACGATGGTGCAAATCTGACATAAGTGAGATGAAAATCAGGATGAATGAGTACGGACTGCAGCATGAGGTCCATTACTGATATTCCATTATTCCCATTTTGTCACTAATAAGAAACATACTGTACAATAAGCCCGTGAATTCCTGTAGCAAAAGTTTAGCTGTGCTTGGCTTTTTGCCTTCCTCTTTTGTCACAGGAGTTTAGTTTTTGCAAAATCAGTGAAGGGTATTAAACTGAAGACTAGATAGGCACATCTTCCATGGAGATCTCTGGGCCAGGTTGAGCAGTAAAGAGTATTATAAAATGGGTGTAAGTGATAAAGTGGTGTAACTTGTACTAACTAAAAAAGAAGAACAGGAGTACTTGTGGCACCTTAGAGACTAACAAATTTATTAGAGCATAAGCTTTCGTGGACTACAGCCCACTTCTTCGGATGCTGTAGTCCACGAAAGCTTATGCTCTAATAAATTTGTTAGTCTCTAAGGTGCCACAAGTACTCCTGTTCTTCTTTTTTAGTTAGTACAAGTTACACCACTTTATCACTTACACCCATTTTATAATACTCTTTACTGCTCAACCTGGCCCAGAGATCTCCATGGAAGATGTGCCTATCTAGTCTTCAGTTTAATACCCTTCACTGATTTTGCAAAAACTAAACTCCTGTGACAAAAGAGGAAGGCAAAAAGCCAAGCACAGCTAAACTTTTGCTACAGGAATTCACGGGCTTATTGTACAGTATGTTTCTTATTAGTGACAAAATGGGAATAATGGAATATCAGTAATGGACCTCATGCTGCAGTCCGTACTCATTCATCCTGATTTTCATCTCACTNGACTACAGCATCCGAAGAAGTGGGCTGTAGTCCACGAAAGCTTATGCTCTAATAAATTTGTTAGTCTCTAAGGTGCCACAAGTACTCCTGTTCTTCTTTTTTGCGGATACAGACTAACACGGCTGCTACTCTGAAACTTTTACTAACTTAGCATTCAGTGGGTGTGCAAAACGGTGCAAAGGGTGTAAGACTCACGATATTTGGTGTTTTCTTAAAGCCTCAGCTCTTGGAGGCATATGATTATTTTAAAATCTCCACTTTTTTTTTATTTAAGTTTCTAGACCTCGTGGTTGTGGAGAAAAGCTGTAAAATGTGACCCCAGTAATGGTTCAAAAACCAAAAGGCTATGAAAAAGAATCCCAAATCTAATGACTTTTAAATCAGTCTCATGAGTTTTAGGGGCCTGAGTCATGATTTTTGAATGCTTGGAATTGGCAATACTGTAAAATTTCACCCATTTTCAGAGCAGCTTACGCCCAAGATGTGACTTATACCACCACTTATGTCATCATTGAATTTGTCCATGTGTCTTTTAGGAAGTCAGTGCTGTTTCAAGTTTAAAAAAAAAAAAAAAAAAAAAAAGCCAGCCGTGATGAGTCTTGAATGAATGGCATCTGCACACCTGTTTAATATTAAGATCAAGCATTCAGTGCTTTGTGGCTTTAGCTTGAAATTCAAGTTCCTTTGAGTCATCCCTTTCGTCTTTTGTTTGGGTGGAAAAAAGGAGTGGCAGCAAATGGCCTGCAGCTAAGAAATGAAAGAGTTGAATTAATTTTTAGAAATAAGTTAGTCTTGGCATTTGGAGCATTTGTGATAGTACAGATTTTCATGCTTCTTTTTATTTTCTTATGAGTTTAGCAGTTCACTGCTCAAGATGAAAGATAATGTTATGGAAAAGATTTAAAACATGACACAGGCTGTGTTGGAAGGATAGGAAAGATCTGGGCTCTGAATCACAGTGGTGAACTGTTTCAGTCTATGGAGATATATGATAGTTATGGAAAAGATTTACCTTTGCCGTTCGGGCCTCAGGAATAAAAGGGCGTGGTACTTTAAATAGCACAGTTCCCACTGGGCTAAATTCTGGGGATCCTTAATTCACTTTTTACTTAGTTAAATAAAGAGTAAACCCTACTGACATCAGTCAAGTTGTGCTCGTTTAAAAACTGTGTTAGAGTCTGATCCAAGTTCAGTTGAATTCAATGGAAACACCGTCATTGACTTCAGTTGGCTTTGAATCAGACCCCTCTGTCATATCAGAACCAGGTCAAGCGTCTTGCTTTAATTCAGGCAAACTGATGTTGGGTAAAATTCTGTTCTGTATTACTAGAGTAACTCCAGGAACATCAATGGAATTAATCCAGATTTAAACCATCCTAACCAAGAGCAGAATTTGCTGAACAGCTTCAGAAGTTGGGCCTCTTTCAGCAGTGGTTTGTAGTTTGAGTGTCAAATTCTGCTCTTAAGTTACTGCTGGAAATCAAGAGTCACTTGATTTACTAGGGTTACCGGGATTTACATCAGTCTGAGAGCAGAATTTGTGTATGAAAGTATTGTATTGTAATTTTAAGTTTCAAAAAATTAACAAGATCACAGTAGTTAAAGGGCATTATTCACCATTCCATTTCTCCAGTTTTATGTTGATTTGACTTTGTTTTCAATGGATTTATACCAATCAATCAGACCCAGAATTCATACATTTGGTCTAACCTTTATGTTGTTCCTTCATGCTAAGCTTAAGGAGCAGCTGATCCTCCTCATGGCAGACTTGAAAGCCCTTCTGTTTATGCTGCTGTATTCTTTCTTATGACATTTGCATGAAAACAGCTCCTTTGTTGCTTAGAAGCTCCCTCTCCTTCCCTCTTTGCTTATTTTCCCCCATCTGAAATCAGAATCCTCTGTGACATCAGAATTAGCTGTTGTGGAGACAATTGTGATGTCACAAAGCAAGCATTAGAGAAGAAATGTAGAGTGGAGAAGAGCCTGTTTTCATGCAAATGTAAGAAATAAAAAGGGTTTGGGGGAAAAAGAAAAGCCCAAAGCAGCTGCTCTTCAAAGTTTTCCATGAGGCTCCATAGGTCAGATTCTGCTCTTGGGGACATCGTGGAGTAACAATGGAGTTACGCCAGATTTACCCTGTCGAATCTGGTTCTGTAATTATAGAGGACACTCCAGTCTGGCTATTTATCAGTGGTTCTGTTTTGACAGCGGATTGCTGCTGTTGTGTACTATCTCTTTTGTGGGCTATTGCTGTAGGGACAGACCAGAATTGCCTCCTTGGAAAACTTTTTGAAAGATTGGCACGGCAGATCCGCATCCTAAATTACTAGTTTGCAACGTCACAATTACCAGCTCGGTTCTGCTCGTTTGGACACACTCAAACTTCTTTTTTCGTCCCCCCCCCCCCCCTCCTTGTTTAGCTGCTCTGCCCCAGTGCATCCTGGGATTTCCCTTTTGCTGAATGGGCTGCTTGTTTCATGGGGAGGAAGTGAGGTCCCTGTTAGATTAGGAGGGGATGGATGGGGAATGTCCTGTTTCATATGCAAAGCACACTGAACCAAAAAAAAAAAAAGCGTTCAACAAAACCATCCGTGTCACAGGCTAGCAGAGCAGCTGCTGGCTTTTTGGGGGAGAATATTAATATTTCAGACTTTACAGGAGCTTTTAAAAAATGAGCTAAAGGAGGCAACATCCCTTTATTTAATAGGAATGGGGGGAACCTTTATAATTTTGGTTAACCATGAATGTACTTAGATTTTATTGCAAGGCTCCACGATCCAAGCCCAGAGCTCAAGGAGAAGTGTTCTCGTGGTACATAGACTGTTTCCTAGACACTGCATAAAATGAATGGGGTTTGATTCTCCTTTCTCTTACATCACTCTTACCTCTGTGTAAGTCTGACTTGAGTGGAGTTCTCCTGATCAGAGGAGAATCAGGCCCAATGAGCTGGTTCATTATGTATGTATGTATAAAAGGACAAGATGGCCTGACTCTGATTTTAGTTTACACTGGTGTAACTCAGGAATGACACCACTGAAATAAGCGGAGCTGCTAGTGTAAAACAGTGCAAGTCAGAGGAGAGAGCAGTACATACAAGGCTTCTCCTTGTGCCAGTGATTGGAATTCTGTGATCTATAGAGAAAGTTTCCATAAGTTTCTCGGGGGAGGAGGGAGAGTTAAATTTTACTCCTGACACTGCTGCCTTCTGCAGTCATCACTCCCCCACATCAGATCAGCAGGAGGCAGGTTTAAATTCAGAAAGGACAATTTAAATAAAATGTGCATACCTGTCTGTTTATATTTGTCTGGTTAACCAGACAGTAATAATGACTACTGGCGAGTCACTATTTAAATTCGGTTGTTGTGGTGTTTTGTGGTTGTTTTTTGCCTGGGAAGTCTTTGTATATTAGAAATAACTTTTATCATTCTAACACTCAACCTCTATAGTCTATAAAAATGTAAATACCAGGGGCTGGCTGCTAGTCCCAGTCACACTGATGTAAATTTTTAGTAACTCCATTGAAATTAAGGTAGTTACATTGGTTTGTATGGTGAAATCAGCATTATACATAGTGTAATTTGGTTCTAGGAATTTTAGGGTATTAGGGTCCAACTTCGTTGGCTTCAACTGGAGTTATGCACGTTCCAGGATTGGGTCCTTAGCACAACAGGAATTTATTGATGTTCCTTCTGAATTAATGTGTGTTTTCTTGGATTAGTGGTGTAAGAAGGGAAATGATTAAAGGGCACAAGTCATTAAATAATTAGCTAACTCATTTTTCAGGAAAATGTAGAGTTGCGGAGTCTGATTCTGATCTCAGTTTGCATTGGTTTTACGCTGGTGTAATACCATCAAGTTAAAGAGGGTCACTGCTGATTTAGTGTGAGATCTGAATCAGTGCAATAGATTTAATCTCTTTGGCCTTGAGATAAATAAGCCAGATGTCTTTTGTGTGTGCGTGTGTGCGTGTGTGCGTGTGTGTGTGTGTGTCTTTTACCATTCCATGCCACCATTGCAAAAGACTAGAACTGACACAGTTTAGGAAATAATGATAATGTTACACTTCCAACGTATCGGTCACAAATTCCAGTGCACAGAGATTGGAAAAAACCTGCTGTGCTGCAGAGCTGTCTTGCACCTGTCTGAAATGATGGGTTTGTGGCCTGTCTGACGCATTCAGATGATCTTAACTTTCATTCTAAACCAAAAGTAAGTTTCTAGCCATCGTGGCTGCAGCGATAGCCTTCCAAATGTGAGCAGAGTGTAATCGGCGCACCGATGTCTTCCTGAGTCTGCAGACACCCTGTGACAAGGATGCAGGGGTGAACTTCCCTTTCCCCTATACGTTGTGGGGAGTTTACAGACTTGAAACCCCAAACCATGATCATAATTAAACCTAGATATTGCCATCCCCCCCGACCGAATGAGTTTGACATCCCTCTGGTAGGGCTGTATTCTCCAGTTCAGTTATAGACAGTGCAACCAATGGGTCTCCCACCATTTTCCTTCCACAATCTAATAGATCTCCTAGTTAGGATATTTTTTTCTTACGTGTAGCTGAAATTTTTTGCTGCAGAACTTCTTTCGTATGCCTTGTCCTCTACCTTCCCCATGTGCTTCGTAGAAAAGCAGAGCAGCGATTTGGTGGTTCCTTGCCCCTCTTCTTGGAGCTCAAAGTTGAGCATGCAGCAGCTGGGTCTGTTGAAAAATAACCCTCCTGCCAGAGAGTAACTGGAGCTGTATACCAGATGCAGGCATTGGCGAGTGTGATGAGCAACAGGGGCCACTGTTTATTGTGCCCTGTGCTCTCATTTGTGGTTATTGCTGGGTTTGGTCCTCAGTATGGTATTTGGCTCTCAGAGTGTATTTGAAGCACAGAGTCCCCAGGCATAGTACTGCAAAGGTGCAGAGCAAAATGAGTATCCAAGATTTCAGATGGCACCTTCCAGTTCCTTTGGAAGCCGCTGATGCTGCTTCTTGGTGCCCCCTGTTCATTTTACCTGTAGCCTTTCTCTACCCAGGGAGGGGCATATGTGTTACCCAAACTGTTTACACTCGGAGTTGAATGAAATGCAAATGCAGTCAATTAAGCAAGGGGTTTTTAATTAGCAGTTTAAGTTCATGTGTGAAGTGCCTTGCCTTAATTACTTGACAGTTTTGTTGTAAATTTGCTAAGTTTTTTCCCGCAGAACTATCAAAACTGTGATTTTTTTTTTTTTTTTTTGGGTAACATTCTTAAATACTGTGAGCTTTCCCCCAGTGCGTCTGACCTTCATGCTTTTTTGTCTCCATTTATAAAGCTCTTTTGGAAGCTGTGGCGATGCAGTAAAACCCTGTTAATTGCCTCAGATTAAAGCATTTATTACATTTCTTTAGCTTTTTATTTTTTTTAAAAGAATTAATGTATGGCTTGTCCATACTGAGCTGTGTGTGGTTTCAGCTGCTGTAGCTACATTGGTATAGCTACACTTGCTGCAATTTTGTGGTGTAGTTATGCCACCCTGGAAAAGGTGATTTGCGGTGTCCAAGTTGCTTTTCACACCAGTGCATTATGTGTGTGCTTGACGTTTGCAATGGAGCAACAATAGTGCAACTGCAGTGATGCAAACAATAAAACCCCATTGTGGGCAAGCCTTTTGTGTTACACTGATGTGAAATTTTCTGGAAGTCCAGCACTGGACTAGGTTCCTTGGCTCTAAAACTCCATTCTGGTGTGGCATAGCCTTTGAGAGAGGTGCCATTCTGCTCTGTGGTTCTCTGAGGACAGCTTTTGACTGGGTAACACTGACATTAGGAGGGCACCCATCTTTAGCTTGGGGAGGAGGAAGGTGTCCTTGTCCCCTTGATGGTTTAGAAGAGTAAGGTGGGGAAGGGAAGGGTCACTGCCCTGAAAAGAAGAGGTGAACAGTGCCTATGACATCACCTGAATTGGCCTTCTGGTTGAACAATAGCCCTAAAACAATCCTGCCAAACAAAGAGGTCAGTACTTAGAGCCCTGGCTGGCCTTGAGTGTCATTGTGTCTTAGCTTTTAAAATAGCCCCTTCTCCATCCTCTGTGCTTTTACAGATCTAGGCCTGGGCGTCAGGGGTGATTCCCACCCGTGTGAGGTCAGAATCGTGCCCTGGGTTTTGCTGAGTGTTTCATTTAAAAATGGAGGCTATTCTGAAATCTGACTCCCATGAGATTTCTGAGTGCAGAAGGGTCAGGGCTTTGTTCTCGTCTTTCTGGGGCCATAGACTGAGCGTAGGGCTAAGCAGGCTGTGTGATTTGTAGGCAGTGTATCTTGCAGGAACTCAGTGTAATTCAGGATATTTCCACGCAGCAGCTAGGAGTGTGCTTTCCAGTGCAGGTAGCTAGTGTCCAGTATAGGCGGGGTTAGCACGCACAACGGCTTGGGCTAGCCATCCGAAGATGTGTATATGGGGTCTTAGCAGGTTTGTATTCAGGCAGCAAGCCTGAGCTGTCTCTGCCGCCCTCTTCTCCTCCGGCTACACTGCTACTTTTAGCGTGCTAACTTGAGCAGAGCTAGCGTGCACCTGTCTACCATCCAAGGCAGGTGGAATTGAAAGGCTACTGAATATTTTAATACTGTAGACAGGTCATCAAACACTATTGTCAGATCTGTGTGCTGGTTCTGAGCACTGCTGCAGTGCTCTACTCCCTTTAAATAGGGGGGAGGTGCACCTGGTATTGGTGGAGGTGAGGTTTGACCTGAGAGCAGAACTGTGTGCAGATCTACGGCTGTGGCTTGTCCTGCCTCCCCTCTGAGCGCTGACCTCCTATCGACACCAATAAGTAAATAAATAGATTTTAATTTCTCGGGCGCCTCTGCCCAAAAGCCTCTAGGCACCTTAACCAAAATGCAGAATTAAAACAAAATTAACCTAAATAGGCAGCCTGCCCAAACAAATACAGAAGTGGGAGGGAGGAACATCCCTAGCCTTGCCTGTTATCTGCAATCTACACAGGGTATCAAAACAACAAACAAACCTACAATAAAAGTCAACTTGAAAGGGGAACAAGAAAGGTCAGATTCTTGTCCTGTTTAATGCTTGAGATGTTCGCTGGCAAACAGCAATTGGGAGAGCACTCCAGTTCCATGCCCCATGTGGGAAATCCCCTGCCTCCCACCCTTTTAGATCAGCCAACACTTTCTCCTGCACCATCAAGCTGAGGATCTCAAAGAGTCTGGCAGACATGAATGCATTTAGCTTGTGGAGTAGATTCAGTGAAGCATCGAGACGAGACGTGACTTGCCCAACGGCAGCCGTTGAGTCAGTGGTATTGCTGAGGAAGGAATCCAGGTGTCCTGACATGTCCTGTGGATCAACCACAAGACCCATCCTTGAGCTACTATAACATTTCTGGGCCGAATGCTGGCTTCAGCTCCTGATTCCGTGGGAACAGTACATGCACACGGGAAAGGAGAATTTGCCCTCCAGAAGTGCAGTCCATTTCATCACTCTCGCTTCCCATAGCACATTATGTGATGTCCAGAATAGCTGAAGCCGCAGGAAAACCTTCATCTACCCTTGCACGTGGTGCAATGTCAATGTTTCATACTGGCTTGTAGTTTTGTGACTCCCCACAGGGGCCTGTTCTTTCCAGTGTGTGCCAGCCGAGGGCTCCACAGTCGTGCAGAACCCCAGGAGTGTTGTAAACCCAGCTCTGGTCAGTTGCTTTTTCTGGCTTCCTTCATTTCCACTTTCCCTTTTTGCCTGCGAGTTTTGGTGTTGGTTTGTGGAGATGCTGGGGTTGGTTAACGGATTCCTCACCCTTTCAAATATATCATGCTGTCAGCTCCTTCTCTCCTGGGGATTCGGAACTCGCAACCATCCTCCCAGGCCTCTGGTATCTGGATTAAAGGACTCCTTCTCGGATCATTTGAAGTTCAAGCCTTCGTTAAAGCAGTGCCCAGCAGCCCAGGCTGAGTTGCCTTTTCCATTAGAGGAGCCCCCTCCTCCCCCCCACTTATCTCCTTTTTTGGAAGGGTTTATAACCCATCTGTTTTAATTTACTTCAGTCTGAAAAATCCTCCATCTAGGAGGGAAGGAATTTTCTTCCCTCCCCTTCACAATTTTACTTGCATTTCTTCATTGTGTGTGTGTAAAAATGATTCCTCCTCCGTTTATAATGTTTGTCAGTCACCACTTTCAAAGCAGGGAATTCTGAAAGAGTTTTGGTCATAGTTAGCTGGCAACTTGGAGTAGCTTTTCATTTGGAAGGAGCCTTTTGAAAACTTTTTGCCTGCCAGCATCTGAACTCAGGGTTGTGTGTGCCCCATGGAGAATGAGTGGTACCATTCATCGCTGACACTTTCCCTTGGCTGGGTTTTAGGGAGTGCATACACTTTTCTGCTTTATAAATAATAAATTTAAAGAGAGTTAAAGTTTCCTCTCCTCCTGGCTACCATCATCACATCAAAAACTCATACCTACCATAAAACTCCTAGTACTGATAGGCTATGCTCTGTGTTCCTGAGTCTCTTTTCATTTAGGCTGGTATCAATCCGAAGTAACTCCCATTGAAGTTGATCGCACGAGCCCAGTGTAAAACTCTCGTGAGAGCAGAATCCAGCCCAATACGCAACTTTCAAATCTACGTACAAAAGTGATACTGTATTGACAGAGGATTCCCCATGTGCTGAGTCACACGTCCTTGTGATACATAAACCAATAGAACTAGAAATACCACTGAAACCCTCGTATACGTACAGTTGACACATAGACACCTACTTGTCCATCTCCTAGAGACACGGATGTTGAATTAGCGCATTGGTACTGAAATGATATTGAGAGCCACACAGTGAGTGAGTGATAGAGCCATTTAGAGAACCTAGGGCTCCCATCCCTTGTGCTTTTCCTGCACAAGTATACGGTGAACCTACTGTGGAGTCACTGGGCCAGAATCTGGGGTGTGGCTGAGCTACACAGCGTAGATGCAGTAAGTGCGCGCAAAGGCCCTGCAAGCTTATGTTGAAGAACAATGACGTGCAATGTGAGGGACTAAAACTGATAGGGAAAACTTGGGGTGGAGCTGTGCTTCATGCTATGGAGGGATGAACGTGAAGCTAGGCAGGCAGCCTGCTCTCTCTGGGGTGTGTGTGTGTGTTGAGAGGCAGGGGAAGGATGATAAAGGACTCACAGATGTTAGCTATGGGGAAGCCCTAAAGAGAAGGAAGGGTGGTGCAGTGGTCAGAGTGCTAGGCACACTGATTTCTAGTGTAGGGGTGTTTTATGCAGGCGAAAAGTGCTTTTGCCAGTATCGCTGATACTGGTTCTCCAAGTGAAAGAAGCTATACCAGCAAAAGTACTTTTTGCTATTATAACTGCAGCTATGCTAGGGCTTTTGCTGGTATAGAAATGCTGGCCCTCCTCCCCCCCAAAGTCACACCTTTAACTGACATTGCTATGCTGGCAAAAGTTCCTGGTGTTGACCTGACCTAGGTCTCTCTTCCTGATAAAAGTTCTGCCTAGGTCAGGACTGTCAGAGCAAACCTTAGAATTGTAAAGCTCTGGGTACCGTTATTGTTATTTTAAAATGGTCTCTTGTCTTGGATCTCATGTAGCTAAAAACCTATGCACAGAACTGCCCTTTAGAAAAACTAGTTCAACAGGACTAGGAGGTTTTTAGATGTGGAAATCTCCAGTGGGAAAGTGGCAAATGCAGTGAGATCCCTGTGCCCTCAGAAATACTCGCTAGTCTTTGACTGCGTTCCTGTTTATACAAAATGTAGCTGGATTTGTTGGTCCTACCCCTGTAAATGTGTGCAGGTGGGGGATGGGTCAGGAAAAAAAGGAGTGGGGATTGAGTAGAGAAAAGAGTCACATGTACGTGTTCTCCATGTAAAAAGAAAATGTATGTAAATAGAATCTGTTACTTAATGTCCCGGGACAGATTTAATTATCTGACCCACCTTTACCCTGGTTCAGGGCAGCAGATAATCCCACCTCTCTCCCTCTCTCTCTTTTCCCTGTCAACTAAGGTTCCTGACATACAACAAAATAAAAATACATTTAAAAAAACCCCCCAAAAACAGAACGAACCGAGCAGGCTGTGCTTGTGTGTATGGCTGCAGCTCTCTCGGTTTTAGTGGAGCTATGCCCAATTACACCAGCAGAGAATATTTTGTCCCTATAACTGCAAAAACGTAGCAAAGCCAGGACTGTTGCAAAGCAAAGTTTAGCTGTTGGCGTCACTCAGGCATATTGACCTCAGATCAGAGCATTGTTGAATATTATGCAACTCAGCCAGTGCTGCTCTTCTCCCTCCCTCCCCCATCTGCTTGATGCAGTATTGAGCCCTTTAATGGAGAGGCCAGTGTACACACGCATTGATTAATAAGGATGCTAACTCCTAATAGGCTACGGTAGGAAATTCTGCACCCAGCACCATGCTCCTGTCCTCAAATACAGCTTGTGATATGGGAGATACTGTTCTAATGCTAAGCATATGACCCCCACCCCCAACTATAAGGTAAAGTTCAGAAAAACAGCTGGCTTCTCATTTTATAAAAATCTCTCCAGGCATCAATCAGGTAGTAAGTGCAGGGGTTAGGGGTTGGGCTGTTCTACTCACCTTATCTCCCATTGAGGAGAATTGCTCATTATTAGGCAGACAGGTAATTTATTCTTCATCATGGTAACTGCAGTGCATAGGCTACCACACCAACACCTGTCTGTGTAGCGCATGGGCTTACAGAACCCCACATGGGGCATTCAGGAAGGGGTGAGTGTCTGGCATGGAATATCCCCGATGCAATGGTGCTGAGCGACCCAAGGTGTAGTGGGATGCTGAGCAGGCATTGTGCAGGCAAATGGGCACTCCGGAGCAGAAATGGTGCTACTGTTGCTTCACCAGCTTCTGTGGATGGTAGGTCGGGCCACATTAAGGGAGGAAGTGTTCCCCAGTTCCTCCCCTCTCTGTGAACTTGGATGGAGTGAAAGTCTATGTATGTTGAAATGGCCTTGAAGTCCCAGTCTGTTTCAGTGCATTGCAGCAACATGCTAATTGCAATTCCTTATAGTGCTTATTGGTGGTAGTGAAGTTGTTTTGTGATTGCGTGTGTGTGCACGCGTGCGCACACACACACAAAAGAAAGGTGATGGAACAACAAGAATAACATTTTCATTTACAAGTTAGGATCTCACAGATTTACAGTGTGTACTCTAGCGACATTTAAAGAATTCCGTTAGGATCCTGTGTAGCCCTTTTAAATTCCTGTTTAGTCCTAACTTTCCATTATCACAGTTAAAAATTATGCTCCTTTCTCTTCCACAACATACAAACTTCCATTATCTTTACTGTACAGTTGATGGTACAGTACAGCTATCCTGAGTTTAAAGCTTTTAGCCTGGAAGAAGTGGTTCCCACTAACAGAATCTGAAAGCCACATGGATTTAAAAAAAAAAGAAAACAAAACTGCTGCATTAGTTCTGGTGACTGATTCTCACATCTGTGCATCTCGCAGGGTATAGATTTTAAATAATTTAACAAATGCACAGAGTAATGTCTACAGTAGCGGCATTGTTAGAAACACTCTAGTCAGCAGACAGCCAGTCTGGGCAAGAGGCTAGGATGCTCACATTCAAATAGTCCATCATGTCATTTGACTAAGGGATCCTGATAAAAGATTTACAGTAGCACTGAATGTGTAGAGCGCACACTATTCAGAATCCTGCTTAGGAGTGAAAAAGGAAAAAATGGGAGAGAAACATCCTCAAACCTAAACTCTTGATTTCATGTCTCTTCTTTTCTTTTGGAAAATTGCTATTTTTTTAAAACAAAAACCTCATCACAAAAACGAACGTTACAAACAAAAATCTTGTGTGCTTCCTCGAAGTGAAATTTCAGTCTTCTTTCTATATTAATATCAATAAAAATGTGAACGAAAAGGCTCCAACACAAGCTGGTGCTTGCTACACACATACCCAGTGGATTTTAAATATCTCCCTGAAGAGTTTGCAACCTAAAAACAATGTTGGGAAAGCAGAAAGTGGAAGTGACTACAAACTAATGTGAAAACTTACTATTTTGTTTTCCAAAGTGAATGAGCTGTATCACTGCAGAAGGGAAATTGAATTTTGCTTTTGAAAGCCATTTCAGTTCTAACCATCAAAGGGATTATTAACGAGATAAAGCTTTTGCCTTTTTTATTATAAGATTTTTTTTTAACCTGGTAGTGTCCCGTCAGCATGTCACTGTGCTCTCAGGGTGGGATTGTGTGCGCGCTAGGTCCTAGAGGATGTTCTCTAAGCCTTGTGCAATTTCTAAAAAGCAGTCCCTTATTCTGAGCAGGCTGCTGTTGTGGTGCCAGGATCTCCATTCACAGAATTTCTGGCCGCCTCAGAAGAGGCAGCCCTTTTGTTGAGGCTTCTTTGGGGTTGTGTTCCCATGTGCTGTGAAGGCGCTGACACATGACCTCTCGCACACACAAAGTACTAAATATACTGCCCCTTCCCAGACCTGTCACGCTCCCACCCATCACCCCCTTTTCAGGAGCCCAGATGGTAAATAACAGCAGGAGGTGAAAGAGGAGCTTTGTCTCCATTCTCATGCCTGCTTTAAGTATTCTGCGTCTGTCGGTTGCCCTCTGCCTTTCCCATTCTGCCCATGAATTAGTCAGCCTGACGAGGAAAGACAGAATGTCCATGAGCCACGATAACATCATCCACTCAAGATAGGTGTTTAAAACAATCTTCGCTTACGTTTCCTATGTGGCCGGGATCGATCTTTGTTTGGACAGAACCTTCCCGAGGCCCCGTCATGCAGCCAAAGCGCTCACTGAATTCAGGCGGCACTTGGATCGTTTATGTGGTACTGCCAAAAAGGAAAGGGGTCTAGAGTGCTTTGCCAGTGTCGTGGTTCAGGGCTGCCCTGCAGGGTTGGGCTCTTACAACGCAGGAGCTCACGTGGCCAGTGGTCCCTGTGAGAGCTGCTGAAAGCCCGGAGTGCCGTGGAACCAGGGTGGTTCTGCTGGGGGAGGGCAATGGGAGCCTGTGCTGTGAACCAACAGAGGAAGATTGTGAAAAGGGCAGAACCGTGGCTGTGGCCATGGGATGACACAGACCCAGCAGCCTGACAGCCCAGTTGTCAACTGCAGAGGCTGTGCCCACCCTTTGAATCTACAGGGCACCCCTGAGCACTGCCTGTTTTCTCTGCCTTTGCACAAGGGAGAGGATTTCAGTCTCTTAGGGGGAGGGCGGCTTGTAACGGGAATTGCACTCAGCAGTGCTTTGATACAACTTGGCACTTCCATTCCGTTGCTTTGTAAGTGGACCAATTTCACGTTAAGTGGTTTCTTACTGTATCAACAAGCGCAGCAAAATTAAACCAGGAGGCTGATTCCTACCCGCTAGAGAGGCAGCTGCATTTCAGTGGCAGAAGATCCCTGCATGTGGTTTATAGAGCAGTCGGGAAAGTGCTTTGGGATCCTTTGGGAGGAGAGATACTATGTAAGCATAAGGTTTTTATTGCTAACATTGTTTTCTTCTTAAAACCGGGCATCAAACTGAAGGATTGCTACAACCGTCTGAAACTGAGAGCATCTTTTTTTTGCTTTCAGAGAACTTTGCACGACATTTGCTGCGTGGGGCCCGGCTTGTCAGCCAACGTGAATCTGGTGACATCCATGAAGCTACACTGGGTTACACCAACTATGTATCTGGCCCTAATTCCCCCCTACCAAATTAACTATTAAAAAAAAAACCACCTCTCTCCTCCACATCCCTTTGCCAAAATCAGACATTAAAGTATTCATCCGCCAGCCTGAGGTCTGGCACCTTATTGTGACTTAGTGTGAAATCAGCCGCGCTTCACTATAACCCAGGCTGCAGCTAAATGTAGAGTAATGACTTTCTTTCCAGTTTCAGTCGATTGCAGCTGAGAGGCTGGTGAACTGAAATACTGAAGGTTTAATGAATTCCCCGGGCACAGAGGTTACCATTCTTTTGTCTATCTTTGTTTTAAGCTGCTGAATATTAATGGGAGGAGGGAGGGAGGGAGGTGTGAGTTCTGGTTGCATGTCTAGTGGGTGAAAAGGGGGTCTTGTTCCCCCCCCCCTTGTTTTGTTTTGCAAATATTGTTGTAGGAATCCTGCATTGGTTGCCAGGCTCTTACCTAGCCTTTTAGATGCCATGCGAACATCAGCTGGGAAGCTGATGGGAGGGCTTTAAAGGGATAATGCCTTTTTGCAAGTGTCATGGCTCCAAAACCTAGAATGATTTCGCCTTTGACCATTTATTAATGAGCATCCCTCTTTAACTGGGGGGAGAGGAGGGGGAGTGCCTGGGGTTGGGGGCGCTTTGTGCACTCTCCCATGGGATAAGAATGTTCTGCTCTTCATGTGCACTGGTTAGCTAAAGCTTTCACCTCCGCTGAGATTCCCAATGTTTTTCTCCAAGCCTGCAGTTTCTTTATGTAGTTAATATAGTAACCGTCAAGCAAACCAGGTCTAATGGGTTCAATCCTGCAATATGCTGAATGCCCTGGACTCAGTGGGAGTTGAGGGTCCTGAGCACCTCATAAGCGTGCTCAGCACCTTGCAGGGTCAAGCCCCGATTCTGTGCCCCTTGCTTATATTAAGTAAGGACTACTCAGTGTGAGAAAGGAGGCAGAACCTAATCTTACATACCATGGGCCCTGATTTTTCCTCTCAGTTACACCAGTTTTCTACTGGTGCAATCTCATTTGCTTTGATGGATTTTCTCCCAATGTAAGCCAGGATATGTAAGAGCAAAGTCAGATCTCATGCACAATTGGAATATGCCCATAAAAACCACAGAATCATTTTATAGTGACATGGTCAGCTTGAATGTTTTGGATTTTTTTTTTTTTTTGGTTAAATCCAGCCTCTTTATAAATAGTATGATGTCAATATTTGAATAAAGTGCTTTCACTGTTTTGTTATACAGGGTTTTCTGCTCCCTGCTGATATTTATAAGGGCCTTTCCAGGAAGGGGAGAAACTGACAAATTAATTAGACACCAGAGGATGGTGAGATTGACTATACCTAAGTGCTGTCAAATGCACAAAATAGGCAAATTGAAAATAACATTACTTGTAACTGTAATAGAGGCAGAAATTTCAGTCAAAAGTGGGGTTTCTCGGAGTCTGGCACTCGGAGAAGCATGAACTAGATAGAGTCCAATAGAACTTCTTCACCCCCAGTTTCTCTGTTGCACTAAAGCTTTGCTGTAGTAAAATGTCCTCCTACTTACAGAAAATTTGATCATTAAAGGTTTAGGTCAGTTTCTTTTCTTTTTTTAACATTTTATTATGCTGTTACTCTAAACCATGACGCTTCTCGGAATACGTTTTTAATGTTAATTTAATCCATCAAGAGCTTTTTTCGAAGCGCTAACATGAATAGAAATAGTGTCTTCCCCTTTCCTTTCTCTTCAGACTCAACCCTGGTAGGCAACTAGCCCTGGGGTCCTTTCTTTTTGTGTGGCTGGCAGAAGAGAGAGAGAGAGAGACTGACTGTCTGGACCCCTAGTGCTGTCATGAGAAGAATAGTAGTGCTGTTACCGATATATCTAAAGGGACAAGCTTGTATGCACATGTTACAGCAGCTAGCACGCTGAATTAGTGGCATTTAGGCACTGCTAAGAGGCTAATTGAGTCACTGGTACTTGCTGATTATACCAACAAATCCAATAAAGTCTAGATGTGAATGTTGGTTTGGGTCAATGTTCTATGAAAATACATAGGCTACATTTGCATTAACGCTTTCCATTGTCCCCAGACTGTTGAAGAATTTTAAAGAATTTTAAAGCATGAAAACAAAGTATTTTGGGAGATCCATCCTTATTTTATCCCAGTTGTTCCTTCTGAGCCATTGGGAGTCAAAATACCAGGTGAGGTATTAAAATGAAACCTACCATGGTTGGACCCTTTCCCCCAGTATTACAACAAAGAACCCAAATCAGCTGTAGTTTAACAGTGTTATCCAGAGCTGTGAGGTCTGATTATGAAGAAAGTGAAGAACCATGGATACAGTATCCCTTGGTGATCAGTGATAGATGTGTGATGCATCCAAGCCACATGCATATGACAAAATGATTGTGGAAATTCTGGATAACAGCCCTGACTCCACTTTCCTTGGAATGGGGCTAGTAATATGCACTTGCCGATTGCACCATGACTCCCAGATATCCAGCCTCACAGATGCACAAAAACCTTCCCCTGCCAGGTGATTGGGGAGCAGGGGGGCTGGGCAGAACAACAACAACTGGATTTAACTCTTCCCCTCAAAGAAATACAATTTAAATTGAACAAAGCTGAACTAAACCTTGAAATTAGTTCCTTATAATAGAGTTTCTATTCTTTGCCCTCTCGGGGTAAATACAAATCTGTTTTATGTATGCACGTAAACACTTAGGGCCCGATTTTTGCTTTTGCTTACAATGGTTTTATACTGGTTGTAGCCACATTGACTTCAGGAGCGTTACTCCTGACTTACAGCAGTGTAACTGGAGGGCAGAATCAGCTGCTTCTGTTTTTATTTGAAGTGTGCAGTACTCTCCAGGAGGCTGTTGTGCTGACAGCATATTTCTGTTTATGGTTAATTGGTTGTTGTTTTGTTTTCAACTTTTAAAAAGAAAAAGACACATTTCAGTCTAAGCCGTAAGGATGCGCATCTAAACACTGTGACAAAACTCCAGGAGAATGGTGGGTTCCAAACGTTGCAAGCCATTGTGGAAAGATGGACCGTATGGGAATATGTATGCAGAGGAGTGGGAATGTGTTGCTCTGGGGCTGGAGAGACAAAGAAGTCTCTAGAATGGCAGCAGAGGGGTCAGCACCAGCATGCATCTCATTCCCGAGTGAAACTCAAGCATCAAGAAATGACGTTCAGGGTGGGAAACAAAACCTGGCAGTCATCAGCTGCGGCGTTCCCCTTCCCCCAATGAGGTATCAGTGGATTCTTTGAAGATCAAGCCTGTTCTTGCCTTCAGTGCAGTAACAAGAAAATCTCTACAGGCAACGAGCACACCTTAGAGGGTTTTGCAGGAAAAATTGGGTTAGCAAGCTGTGCTCAACTCAGGAATGTTCACGTCTCTTTGCAGTTGTTGGAGATGGGAGATGGTGGATATGTTTTTTTCTACCCAAAAACCATTGAACTTTGCACCAGTTTTAATACCTGATTTCTGTTAATCTGACCCCAGTTTTAACACTTAATTTATTTTAGTGTGTGTGTGTGTGTGTGAGAGAGAGAGAGAGAGAGAGGGGCAGATCTGGACTGGATCAGTTCTTGAGACTACACAGAAGTTCATTCATCCCTCATCTGAAATTGCTCATGTTAGGAATCATTTGTCCTTGGGGGTGGGGTGCTGGTTTCCCTTTCTCATAGTAAAGGTTTTTAGAGAGGCAGTGTTGACTATGGGCAGGGCACAGGATTGGGAGTCCAGAGATCTGGGTTCTTGTCCCATCTTGCCATCATTTTGTTTATTGGGCAAGTCACTGTTCCTCTGTGTGAAATGAGAATAATAATATTTAGCTCCCTGCCTGACAGGAATGTTAGGAGGATCTTTGTGAAGCACTTGGAATACATAAAGGGCTAGCTGTGTGCTAAGTGGTGGTGTTTGTTTATTAATAGGCTTGAGATTATAACAGTGGTGCTGACGCTTTACCCCTCACATGTTCTTGCACTCATGGGGTGCTTACGAGCTGCTCTGAGTGGTGTAAGATGGAACAGGTCAGTGCCGCTGCTCTCAGCAGCTATCACTGGCCATGCGTTAAAATATCTGGCCCCTTTTCGATTGTCGCGGTCACTGTGGCAGCCTTTGGTGCTGGACACCAGAGAGCTTGTCTTGATGCCTCTGTAGAGAGGTAACTCGTTTCCTGCAGAGCCCCATGCGTGGCCTTAAAATCCAGCTCGTCTTGGTGAGGGACATTAAGAGAGGAAGAAAAAAAATATACTAATAAGAAGTTGCTTGTTATTTTTATTTTTGTATCCTGACAACTGAGATTTGGCAGGGGAACCAGCAAGACACAGACGCGGGAGGAGGTTGCACAAGGGCTGTCTCTAGGGCGTCAGTCTTGTGGTGCCAGGGCAAACTTCCTCTTTTAATCAACACCCCTCTGCAGCTGTGTCGCTTCAAGAGGATGGTCAAGGTTACCAGGGTGGGGGAGACAGATTTGTAATGACAACAAAAGAAGTCGAGAGTGAGGTTCTTTCCCCTGCTCCAGCTGCTTGACTCTGGGTAAAAAGGCTAATTGGTTGTAAAGGGTCCCTAAAAGCCCTGTGTTCAATAGGGGGAGAATTTCCCTTGTGCAAGCCCTGAAACCCCAGACCCCCTCCTGAGCCCGTGGCGTGGTGAGGGCGAGAATGGGCATTGGAAGGGGCAGGTCAGGGGTGTGGCCACAGCACATAGCGCTGCAGAGATTCTGGGCAGAGCTGTAGCCCACAGGCAGCCAGAAACAGGCTCTTGTCACTTAAACAGGTGCCCCTGATACCAGGCAGGGAATTAGGCAAAGGTTTTTAGGACTCCTGCCTTCTGCTCCTATCTCTCTGCCACTGTCTCACTCTGTGCCCTTGAACAAGTCACTTTTCTGTGCCTCCATTACTGCATCTATAAAATGGGAACAATAACAACAACTTCCTCCACTGGGCTATTGCCTGGCTCCACATGTGTTAAGAATTTTGAGATCCTTTTAGGAGAATGGATGCTACGAAGGTGCAAAGTCATTTTCTTTAGTAAACTTTTCTGCATTCTCCTTAAGTTTGTAGTTGTTCCCTATGTATGTGTACTGGCAGCTGCTCACAGTGTTGTCTTCACACACACAAAGGTAAGGTTCCTGCCTCAGGGAACTCGCAGTTGAAGAGGATCTTAGCCTGGTTTATTGATTAGGTAGGCATTGGCCAGGTACAAACCTATAAAAAGTCTCGATTTGAGTTGGGATATGTCTGTACCACAGCACTGTTGTAGCACCAGAGCGTAGATTCTTCCGACATGGACTGAAGGGGTTTTTCCACCTGTGTCATTAATCCATCTCTTCAAGAGGTGGTAGCTAGGTCGAGGGAAGAATTCTTCTATCGACCTACCCGCCTCCGCAGCCGAGATTAGGTTGATCTAACTTGCACAGGGTGTGACATTTTTTACAGCCTTGAGTGATGTAGCTAGGTCAAACCTAAATTTTAGGTGTAGACCAGGGCTGAGCGACTTTTTGCCCACACCTCTCTCTCTCTCTCTCTCTGTCTCTCTCTGACCTCTGTGCGTTTGTGCCTTTGGCCAGGGTGTTCACCCATTTTCTCAAGACTCATCTTCATGTTCTTTGGGTACACGGTGTATTTAATTAAAAGTGATCCAATGACGTGAAGAAGCGTATGCTAACACAAGTGGCTTAAGAGCGACTCTCTTTCTCTCACTCACACCCTCATCCCCCCACCCCTGAGATGTACAGGAGTCCTATGTCCTTGTATCACTTCCAGTCATGATCTCTGTGCAAGTCCAGTTGAAAGTGACGTTGTGAGTGTGTTATATGGGAGGACTGTGACACAGGTGTATTTAAATTAGCAGAGCGTTTGGTGCACGGTTTTTAAAAAAGACGCGTCAAACAGTTTTATCCCCCAAATTAACTAAAAGTTCCCACGGACCATGGCTTTGGTGCAAACTATACTGAAAATCAATATGATGGTTTGTAACGTACTACTGAATCCCTCCCCGGTATTCATTCTTGCAACTGTTTTTACCCCAAGCTCCCATTGTCCTTCCAGGGGAGTTTTGGATCTGCAGGGACCACTGGGTCTGGCTCCATATTATTAGTCATGCGACATCTTGAGCAATGGCAAATGCATTGCCTGCAAGCCTTCTTTGGAGTTGCCGCGCTTTCTCGGTCATGGAATCATAGAAGCTGGAGATTGGAAAAGATGCGTAAGGTCATTTAGTCCTGCATCTGCTCATGCCGACTCCTGAGCACGTGGTGTCCCTGCACGGTTTGTCCTGGACGGATCCTTGGGCTCATCTGCATTAGCAATGCAGGGTTGGTCATTATCTCTTTGGCTCTTTAGGGGACTTCCCTTCCCTTATTCCATGTTGTCTCTTTCTGAACAAATCCTTCAATGAAATTGCAATAGAATTTTTTTACTCTGATCCTGCAGTCACCTAAGCATGTGCATAACTTTACTCTTGACGACTTCAATGGGATTGCTCACCTGAGTAAAATTGTCCATGTGGTTAAGTGTCTGCAGGATTGGGGCCTAGGTGAGTGTGTTTATTCTTATGAATTTATTCTACTTTGGGATTTTTTAAATGAATATGTTTTGACCTTTAAGACGTAAGCACACTTGTATCAGCAGTTTATTACCTATAAACAATATTCTTCTTGTATCTTATTACTTATTGGCTTGAGATTTGAATTATACTTTGCGGAAAGAGAAGTTAGCTGTGATGGGGGAGGAGAAAGAATGCAATATGAACTGTAGTCTTTTTATCAATTACCGTTTTTTTGTTGAGCAAGTCTCCCTTCCTTGGGTGCGGAGTAAATTCTTCCCCATACTGCAAGCAACGTGCTGTGCACAAAAGGGAAAAGTCTGGTTGGTTTTCTCTAGGGCAGGAGTTGCTGACTGAATTCTCTCTTCATTCAAAGTTCAGGAGGTTTTTGTTATTCGTCACAGCTCTTTGTATCTGTTTTACCCTGACACGACCCTGATGTCTGAGAGTCACGTGATCACAGTGGGGTGATCTGTACTGAGACATAAGTAATATAGCAGGAGGTGGCTATTTAAAGGGATAACAGATTTTTTTTGTTCCCCTCCCCCTCTTGCCTTCTATTGCATGAATTGGTTCCAAAAATTCTGATTTATTTATTTATTTTAATGGCAAGGGAAATAAATACCCCATTCCCCTGCTAAACACCAACGCCTTGATTAGCATTCTCGTTTGATGCTCTTGGACAAGTTTTCACATTACCATCATATCATGTGTACTTAAAATGCAGTGTGTTGACACTTAGAGCTTGAATCTCATTTACATGAAGGCCCTTTTACCCTGCTCCAGCAGCGTAAAGGGCTCTTAGTTAAAGATGTCTTGAAATGGGTGTGCAGCACATTTTCTGTCACTTTATGACAGCTTCCCACTGCCAGGATGGTGGAAAGGGGCTTTAGTATAAATGAGAATCAGGCTCTTAATTTCTTAACATCCAGAGTAGGACTTGTTATCACTTCACACTACACTGAAGTTCAGTCTTAAGCCTGGTCTACACCTAAAACTTAGGCCTTGTCTACACTAGTGTGTGTGTGTGTGTGTGTGGGGATCGATTTAAGTTACGCAACTTCAGCTACATGAATAACGTACTTGGATCTACTTACCATGGCGTCTTCAGTGCGGTAAGTCAACGGCTGATGCTCTCCCATCGACTCCACCTACGCGTCTCGCCCTGGTGGAGTACTGCAGGAGAGCGCTCGGCAGTCGATTATCGTGTCTAGACTAGACGTGATAAATTCACCCCCACTGGATCGATCGCTGCCCATTGATCCAACAGGTAACGTAGACAAGCCCTTAGATCAGGGGTCGGCAACCTTTCAGAAGTGGTGTGCCGAATCTTCATTTATTCATTCTGATTTAAGGTTTCGCGTGCCAGTAATACATTTTAACGTTTTTAGAAGGTCTCTTTCTATAAGTCCATAATATATAACTAAACTATTGTTATATGTAAAGTAAATAAGGTTTTAAAAATGTTTAAGAAGCTTAATTTAAAATTAAATTAAAATGCAGAGCCCCCCAGACCGGTGGCCAGGACCCGGGCAGTATGAGTGCCATTGAAAATCAGCTTGTGTGCCGCCTTCGGTACGCGTGCCATAGGTTGCCTACCCCTGCCTTAGATTGACATAGCTCCATTGCTTAGAGCTATGAAAAATTTCACGTCTTTAGCCCTGAGGTTATGTCAACCTAACCCCTATGGTAGACAAGGCTAACTCGATGGAATCCTTCCGTCAACTTAGCTACCACTTCTGACAGAAGTGGATTAATTACATCGATGGCAAAACCCCTGCCATTGATGTAGGCAGCGTCTACACTATGGCGCTGCAGAGGGATAGCTGCAGTGCCCTAGCTGTGCCGCTGTAGTGTAGACACACCCTGAGTTTTCTGGAGAAAGTGTTCTTATTCTTCTCAGGTTTGATGCTGATATTCTTAGTTTTGCTAAGAGCAAGTGGGAAACATTTAATACGGTGAAGTGACTCTTTATATGTATCTTTGTAATGTGCTTCCTTTGATTGTAAAGCTCTTTGGGATACATTGGAGTGAAATGTGCTATAAAAATGTAAGACATTTTTACTTATTATGAATACAAGGATTCTGGCTGCATAAGGGGGCTACTTGTAGCTTGATTAAGATGCTGGAAACAGTTAGGTTAGCTCTTTTGGGGGAAAATTGTAAAGGCTGCCTTCCCGTCATAACAAAAGTGGGTCATTGTGATTTTAACTGGGTCATTTGAGTTTCCAGTGTTGGAGGTTTTTTCTAGATTTTGATACAGAGAATTTCATCTCTCCTGCATAGATTTACTGTGGAGTATAGTAATTCCTCCCCTGAATAGTCCCATTGATGTCAATGGCACTACACCTGCTAGTCAGCACTGCTCCTCGTAGCAAATGTTTTCAGGATTGGGCATTTAACTGGTAACCTAATCCAATCGCCTTCACAAACTGCAAATCGAAACGTGAGCCAAAACGTTTGCAGAGGTCAGCCTACTTTCAAAACCCTCCTCTCCAAGATAGTTACTCTTTTTTTTGGCTGATATTGTGGCCCCGGGGCTGTCGGAAGTTTTCCTAGAGGGGGGCAAAAATTCCCAAATCAATAGAGCTATAAATTCAGTTGGGGTTATTTTTAAATCCATGGATTCATTTCAGTAAATCCTGGCATGTAAATTGTTGTTGTTGTTTTGTGTGAGAAGCAGCTCCCAGAGTCAAACCACAGCCCAGGAAAGTGTTAAGAGCAGAGTTAAAAAATCCTGCCATGTTAGGGGGAGAGAGAGTCTTCTGTGTCTGTCTGCCCTGAATGAAAAGAGGTAGTGTTTAAAAACCAAAACAAAAAAACCACACAGCACAACAACTGGCCTCCTTCCATGAACTAGCCCCCATTTCCAGCCTCCCCGCCATGGTACCAAGGGCACAGTCTGTTATTTAGAGGCTACTCTTGTATGTACATAAAGCCTGTGATTTGTCTTCAGAGCTGAGAGTCTCCTAGAGTTCAGCTCTGCTGGAACAAAATGTTCAAGCCAATACTGTGGGATCCAGCTGGAGGTTTAGCATTAATGCAGCGTCAGCCAGATGGAAATGAAGTGGAGTGGTTTCAGGGGGTGGGGGATGGGGAATTCCTTCCCTTTAAAGGGAAAAGAAAACAATAGCAACTCTGAAATATCTGCATACAGCATTTAATGCTATTGCCAAATGCATGTTTGCATTCAGCGTGGTGCCAGACATAGGTGTTGAGCACGCTTCAGTAGTGGGTGTGAAAGTAAATGGGCCAGATTCTACTTTCAGTAATCACTTGCACACATCTAGAGTAGCCTCGATCAGGTTTGGATGGATACCGGCATAACAGAGAGCAGAAGTTGGCACGCTGGCAGAGATTTGCAAAAGTGAGCGGTGATTTTTGGGTGCCCAACTAGAGATGCCTTAAACCAGCTTTCTGAAGATCAAGGTGCTTCAGGCACCCCAGATCACTGGTCACTTTTGCAAGTCTCTGTTCTTGTTTTTATATGTAAAATGGCCCAAATCCTGCCCTCTACCCCTGTGCAGCACTGCTCCCGGGGGTGGCATTGCTCAGGTGTAACCAAAGTAGAGTAGGTCCATCAGCCTTTTCAATCTGCTTTTTATTGCATTGCTTCGTTCTGCAGGGTACCTATGACAGGGTAATTTATCATGTGTTAATGGACTAGACTGACAGCAAAACGGCACGTCTGACTGCCATTTGTACGTGGGGGCCGAGGAAAGAGCATTTGATCATCAGTTCATGGGAGTTGCCAGAGTTTGATACACGGAAAGAATGTTGCTGGGATATCTGCAGAACCTCCTGTTTAGGTCCTTACACTACATCATCAGCATGGGGGCAAGCATGGTCAGGGGACAAAAGCCTGTGGCAAATCTATGGCCATGTGCCATACTCAGAAGAAAGTTCCTGCGGCAGCCTGATCCAGACATGTTAAAAGAGAAAGAAGCCAAGTTTGAAATAACTGCTTCTCAGAGTAGACTTGGCCTGTCACTCTTCCCCTGAATTACAGGACAATATCCGGCATTCCCCCTGGATGTGGTTCGACTGAGAGGAGCGTCACTCACGTAGAGGTATTTTAATGAATTTGGAGGGGGGCTATTTTAAACACCAAGAGAGGCAGCAGCCTGTTCATTTTGTCTCTTTCTGTCTTGCTGGTTAGTTTCCCATTTGGACAGAGCAAAAGCAGAACTGCCTAAATGCAGATTCACTCATTTCAGGCTTGAAGTGCCAGTTCTGCTTTTGCAGAAAAAGGATTTAGCAAGAATGCATCCTGCCCATGCTTTTCCCTTTAAGAGAAGAGGTCAGCAATTCTGAGCAATACTGTACCCATACTGTACCCGCGCAGTATCAGAACCCTGCAGCCGGATTCTGTCTAATGATTAATTTTAGATCCTTTCTGGAAACACCATAATATCCTGCACTTAGAATTTCTGTGCCCTGCTGATTAAAATCAAGGGTGTAATCAATATGGCAGAGCCTAGACTGCTGCGGCCCAATGAATAGTGCTGTGGTGTCTCCTTGGGTCTTGTGCCGAATGTCGTCAGACATGCAAAACTGCCAGCCCTGGGTTTTAATAACAGCAAAAGCCCCTCTAAAATAAGAGTAGGAATGCAGGGAAGAAACACACTGGTTTTCTACTTAATGACCTTGCCTTGGAAAGGTCAGTAAACAAGGGAGATTTTTCTCTCTGATGGGATACTCAGAGGTCATTCCCCAAGGGGATTGGAGGCTTATAGCATCAAAGTTGGCTGCAGTCGTGTGTCGGACGCTGAACCGTTAATTAAATTACCCACAGCACAGTTCCCCTGGCCAAAGCCCTTAAAAGGCGTTCGTCAACACTCTTGCATCTGTGGCCCGGTATCTTCTGGGAGTAGCTTGCAATTAAGGTTGGATCATGATGAAAACAAACAGAGATTTTTATATCGGTAGCAACAGCCAGCTAGCAAACGTACGTGATTTGTTGGCAGTGAGTCAGCTCCAGAAAGTCCCCAACTTCTCCTCTAAACTCTCTTTTAAAATTGTCCCAAGCACACAGATCCCAGGCTGTCAACATGCACTAACTGCCCCAGCCATGTAAATGCATTTCTTCCCTTTCCCCCCTCTGTGCAAGTTTCTCTTGATTTGCATGATCATAGGTTGCATGACTACACTACACACTATTTACCCCAGTCTGCGGCTTCCAGACCTTTGTGGGGCTTCCCTAGGAATTTCACAGGCAAGTCCCAGAGCATATTATAAACAATTATGGAATAAGTGGTTTACGATCTTCAGAACATCCCTCCTCCTTCTCTTCCTCCATCAGGTCCTTGTTGGTATCCAAGAAAAAACACTGTGCTGGGAGATCATGCACTGACATGCTCACTCTTGTCTGCTTAGGCGAGGTCCAGAGACGTTACTGAATCTTGTTAGTCTTGATCTTGAGCCTGATGTAGTAGTTTTTCTAGACTGCTCCTTTGGGTTCTGAGCCAGTAGCCCTCCCTTATTCAGTATAGTACGTAAACATGTGCCTAAATCTGATACAAGTCAAATGGAACTCAAGCACTTTGCTGAAGTGCCGTGCTAGGTAAGCATGGACATGGGTGCATGTGCTAAGTGCCGAATTGGGGCCTGAGCTGTGGAAGGCGAACACTGTAACCTTTAATGGGCTGTGTTTTGTTGCACCGGCACTTCCCCAGGCCTGTGATACTGAATGAAGAGGCTTTCCCCTCGCCCCCTCGCCCCCCCGTCAAACGCGTCACTTCCAAGATGTTTGGGTGCAGCCTGCCTCTGTGGTGAGGAGCGGCTCATGGGTAATTGCTGCTGCTTTTAAAAGTACGGCCCCGCGTGGCAGAGAGTTTACAGGAGAGGTAATCAGCAGAAGGGAAGCCGTTGACGAGAGAGAGGTTTCTTGTTCTGTCGCCCTGCATTCCTGTCAGCTCCCGCTTCCGCAGAAAGCTTATGTAACTGTCTCTGAAGCAAAAAAGGGGTCACTTGAGGCGGCCGTTTTGATCTGGTAATGTCTCCTCTCTTCTCTAATGCTGTCTGGAAGGATTTGTTAGATTCCCTTTTCAGAAGGAGAGACCAGGCACGCACGCACACACACAGAGCCCGGCTGATGCAGCTCTGGGGATTGACAGGGCTGCGGGAAGCCCAAGCTGCGCCAGGAGGCATGGCTAGCCACGCAACCTTTTCGCGGAGCAGCCAGCTGGGCTTTTGCCTGTAGAAAGCTTTTATGTCCTCACTGTTCAGCTTCGCCGTCCCATTGATACGCTGCACACAGCCAATGCTCCCATTGCGATCATACCAACAGCAATTCTCTGCACTTCCAACCCTGCTTGTTCAAGACTCTTGGAGTACTTCACAGACATTAAGTAATTCTAGCACAGCTTTGTGAGGTAGGAGAGCTTTATTATACCTGATCCACAGAGCCCTGAATAAAATCCTGGAGTCCTGGCGATCTGGCTCCAGCTAGACTGTTCCTCCCAGGGCTCAGAATAGAACCCAGGAGTCTTCACTCCCAATCTCATGCTGTAACCACCAGATCCCACCTGCTCCTGAAGCTGGGAATGGAAGCTAGTAGTTGTCCTGGCTCCCAGTCCCCAGGTTTAAGCAGTAGCTGGTAGTCCCAGTACCCCAGAGGGTCAGATGCAGCTCAGGAGGGGGTTAATCTGACCGCTTGGAGTGAAGTGATACAGCTTCAGGTGAACTCAACGTAGAGTGGGCAGCTGATTCTGGTTTTATCCCATTTCCTAAACACTGCTGATATGCTCTGATCTTTATCTCCCTGCAAACTCCAGTGAATAGGCATATAGGGGACAAGACTTAAAGTCTAAGTAGTGACAAGTGGCTTTGCATCCCTCTGTTTTTGGGTGCCCAACTAGAGCCTGTTTTTCAGAGGGTTAGTGCTCAGCACTGTCTGAAAAACCAGGCCCATGTAAGGTCTCTCAGGTTGGGAAACTGAACATGAAGGCCTCCAAAATCACTAGTCACTCTAGAAAAGGTTGGTCTGAAATCCTTCTACCTGCTACTTTCTCTTGTGTCTGATGGCAAATTATCAAATGGAGTGAAACTGGCACATTGCAGAAGTTGCCTAGCATTGTCACCTGGAGTGCCTCCTTAGATTAGGCGTAGTGAATGTGATAGCTGACTTCAGAAAGCAAACGGGAAGGTGGAGGAATCATTAAAGTTAAAGCTGCTTTAGCCAGCTAAAGAACAGTCACCACCAGAAGCAAAGTATATACTAGCAGTCTGTAAACGGATTCTGCTAACATTGCAATGGCTGCAGACTCATGGTGCTGCATCAAAATGGCATCCTAATTTCTATGGGCCAGTGGTGTTCAAATCGTTTTAAAATTGCCACCTTGATAGAGAAATGAAATAAATGAACCTTGTTTAGAATTACACTAAACTAACGAAAGCTGAGATTATGTTTGTGCAGCTTTTATATTGACTTTGATTAATTTTTGCAATGAAAGGGATATTTATTTAAGAGTCAGGAAAGGCAGACTCATATAGTTAATTACAGTTTTTGATAAATATGCATTCATTGTATTGCAAAACTAGGCATGGGTTGTCTTGTCTCCCCTCCTCTTTCCCCCTCTCCAACACACAGAATTAACACATAGGTATAAAAATAGATGTTATGCATGTCACTTTAGAGATCCCAATTAACAGGTGTATTGAGGATTTCTAGCTGAGGTCACTTGTATGTAAGTATGTCTCCTTGAAACTGTATGCTTGTACATTGTGGCCTGTTGAGAAGAATTATTTAAGGGTTGAATAGGGGCCCTCAGTTAACGGGCCATTGGAACAGGTTGAAAAATTAGCATGGACTAGTGAACGCATCTGTTTGGATGTATATGTGCTGCATAGACTTGTGGTCTCCAAACCACACTGTGGTTCCCTGCTGTATAATTGGCACATGGCGTTCCTGTTGTTGCCAGTGGGTGTTGCAGGCCAAATTCTGCTCATGTTTTCACTGGTGTCACTCCATTGGTGTCATTGGAATTGCTACGGATTTACACCAAAGCCACAGCCAGTAGAATTTAGCCTCTAAACTTTTCCTTTATTTCCATGCCTGCCTCTTTGTCTCAACTAAGGTGGAATAACAACTAATAAACTATATTACCAAATTGTAAAAGTCTCTAGATATCCGAGGAGATTGTGTGTTGGTAAAGAATTATGAATGTTTGACAGACATGCAGAACCACGCATTCAGCCAATTGTGCAACTTTGTGTGTGTGTGTGTGTGTGTCTCTTCTCCGTACAGATTGGTTCTTGCATCTGAGTCTTGTTAGTGCCCAATAAACAACTGACTTGTCCATTGATCTTGTTAGGTGGTTGATTTTTTTTTGTTTTTTGTTACCCATGTTGAATAGATACTTGTGCCTCCTTGACAGATTAGGGAACAAATGAAATGTTCAGATTTCCCTTTCATTCCCCACACTCCTGCAAACTGGTGGAAGGATGGATAGGCACTCCAGTTTAAAGGATTGAGTGGACTTCTCACTCAGCAGCAGAAGAAAATGTAGCTTAAAGAAAACCCATGATGCTACCTTTATCTCTGCAGAGTTACCTGAAATACTGATTCTTCCCTCTGCAGACAGAATAGACAAGTTCCTGGTAGGTATGGATATTAGTTGCATGGTGCATTTCTTTTTTAATCCAGAGGTAGGAGGAGAAAGAGAAAAGCTTGGATGGTTATCAGAAGTCCACAATGCTTATTCGTAAAATGGCCTCTAGTATTCTTTCTTTTTTTAGTTTTTAAAGTTTGTGGGGGAACATATACTAATGTGTATGTCATTACACTTCAGTGAAGGCGTGTCTTCCTAGTGGAACACATTCAGCAGGCCAAAGGAGCCTGCAGTATATCTAGTGAAAGATGCTTACAGTTTATCCCTTTTATAAAGGAGGATCTGGGTGAGAAGATGTGGAGCAGAAGGCTCTTCTTCAGGTCTGGGAGAGGTCCAATACAAGATACTACCTCACCCACCTTGTGTCTCTAATATCCTGGGACCGGCATAGCTACTACTACATGGCATATACTGGAACTCCTAGATACCTATTTTGAAAATGTTGATCTTCATCTCATTTACACTCATACAAAGCTAAGGAAATTCCACTGATTGCATTGGAGTTACTCCGGAATGACAGTGGCGTAACTGAGATTGAAGTCTGGCCCTGTATACCTTTGTTTAAAGTCACAGTGGAATATAAAATGGGGTTATTTTTCGAAAGCAAAATTACAAGATGTTCTCATCAAGTGTACCCACCCCTATGCTGCAGGGGAGCATTAGCTTGAGATGTTAGTTAGCAGGTTAAATGCATCTCATTTTTGACAGTCAGTTTGAAAATGCATTTTGTGTGCATGGGTTTTCTGTTATAAAGGCTGTCATTGCTCTGCCGGTGTAGGATTTAAATAGCAGAGTCTTTTATGTTTTTCATAGTGTTTTCCCTTTAAAATGGAGCACAGGCAACCAACTGGATTGTGGCTATTTTATATTATTTCAAAATGAGTCATAGATGGGCTGGAAAACCACCAAGATTTATATGCAGGGCTGTGTAAAAATTGCCTCGATGGAGCCAAGATTCAGGGCTTGGGTCTGCTCTTACTAAACCACACATACAACCCCCTGGTTTCAAATAAGGGCCACAGTCTGACAAATGCACGTAAGTCAGGGCATGGGGGTCACATTCTGATATCAGTTACGTTGATGTAAATTCAGAGAAACTCCACTGAAATCAAGTGTTCTGGTTTTACACAGTGGTGTAATGAAGATCAAATCTGGGGTCTTTAACTCACCCCCCTTTGTTCTTAGTTGTTGCAACACACAGTGCAGGTGAAGTCAGCCAATGCAGCCGAAAGCTGCTGTCATTCCCATTCCACTTCAAGAAGGTTGCATGGATGAAACTGAGGCTAGAATTTGATCCTTGTCTGGAAGTAACCTTTCAATTGCAAGGCAAAGCTGCATGATTTAAGGACAATAGGCCACATTTAACTTTTAGTTTCACTAGTGTAGATCTGGAGTAACTCCATTGAAGGCTGCATTCTGGCCAGTGCAAAAAAAGAGCTTATGCTCATTTTCTTAATTTTGGCATTGCTGTTATTGTTTTTGTTTATAATTTGTAGTGCAGTAGCATGGAAAATCCCCAATCAGGGCCAGAGCCTCTGTTTATGCTTGGTGCTGCATAAACCCATAGGAAAACACAGCATGTACTCCATAGAGCTTGTGAGACAAGATGCAGCATGAATGTGAGGGGAAGAGGCTAGTCACGATGAGAGGATGGTGCAGTTATATATGTTAGTGATTATGTAACTTGGTGGTTCCAGATGACCTGAAAGTTTTGAAATAAAACAAATTAAAAAACCTGTCTCCCAACCTAGCTAATTCCTTGTAGCGCCCTAGTCGGAGTGGATATTGAAGGCATTTAGAGAAATGTAGGGTATAGAGATGTATAACAAAAATGCTAATAGAAATTAGAGTAGCTGTAGCAGGCGCCACTATAAAACATATCAAGATTCCACATATCCCTCTCTAAAAAATATTTTCCTGTCCAGTGTTAATTAACAAAAGACACCGTGTTTTTCTCCCAGTGTTAACTTATTTATAGGCAATGTGCATGTTAAATTCAGTAAATAACTTCCTGTGTTTTTATACGTATTTTTAAGTATTAGACTCTTTGGCACTATTGGATGCATTCATGTGGTTTTTGTTTAGCATTGGGATGTAAATTACAGAAGCACAGTAAATAAGAGGGATACATCAGCACTTCTGCTGACCAGATGTTGGAGGGGAAAGGAAAAAAAAAAAACCCAGAAAAACCCATTTGTGCTAAGAATTTATTGTTGAACCCCAAGTGGATTTTACAACAGACAGCAATGAGCAATAGCTCATTATGGTGACAGCACTGAAGTCTGGTGTTAGGGGAGTGAATAGTGCCAATACGGGAACAGGACCAAAAATATAGCCAGACCCCTGGAAAAAGGGAAAGGCAAAAAAGCTGACAAAGACGAAACTGAGTCTTCTAGAGAAAACCAGGGCTGGTTAAAAATTCAGGAGCCTTTTCCTTTCCAGGAGAAATATTGACCTTGAATTTGTTTCTTTGAAAGGGGAGCTAAAGTTTATTCATTCCAGAATCTGGTGCATAGGAAACCCTTAGCTTTCTCTGAAGGTATCTGGGTCTGTCCACTGTTCATAGAATCATAGAATATCAGGGTTGGAAAAGACCTCAGTAGGTATCTAGTCCAACCCGCTCCTCAAAGCAGGACCAATCCCCAACTAAATCATGCCAGCCAGGGCTTTAGTCCAGTATTCCATCTGTTGGAGATGGGATACTGGACTAGGTAGGCCTGAGGTTCATTGTTCACTTGGGCCTTCTTCTGATGTCAATTGCCAACTTAACTCCGGTGTATAAAATCAGTAGTAACTACATTGAAGCCACTCCTGATTTTATACTGGTGTAAGTTGCAGGAGAATCTGCTCTGCTCTCTTCTGGATTTCAGCTAGAATTTGCCACTGATTTTTAGAGATTAGGGCTACTCTTACCATTTGCAGGGCCACAAGCAAGAGTGAGAGAAGTAGTGAAATCCCCTCAAGTCCCCAAGGTACCTGCCTGGCGACCTAGACGATGTAGGGATGTGGGCAAGGGTGTACATGCAAAAGAGTATTTACATGGCCATTGAGTCTGCCCAAATCTGCATTTAAATGGGAAATTGTACCTGGGCAGATACAAGGCTTCTGTAAGCAATTACTTATTTTGCATGCACAATTGTGTGGTTTGCTGGTAGCCATGGGTGACCTCATTTGGTCCTTCGTGCTGTAATCAAGTACAATACGGTAACATTTCCGCGTGGACAAAGGATCCACCTAGTGGAGAGCATTTCAGTTTAGGCTTACAGTCTTCCACGCAGACCAGTGTGAACCGCTAGCAGTGCCACTGAAGTCAATGGAATACCACCGATCTGAAGGGGTTTCTAGACCCCAACCCCAAATTAAATCCATATCTGCAAATCACAGAGCTATATGCTGTATTCTGGGTGTGGATCTCCACTAACCTTCATTGGAGTTATGCGTGCAGATCTCTGGGAGACAAGAACCCCAGAGTTTAAGCTTGCTCGCTTTGTTTCTTTTTCTTTTCTGAAAGGCCGAGTCAAGTCTGGGTTATTTCTTTCTTTCTTTCTTTTTTTTTTTTTTTTCCTTTTTCCTTTTCTTTCTCTCTCTTGGCCATTAAAAAGGTGGTGAATATGCTCATTAGGAGGCGCTCAGAGCAATTAGGTCTAACTATCCTTCTTGATCACTGTTCAGGACAGAAGCTAAAGCAGGACTGCATCGTAAACAACAACAACAAAAAGGGTCAGACTGAACTTTATAACATGATGGTATGTTTGTAAGGGGGAGGAGGTAAGAGAGAAGAGGGGCCTTCAATCGGCCTGGCTATAAATCTCTTTCATTGCTGATGGAAGGGACGGGCACTACATTTGGGGAGAATTTGAGGACAGCGGGGTTGTGAACTTTGGGGCTTTATCAGTTCAAGTGGCAGCAAGGAAGAAGGAATGAAAGTAACAAAATAAGCCCAAGTGACTCGCTTCTAAATCTGACCATCATAACGGGTGTTGGGAGATGGGGCGAGAGAAAAGGAAGAGACAATCTATTAACTATGGTTCTTACTCTTATTTTTAGCAAATCCTTGACTTCAGTAGGAGTTTTGTGCTGACTGAGGAGTAAGAAAACACTCAGTGAGGTCTGCACGCTTTAGCCCTATGTTTATTACAATTAATGGGGGTAGTTTCTATTGACGTCAGCGAGCTATGCCCATGTACATCAGCTCTGGATCCATACATTGCCTTGAAAAAATGAGATGTGCTGTTATTCCTATTTAGAGAGGACAGTGTCTCAAGAGGGGTGGTTAGATTGTTTCAGGCCAGTAACCAAAATTAGAGGAGCTTCTAATAGAATTATGTATGGCCCCGTTGCCCCTATAGTGGTGATTTCTGCTCCATAAGACAATGAGTCTGTAGGATTTTCTGTTTATCAGTGGGAGTGTTTCAAGTTGCTCTTTCTTTAGGTGCCTGGGGTTGGCGGGAAATACGGGATTTTAGGCCAGCAAAAACTGGTAGTATTACATATAAGTCATGAGTGAAGGCTTCAACCGTACAGGGGCTCCATGCATGGAGCCCTGCCCTTGTGTGTGCGTCTGAGAGAGATGGGAAAGGCCTTGGGAGTATGTCTTGAGGCTGAAGATGGAGGTGAAAGGCTAATCTAGATGCTGCATAGATAGGTGATAGGTCAAGGGCGGGGGAGGGGGAAATCTAGAATGATCTATTTTAAAAAATTAAAGAGTTGCATGCAGGAAATGTGCCAGAGGCCATCATGTCTGCCCCAGGTCAGGTCTGTACAATTGCCTAGCTTAGTCGCAGGGCCACAGGTGGGAACGTGGGGCTTGTGCACATGGAATAGCTATTGCCATTCCACAGGAGCAATTCTAGAATAGCTCTGGGTGTGGGCACTATGTTTTTTTGTTTCAGAATAATTACTCTGCTTTGGAAGTGCGCTAGTTATTCCGGAATAAATGACTTTTGTTCCAGGAATAGAGTGTCCACATAGGGATACTATTCCGGTCAACTTCCCCATGTGGACAAGCCCTTCATTTCCAAGTTGCAGTGTTGTGTTCGTGCTGTGTCTGGTCACTCATTGAATAAAACCCAAGGAAAGAACCCGCAATTTGCTCCTCATTCTTTTTATTTTCTTTTAAATAAACACTCCTGTGCTCTGTGCATAGAGTCCTGGTGTTTACATTTCAGCCTCCGTTTGGAGATCAGTTCCTCAGGGCAAGGACCTGTCTCTTATTTGCCTCTTAAGCACGACACACACCTTTGGTGCTGTATAAATAAATAACAATAATTATTAATACACTGTTTCCAGTTCGGTGTGAATCCCTTGGATGAGACGGCAAACAGATTGATGCACTGTTGGACTGGAACCAACACAGTCGGCCTCTTTGAGGTTTGCAGCTCTCCACACCCTTGTGCTGGGATGGTGAGGGTGAGATTCAGCCTCCCAGTTTTATGTGAGGTTGGACAGTCACCGTGGATGATAGAAGATTTGCAGTCGGTAGGGTCTGCCATCTGGCAGTCGTAAAATGGGCAATACACATTTTTTTGGGGAGGATGGTGAGGAAACGAGCTGCAGACGGTTGTCATGAGATCATGCCCCTCACCAGACACCTTTATGGTTCTTTTCTACTCTGGTTGGGCGTCTGTACCGAGGGTCAAAAGTTCAGGCTGTCCAGTTTTTTCCTCCCCAAAGATAGGAGTTAGGCAGGGGGGCTGGAATGCAAGCACTGTGAAATGGCTTGTCCTGACCGGCCACTCCTACCCCTTTCCTTCCTTCTCACTACATTGCTGCCTGTGTTATGAGTGGAGGCTGAGCAAGCCAGGCTCTGATTGCTGGAAGACTTGGAGAACAGACAAATTAGACACAGCTTGAACTTTGTAAAATGCTCTCGTTAGACGAAGCAGCGAGGCCGGCTCCCGAACAATGAACTGGCAAGTTCAGGCTTCTCGGTTACTTTTTTCTTTGTGCGCAACCAGTAAGATAGTTGTGCTGCCGTACCAGACCTTGGAGGGAAAGGGTGAGATGGGGATTCCAGAGGCTGCAG
This sequence comes from Trachemys scripta elegans, assembly GCF_013100865.1. Taxonomy (NCBI): domain Eukaryota; kingdom Metazoa; phylum Chordata; order Testudines; family Emydidae; genus Trachemys; species Trachemys scripta. The sequence continues at coordinate 5,750,490 of NC_048316.1, read as the reverse complement.
TGGAGAGTTTTGATACAGCTGCATTGGATAGAGAGGGGTGCTGGCAGCAGGGCATTTTTGGGGAGCATTGTCCCCAGAAGCAAATCATTTTAAGGAGGCATCTGGGTAGAAAAGAACAAGATGTGTCCGATTTAATCCTTTCTCATAACCTCACCCCTTATGGATTTGGACAACTCTACAAGATTCCCTCCTCTATGGAGCTGTGCACACACTATACAGTGTAACGATCTGTTTCACAATGGTGTAAATCCATTCACTTCAGTGGCATGACTCCCAATGTACTGCACCAGTGCAAGTGAGAAGAGTGTTTCGTTAGAGGGGTATGTTTGTGTTACAGGTATCAGAAGGACACTGGGCCTGATTCTTCTTTCCTAAATGCTGGTGTAGAGCAGGAATACCTCTGCTTTAAGGTCTACACTTAAAACACTGCCCTGGTGCAGCCATACGGCTGGAGAGCTTCAGTGAAGACACTACTACACCAAGGGGAGAGCTTCTCCTGTCGGCATAGATAATCCACCTCTGCGAGAGGCGGTAGCTTTGTTGACAGGAGAAGCTCAACATAGCCCTCTGTGTAGTAGACAGGGCTATGTCGGTATAACTACTCAGGGGCGTGGATTTTTTACACCCCTAAGTGACGTAGTTATACCAATGTGAGTTTATAGCATTGACCTGCTCCAGTGTAAAATCAGTGAGCAGTCACAATGGGCCCCAGCACATTGTTTCTCCAAAGAGAAATGTATCAGGCATGTGCAAGTGTAAGATGAAAGCAGGATCACTTGAACGGGGTATAAAAGCTGTGAACTGAGGTTAAAGTGTGAATGTGAACGGTCTTTAAGGTGATTAATCAGCTTTTTCTAAAAGAAAGTCGTGGTAGATGGATGCCTTTTTTTCCTTCAGAATAACGAAGGCCATTTTAAAACTGAGTCGGACCCAGTTAACGCGAATCACTCTACAGACTATTTTAGCTCGCAACACAGAATCTCCCGATTAACCAATTCACTGGAATGCAGAGCACACATCTGGTCTGTGTTATTGTGGACTCTGCTGTAATTGCATAGAGAGAGCTACCTTGGGTTTTTAATGTTAGAAATGTTTATATTATACAAAACCCCTGTTGCCAAGCACTTTTTATTAAAACAGTCCGTTTATGCTCAATGCGCTGTCCTGCTGAGGCGCTCAGAAAGCAGTATAACAGATACAGAGCCTCATTCCCAATTGCCCCGGCGGCTCTGGGTTACCAACACACTAGACAATGGGTGGATACCAACTATGAATTTTTTTTTTCTTCCTTAAGTTCCATGTTCCGCACTGTTGCTACAATGTTGGTGGCTCTACTTGTGCTAGCAATTGTGGCAGGGTTGGTGAAGACTGGGTACAGGCATTTTAACCACCCTGTCACTGAGCTCTGCTCAGAGCAGGTCTGAATGACACGGTAGTTAAAATGCAACCACTTTGTCCGAGCTAGCACCCCTCTGACTGTGAGAGCTGCGCACCCAGGGGAGGAATAGTGAGAAGTGTTAAGAAAAATGTCTAGTGGCCAAAAGAGGCGTGATAGGGTAGGTTTCAGATGTAAAGGTTTTCTGATGGTCCACAGTGTAAGTCCTCAATTCAGGACATCACTGAGGCTATGTCTACACTACAGACCTTTCAGCAGCACAGTTTTTTTCACACCCCTGACTGACAGTAGCTTTGTTGACAAAAGTGCTAGTGTAGACAAAGCTTTATGCAGTTGTTTAGCTTTAAGCAAGTGTTTAAGTCCCTGGGACTTGAAATCAGCGGGTCTTATACGGATGTTAGAGTACTGTCCTGAATCGTAATTCTTTCCAGAATCAGGCCCTAAGCTGGTTATGTGCCTCCTAAAGGGTTTTGGTTGGGAGGTCAGGGATGAACCAAGTTTGGAGTGCAGGATCAGTGAAGCTTTTCTCACTCATAACCTAACTTTTTCAAATTCTTACTTAGTGTGAGTAATTGGGGGGTGCGGGGAGGGGTGAAAAATCCACACCCCGGAGCGCTGCAGCTGTGCTGACCTAAACCCCTGTGTAGACGCAGCAAGGACGACAAAAGAATGCTTCTGTCGATGTAGCTACCATGGCTTGGGGAGGCTGTGCTCCTACACAGATGGAAAAACCTCTGCTTTCGCTGTAGGCTGCATCTGCTCTATGGGGTTATGCTGCTATAGTCCTTTTAGTGTGGACGTGGCCCAAAAGTATCACTCTTCTTTCTTTATCAGGGACAGGTGAGTAGATTTGGTGCATTTTCATGGCAGTATTCAAGGCCCAAGGCGCTCCTGAGCTAGAAACAGTATTTTGTTCTTTCAATTCAGAGCAGGTTTCCTAATAGTTTTGCATGCAGCAGAACTTTAACAAGTGACGCTAAAGATCACAGGACAGGAAGAGGAAGAAGGAGGGCTGATTTCTTAGCATTGTGTCAGTCGCAACCGTCTACCGGAAACCACAAAAACCTACCTTAATCTATGTAGACCTCCAGTCACAACATACTTTGTTGGCCAAGTGGCTTTTTCCTGTCCAGCGAATCCTTATGTCCTCAAGTGCCATGCTTTCTTTTCTAATCCGTTGTTATCAATTAGCGATCTAGGAAGCGCTGGGGAATACGTACAAGTATATCTTGCTCTGGCATGAAATAATCTAATTGCAGTTTTGTTTAAAGTTTGCTGTTATATAGAGGAGCAAGGACTGGAATGGACGCAGAAGCTTAGCGGCTATCTCTCTGTCTAGAACTGGTCCGTTCTTATGCAGCTTCTGCCCATGTTATAGTACTGAGTAGGGTGACTGATAGATGCACTGTGAAACTCCTCAGTGTTTTTTTCTTTTTGGGGTGTGTGAATGTTTCCTTTGGTTTCAGTTCACATGGTCTCACCCTGCCCTGAGTATCACTTTGACGTTTGGGTACACAATCTGGCTGCCTGTGTGCCCAGGTGTTCAAAGATAGAGGAAGAGCACAGGTCTCCCAGGACATGTGCTTCTTGTAGGGATGTCATTATACTGGCCACATTCCAAATGGGGGCGTGGTTGCGGGGCCTGAACTCATTCCCACTGGCTGCATCAGGCTTTCCCACCAAAACCATGCAAAGCTTTAAATTTTCTTTGCATGACTTTCATTTGGCACAAGTTTCATGGGCATCTCAGGGTTGATAACTCAGCTTCCTGGCATATTTTGTTCTGTTAATCTGAATCATCTTTCATATTCTGAACAGAAATGGAGTTTCCACGCTCCTTGTGAAAACGTACACAGCAAGTTTTATTTAAGGTGGTAGTTGAAATATTGCCACTTACTTATTTTCATTTTCATGCCGGGGGGAGGGGAAGGAGGAAGCAGGAAGGCTAAGCAAAGGGAGTGAGGGAAATAAATTGCATGCTAGTTAGCATGACAGCTGATGCTAATAAGAACTTGTGTGAAGCCCACTTGAAATGCAGGAAGGGTTGGAAAAAAATTCAAAATATCAGGAACTGTGGACCTGATCCCGTGAAGTGCTGAGTGTGTCCTTCCCATTGAAGACAATGAAGATTTAAAATGCTCTGCAGTTCGAAGAATTGCCTGATATAATCAGCATCCAGTGTCCATCTTAAATCTTGTCTATATGGGAAATTTGCGTAGGTTTAATCTAAGGTGTGAATTTAAACCAATATAGTTGACCCAGTACAGTCCCTTTGTGTAGATGTTCCTAATAAGAGTGGCTTTTTTTTTTCTGTTTAGTTTATATAATTTAGGAATGTATTTAAATTAAACTGAAATAAGCCACTCTTAAACCAAAATAAGTGTCTATGCCAGGGCTGGAACCAGCTTAACTCTATGGTTTAAAAAACTGTTTAAATTAAACTAGTGCAAAAGTATAATCAAGGCCTTAGTACGCCTTTCTTTAAGCACACATTCCCCTCCTCTAAAGAGGAAGTTTAAATCTCCTACTGGGTGTATTTCAGACTGCTGACATGCATGACAATTGAATTGTGACTATTTCTGTTGGCTGTTTAACAGCTCTATTGGTATACAAAATGCATCACTTAAGTTTGAATGACCTAGGCTACATGGAAGAGGAGACATTCTCCCAACCTCTTTTAGGTGCAAAGATAAAAATTAAAGTAAAAGTAACATAAAGATTCCCTGAAGCTGAATGTTGCCTTTCAGACATCCATCCTGGGAAAGAGGAGCCACTATTATTATTACAATCATAAAAAAATTAACTCTGTACTGTAACACTGGTGTGCACCACTAATTGGAACCAAGTGCAGTTATGTGGCAAGGGTTCTACTTTTTTCTTTTTTACATTATACCAGATTGTTATATTAAAAATTTTAAAGACGTGCATAACATTCGGGTGCTGCAGAATCTGCTAGAGCTTTATTAACAAAACTATTCTGAGCCCATTTTCTTGGCACAGATGGATATGTTTTCTTGCTCTATGATGCACAGCAATATCCTCATCAACATCGGCTAATTGCTTTCAAACTATGGCCAAGCAGAAAGTGCTCGTCTGAAAGTTTATTTTAAAATATGTTAGGAGGCATGGAACACATACGCGTCTGTAAAATAGCCGCATTTGGGGCCTAAATGGTGGCTCTGTGGGCGATAGGGTAAAGCGAGTTTAGCCATGACGAAGAACTGCTGTTCAGGTGGATAGATGTAACAGAGGTGACTGATGCATTTCAGAGGTTGGGACCATAGCCTGGGAAAGGGGGAATGGGGAGTTTTTTCTTGGAGGGTGAAAGGTGTGGATGACTATGCATCCTTGATCATTGTAATATCATCAGGGATTGTCCGCCTGCCCACATCCTTGGCTGATGTGGTTGTTACTGATGGAAACATGGCATGAGGCAGAGGGGAAATACAGGTGATAGTCCACTTGAAGTAGCTGAAATAATCTATCCTCACCATATTCGGACAATTGAGGGGATTATACCCTTCAGCCTCACATCCCCCCCCCCCCCCATAATTAATTCACTTACTCGTTGGCCACACACTTCAGTTTGGGCCGCTGCCCTTGATCACCCTGCCATGGTGCTGTCAGTGTGATGGGATTTATTAAGATAACAGTAATGTATAGCCGCGCCATGCCCACTGCTCCTCTCCGTTTGCCTTTTCACATCATCCATTCCTTCAAGGGAATCTTCTGCACTAGTTACAACTGACCTAAGTGCCAAACAGACTCTCCACCACCACATGCACCTTCCTCCACTGCAGCTCTAGCTCTGCCCTGTTGTAAAGACCCACAGTTCAAAAGGTCGTAGCCCCCTCTCCTCTCCCCCCCCCTTTTTTTAACTGCCTTTAGCTTGGTTCTCATGACTCCCATTTCATGACCACCCCCAACCCTGGCAGGGCATCAGACAGGTCAGGGATGTTATCTCTTTGTTTATGACACTTGGTGTCTTTTAGGAGAATCTCTTTCTTATGAGGCTCATTTGAAAGATCTATAAATAACTCCAGCCATCTGACCGTTAACACATTTTTTATTGTTTAATGATAGCTGCATATTTACCTAACTTTTGAGAGCCAGGACCTTAAAACAGCACAAAACCCGGAAAGACAGGTCTATTGTGAGACTTTTACAGTGGCCTGAAGCAAGGGCTCAGGGGAAAAAAGCATGGAGTGAAGTATGGCGGGGAGTCAGGATCGCTTTGCAGCGTCTTTGCATTTTTCTATCATAACAAAACACCCTGCTGCTCCCAGTGAAAATTCTTTATAGCCACTGCTTATTAATGCCAAGTAAGTTCTGTCACCACAGCTATGACTTCATATCATGGGAGGTGCCGTGCAAATGAAATGCCTTTAAGGTATTCTGACTAAAAACAGTGGCCAATATTTCCCAGGCAATAAATGCCTCAAGTTAGGTTCCTAAATCCATATTTACAGACCTAAATCAGTGACGTGACTTTTAAAAGGACTGTGTACCAAGCAAACTCCCACTGATTTCAGTGGGTGCTGGTGGGTCCTGAGCCCTTTTGGAAATCGATACAGGAAAGCATGCCACCAAAAATCTTGACCCTTGTCTAATGGGTTTCTGAGGCCGTGTTTAGGTTTGTTGAATAGTTAACCTAAAATGTGAGCTTTATTGCTAGTTAAAACCACCTTTTTTCTGCAATACACAAGTGGAATATTTAATGGGATATTAGATATAGGTCTCTGCTTTCAAAAATTCTACCTTGTTTGCGATGTAAAGCTGTTCTTTAATATGCTGGCACTTATACAACACTTCACACTTAGCCAAAGTGGGGTCTGAGCATGTAGCTAATTTGGCCTCAGTAAGGCTCACCTTTCTCATGCAAGTATTGCCATTCAGTTTGGTAGGGTGGGGGGAGGGCTACTTGCGTGAGCAGGGGGCATCTAATTCTAATGCCTTTCTTTGATGCACTCTGTATTGTTTACATTCTTTTTCTTTCTTATTTTTTTCCACTCCATGCTTGTGTTCATCTCTCTCTCCGCTGGATCTTGGAACAGGTAAGTGATGTGCATTTGTGCCTTTTATTCAGACTGTGCCGTTGGCATTGGAGGCATCTTGCTAGATAAACGTCTTGCAATCTGACTGGAAAACATATTTTAGCCTCAGCATGACCTTACAAGGATCCGCTGGAGCATATCTGCTTTGCTTTTAGATGTTAATGGTGTGATGTCTCACAGGGGATTGCCATGTGGCTCTGGGACCCTGCTTGTTAGTAGCAGTAGTTAGGGGAAAAAAAAAAAACCCACCTCAAAAACTAATCAGATGTTCTGTAAATCACCTGAACACTATGACTGCATATTTTTTTCCCTGTCGAGAGGCACCTGACATATTGTTCCTATGCATTGAAATCAAACCCTAGTTATCACTGAGTGTCTTTCCAACTAATTCAGCAAACTATCTTCTAAATAGATCCTTTGGGTACTTAATCTTAAATGAAAGGGTTGCAGCCTGATACCAAAAGGCATATCAATGCATTTCTCCTCAGGGGCAAAAGAATTTGCAAAGCTGCTGCTCAGTGTATCATGTTGAAAAAAAAAGATGCACACCATTAAAGAAATAAGACCCAGGATCATTCAGAATGATTTTTTACCAAGGATAGTGTTTGAGAAGTACATGCTAAATGTATTCTGTATTAACCTATATAATTTATAGGTCCCGTTTCTCATCCATTGCAATCAATTTACAGGAAATTCTTTAAAGAGTTAGTAAAAGGAGTGTTTGGTCTTTTGCCAAAGTTGCCTGTCTTGAACAATAATGAAAAGTAACATACATGTAGAAGTGTCTTTAGAATCCAACTTTCATTATGGTGAATAACATTAATTTTTGTTGGCTTGAAAATAAAACGTATTCACTATTCCCAAAAGTGGAAAAGTTAAGTTTATAAATTATTGTAAACCAGGATGTGGAGCGACAACTCTTTAATTGCTACTAGGGCCATGACAAGAAAGTCAGAATATACAGACTTTTCATTTTCTCCTTTTATGCTCACAGGAAAATCTCAGGATCTTCCGGACTAGAAATGTTGGTTTGTTTTTTTGCCAGAGTTGAGCTTGCAGGTGGCACTGAAATAAATGGCTGTTCTAAAGGTGCAGTTTGAGAATCATGCGTTAGGAGGGGAGAGATGCACACTACATTAGCCCATGCAATCTTAGTGTTGTGGTATTTTGGTTTTTCATTGTAACCCTTCTTCTTGAGGAACCTGGTTGACTTTAGGCCGCAGGTCTTGTAATATGGGCTTTTCTGGGGTTTACCACTAGCGGATCAGATTTTTGCTTCATGTATCTCTGACTTTCATATTTTTGAAAGAAACAAATGTATTCATACTAAAAAAAAAAGAGAGAATATCCCAGTGCAAATGAGGCTGACTTAACATCTGTTGCCTGATATCAGATCCGATGTCTGCTGTGTAAATCTTTTGCTGGGTCACAGATGATTGGACCAGTGGGCCAGAACTGTTAGTCTCCTGTCTAGTGTTGGTTGGGCTGCTATACACAAACTGTAAACATTATGACATTTTAGTTGAATAAGTTGTTATCCCTACCCCACCACTGGCAGTCAGATCTCAGCATCTTGCCTGCTATTAGTGTGTGTGTGTGTGTGTGTGTATACTATGACTATGACACACACAAAATATCAATAGTGCTTAGACTATTTTGTAGACTAATCACTTGTCAGATACTCAAGGCCTTAGGAAAGATTGTGTGTGTCTTACCTACCGAAAGCAGAGCTGGTCAAGATTTTGAAAAGTAGCTAGTGATTTTTGTTGTTGTTGTTGTTGTCTGTTTGCTGTGTTGTTGTAGTTGTGTTGTCCCAGGATACTAGAGAGACAAGGTGGGTGAGGTAATATTTTTTTTCTGTGTAAGCTTGAAAGCTCATCTCTCTCACCAACAGAAGTTGGTCCAATAAAAGATATTATCTCACACACCACCTCTCTCATGCTTTCTTTCCTTTGTGTGTGTGTGTGTGTGTGTGTGTGTGTGTGCGCGCGCGCATGGGTGTGTGCGCTCAGCTTCAGACACCTTAAAGGGGCCTGATTTTCAGAAAGTGCTGAATTTCTGCTCTTAGGCAGCTTTAGGCATTTCAAATTGAGCACCCAAAATCACTCGTCACTTTCGAAAATCGTGGCTGCTTCATGTATCTTTATTATTTGTATTGCGGTAGCACCCAGAGGCTCCAGCCCAGTTGTACAAACATAATAGATGGTTCCAGCCCTGAAGAGCTTGCCATGTAAGACTAGAGACAATTGATGGATATAAAAGACAGATAGGGGAGCACAAGATGACGCCCTACAGAAGAACAGTGTATATCTTAAAAATGGCCAGAAGTACTTTAATTTTTCAGTCTGGCTCTTTGACTCAAGACTTTGTAAATTAGATTACAAGTTTACTGTGGTCAGTTCATAAACCACTGAAAAGAGGGGTTCATAAGTGGAATCACTGTTTTAAATGTAGCGCTATTGGGTTATATGGAAGGGTGACACAGTAATATTCATATCAGATCATAACTATGCTCCAGTATTGGGAACGAGTTTGACTCCCAGTTGCACACACTCAAAACAGGTCTGACTAATGGCACAAGAAAGCGTACTAGTGTCCCCAGTGGCTCGATACTTGGTTGCAAGATTACTTGGTATTTTCAGTGATGTGAATGTGTGGCTAGGTGCAGGCAGAGTGCTGTCCATTAGATGGGATGGACAAGAATGGGGGAGCAGTATTGTTTAGCAGGATGAGAAGGGAGTAAGTAGCAGAGAGAAAAAGGAATTTTTGCAGATCAAGAGCTTAAGTTTTCTTCCCTCCCCCCCCCCCCATTCCAGTGTATCTTTTTCATGTAGTCCCCTCTTTGAAGAATTTAGTTGTAAATTTTAAGAGTAAAGTGGTGGCTGGCATTTTGCCAGAGTAACCCTAGCCAATTCAGTAATTAAAGTCAAGATAAATGGTGATGGATATAGTTATTATTTAAAAGAATGTCTGTTTGGTGGTGGTGGGAATGGATAAAGAAGACCGTACAAATGATTAAAAAAACTAGTTTTCAGCAGGGCCTGTTTTGCTAATGAAGACGTGGCCACTTCTAACCCATGAGCAATTCTTTGAAAGCTTGTTCAGGGGTTAAAGTTGCAGTCTGGAGTGACTGGCAAGGTGTAAGAAGCTCTTGGAATGTGTAAAGAGGCAAACGTAGATAAGGCTGAACTCTGAACAGAGGGCACAATTCAGTTTGTGTTAATCTTCACCAATAAAAGCAGCACCGGGCCTCATGTTGAGGTGACACACCTCCCCCTGTTCTAAATATTTAAACGAGGTAATTAGACTTCTAGATGTGAGCATATGGCAAGGAAGAGGAATTGCATTCTGTCCTGTAGAGCCCTGAATTGGCTTAAGTAGTTGAGCAACTTTAAAAAGGTGCATAGTGGAGATCCTTAGAAGGTCAGTGCGAGTGACCTAAAGCTGTACAATTATTTGAGCCTCAGTTTATTTATTTGGCGAGAGAGGTCTCTTAGTAGCATGTTGACCTGATTTTTCTTACCTTCTGTGCCTGTGTAAGTTACTCCACTGGTAACAAAGGAGTGACACATGTAAAAACCGATGCAAGAGCAGAATAGGGTGTATTTTGTTTCACTTGACAGTTGTGCAGAATTTGACTGGAGATGAATTTCCCTCAAGCCAGAAATGGTTAGCCATGGCCAGCAATTCACACAGGCTTGCCAAATAGCTAATCAGTAGAATCTGTCCCCAGAAGCTCTTCCCTTTCCAATGTCATTGAGACCTCAGGCCTTGGCGGTTCTGTGCATCTGTGGCAACAACGAACCAAGCTACAAGAAGTGCCGAGGGGAGGAAGGGGGGGGAGAAGATACTGTACACAACCACAAACTGGATACGCGTCTCGTTTTGAAATGGTAACAGTTTGACTTGGTCAAGACTCCTGGCACAATACTTTTATTCGTAAGGCCTATAATTTATCGTGCATGTTAACTTTGCCACCCCTTTCATGATGTTACCCTACCCGCTTTTCCTCTGGAAAGTTCTGGATAAGTTGCGAGTTTGAAGGGAAAACATGGAAATGAGCAGGATAGTCCAAGACTTTATTTTCTCTTAAAGAAGGCTTTGGTGGTCTACACATGTGGACAAGGCTGATTAATAGTCTTTCGTATTGTATGCAGTGAACTGGGATCTTGACAGTTAACTTTGCTACATTTTGCACACATATCAGGTGAGATTCTCTTGGGGCCAGGGTTGTCTCTTTAACATGATGATCACTGAGTGAACCCAAGATGTATTCGGGTTTTTCATGTGGTATGAGGTATTTTTAGGGTAGAAATACTAGCAGATACCCTGGGCAACTGTATCAAATTAACTTAAACCTTTTCAAAAGTGAGTTGTAATTTGTTTTTGTTTTTTTTGCATATGCAACATGAGACACCTTAAAGGGACTTGATTATCAAAAAGTGCCGAGCAGCCAGGCTTTAAAGGGACTCTAACTGAGCCCAGAAAGATCCAGGCATACGCAAGCACAAAACTACTCTTGAAAATTTAAGCCAGTATCACATGAAAGAGAAACTGTTCCTTTGCCATTCTACTTTGGGGCAGCATCTCATGACCTTGTTAAAATCGGTATATTGCTGTGTCATTCTGATCCTCATTTAGTCAAGCATGTCTCTCTTTTTGACATCAGACTGGCTGATTTTCTGACACAGCACATCATTAGTTTTCTTTAGGTTCAGGATAGATTGTAGTCTAGTGAATTGGGCACAGGTCTGAGGGTTCTGTTACTGACTCTGACTTAAAATCCCTGGGTCTGTTAACCCATCTATACCAACAGGAACAATAATGCTTATGCAATTTTATGAAGCATTTTTTAGATCATTACCCTTATTATTTATTTGCATTGACTCTTTGGTGGAGAGGGGTAAACTGTGACCCACACCTTCGCCCCAGACTCAAACTAAACTTTTTTTGAAGCTTTGGAAGAATTCAACTTGACATTTAATTTTTACACTCCTGCACTTCTGGATTCTAACCGCAGCAAAAGTAATACAAGAAAGGTGTAGCCTGCCTGGAAGCGGGAACGATGGGAATTCTCATGAGAGATGTTCAGCCAGCTTTTAAGACCCCAAAAACTCTGAACCCCAGCATGAATGTTTAGGGGCTTGATTCTGCGAGGTGCTGAGTACGCTTCGCTCCAGTCAATGTCTGAGGGAGCTGGGCTGGAAGTTTAGCTTAGAACATCCCAGATGAACAAATCGGAAACTTCCGTGCAGAGACAAGCCCTGAGAAAGAGGATCTTGGGACTCTCAGCCATGCAGTACCCTTTACATGCTACCTATAGGGATTATGTATTGCAGAATGGAATCCTGGGTCACGCTGGAGTCAAAGGGTTCATTGTTAGTGCAGTCATCCAGATAGATCAGTTCTCTTCTAGTAATGACTGTATTTTGCCCTGCCCACTTCCTGCTGTGCCCTTAGAGCTCTGGCAGACAGTTGGAAGGGAGGAGGGAGTAGAGAGGAGGAAGGGAGTAGTGGTGGTTGTGGGTGGGAGGGGGCAGTGTAGTTACTTTTTGTCTGCCTGGTTGCATGGAAACCTGTCCCTTATCTCCTCCAGTCGTTCTTTGAAAGCTTGCTCAAGGTTTAAAGTTCTGGGTTTGAGCAATCAGGCCAGCGTAAGACCTTTCAAAGGGAAATAATGGCTGAGTACAGTACTGTTAACCACCTCCTCCTCCGCAAAGAATGTGGCTTGACTTGCCCTCGTTTACAACCTTCCTGTGACCATCTGAAATGGGCAGCTTAGTTTCTACATTCAAAAGAGACGTGCCCTCGCTGCCTAGTCTGCCCAACTTTTTTTCTTCTTCTTTTTCACAGCAACCATTTTCTTTGTGTGCTGTTCCCAAGGATTTTTGTCATTCTATCATGAGCTTCCTCAGAGGAGGAACATTTTTAAAAAAAGAAGAAGAAGAAGAAGCCAGGCTCCCGTCAGAAGAATGTGTACAGTTAAGAGCCACATTCTGTGCTGCCATGGCAACCAGAGTTTTAAAAATGATACAGTCGGTGTTCCAAAATCATGCAACCTGCAAGGAACATCAGGGATAATTAAGAAAAGGAGCAGCCTGCCCTACACCTGAAGAGGGAGAGGCGGGGAGATGCTGCTAGGGGGCCATCACACTCTCATGCTCCTGAGTTCTTTACTCCCTGGAAATCAATGAGATGTTTGCTGGAGTAAACACTGAACAGCAGGGACCTAGCGTCTCCGAGTGTTTTTCCAAGGCGGCAGATTCAGTTCTTTGCCATTGAAGTGCTAAGGTGCACCGCTGTTAGCTAATCAGTTCTTGACCCAAGCGTCCAGGACTAGCCTCCTTCCAAGCCATTCCAATCGGCCGTATAGCATCGTATCTTTATCATAACATGCAGCCTCTATTACCATGTATAGGCCTCAATGTATTTAGCATCATCCCTGTTTACACTCAGCTTTCAACTCTCATTTTATTGCCAGCAATGTACATGGAGCAATAAAAATGGGAAGTCCCAGGGGCAGTGGACGATGTATAGAAGAGTCAGAGGGCTTGGAAAGGGCAAAGGTCACAGGTCAAGACCCTTAACTGGGAACAGAAGCAGCTCTGACTTGTTAGTGAAATGACCATAATGGATACTAGGATTTTCAATGCTTGGAGGAGAAAGTGGCGGGGAGAAAAGTCCAGACTTTCTGTGAACTCTAGTGAAGTTTAACCACAGATTTTATTACTAATATGTGATTTGCAGCTCCCTTTTATTTTGTGTCCAAACTGAAAATTAAGAGTTTTCTTCATAAACAGGTCAGACGGATTAGGAGAATCAGATTGAACCCTGCTCTTATCCCAAAGAAGAAAGCCACATCCGTTAAGTAAATTGTTAAAATCCACAAAGCCATGAAACTTCCAACCAGTGTTGCCTGCTCTGGGGAAAGTGAATGTGTTTTCAACTTGAGGGAAAGCAGTATTTTAAGATGCTGGAGAGAGATGTTCCTCCACTATTACCTTGAGCATGGGTTCTTATGTGCCTTTTACTATATAGCTAGCTGCATAACAAGGTGCTACACCTTGCATTTAGCGCAGTGGAAACCATACATTTGCCTTTCAGTTTCCCACTGAGTGTATGTTCTACTTCTTACGCCCTAACTGCCTAGCCACAGAGAAGCCTTGAGAAACAGATATGCTAGATTCTTTCAAGGTTGCTTAAGGATGTATTTCCAATAATAATAATAATTAATAATAAACAACCCAAGAAGTGACTTGTACAAGGGCAGCCCACCACCAGACATTTAGAGAAAAATTAGGAGAGATTACACATCCTGATGCTGTAATTGCCACCAACAACTGTGCCTCCCTTTCCCTCCCTAATCATCCCCACCCAGAAAGAAAGAAATATCCCCCCTCCTCCACTTCTGGGTAACATGAAGTTTCTTGTTCTTAGCTGTTCAAGGGGTAACAATGAGAACTCTGAGTTCATGCCCCAACTGCGTCCCGTGAGACTGGGATTATAAGAAGCAGAAGAGGAGAAAATTTTTTGCTGATGGGACAGATTGAAAGTGTGGTTTACGGGCACACCCTTTCAGGTTTCTGTATCTCTCAGCTTGCATTAATTTTTAATCACTTCCTCCAGTTGGCATGTAACAACGCCTTTAGGACTTCTCTGGCTGAATTCATTCTCAGGCAAGCAGTGCTCAGCCTTCTTTATCTAAAAATCTACAGCAATATGACCTGAAAAATATTGCATTGGATTCTGATCTCTCAAATATGCTGGTGAGAGTTGACTTCACAGGAGCTACGCTTACCTATATAAGATCAGAATCTGGCCTTGAAGAAACCCTGTTGGTAGAGCAAATCCGGGCTTCTGGAGTTCTAAAATGTATACCGCTGGTTCACATATGTGAGCAGAGTGTAATTATTGCATTGCTGTCCTGTTTTCAGGCAGGATAGAAAACGCTGCTGGCATTTTACCTGTGTAGCCTCCATATAGCTTCATTCACCCTTTGTTTAAAGGGGTTGAACTTGTGCATTTTCCAGTTAGCCAAATGAGTACTAGGGGGAGGGGTTACACATTCAGAACATCTATATATGTCTGTGATGCTGAGAGGGTTAAAAATGTTACTGCTCTCTTATCAGGAAAAAAATTATTTTCTGGGGTAGTGGCCCAAAAGCCCATCAGTTTCAGGTTGGGACATGCAGGTTGAAAGCTGATTAGTTTTAGGGGTTGCAACATTCAAAGCATGTAGGCCGAGTATCCTTTGGAGCGGTGCTTTTTGTGCACAGTGTACATGCATAAGACTTCCTGGCCTTTTGAAAGGCAGCAGGAGACTGGTTTATGGGGTGAAAAGGCTCCTGTTTTATTCTCTTCCCAGGCAGTGTTTGCATCTTTGCATGCCAGGAGGTTGCCATTTGCGTAGCACTTTTTGCTACCAGCAGCACCGCTGCTAGTTTGTAAGCTGTGAATTCAGGTCAGGAACCTAAAAGAGACTCAGGTAAAGTTTTTGGAACATAAAGCACCACAAATTAATAAATATATATAAAAAAGCAGCAGCATCTTTAATCTAAATGCGTCCTTAAACTACCAGTCAGGGTTTGCCTGGCCCAAGAGTGTCTTTGGGAACTATAGGGAGTGTTGTTGTAACCGTGTTGGTCCCAGGATATTAGTGAAACAAGGTAGGTGAGGTAATATCTTTTATTGGATCAACTTAGGTTGGTGAGAGAGACAAGCTTTCGAGCTACAAAGAGCTGTTCTTCAAGTCTGGAAAAGATACTCAGAGTGTCACAGCTAAATTTGGGTACTGTGTAGAGGATTTTGGGGGAATCTATATTCAAATCAACATGATTTTAATCTGCATCGCTTCTGTGGCACAGCCTGACAAGTCATGTGCCTTGAGACAACAGGGCTTCAGAGGATTGTCTGTTTGTTAGGGATGACCCGGCTCAGTTTCTGGACTGCAAAGGAGTGGCTGCGTATTTCAGCTGCATAAATGAATGCTACCAGGATGGGACTGTGTTATTAGATATACTGTTAGGTTGGCAGATTGTTAGGCAGGGTTGCCATAACGGAGTGCGTTATAAAAACAATATTAATGCCCGTTGTTAATAGCCAGAATGACTGTGAAAGGACATGTAATGTGCATTCTGCATACCAATATGTCATTCCGGAAAACCACATATGGATTTATCAGGCCATCAGGGAAAACTGCATTTTCTCCATAAATACCCTACTGTGACTTTAAGAATGCCTGTGAAATGCGTCAGCTACACTGAGGCGGCAGACAAGCTGGGCAGACTGAGGGAGATGGAGGGGAAGGAAGCAGGAGGAGGGAGTGCGCACAGAGGACAGAACAGCGGCAGTCTGGGCTTGCAGCCTCCTGGCTAGACTGTAGAAACTTATAATTGAGTTCCTGAGCTTCCCCTCCCCTCCCTGCAGCTCGACTGAAAAACACCCTGGCTCACAGCCATGCCCTTTTACAGTGACCTTGCCTGCAAATAGTGCGCAGGAATTTTTACGGGCACTGTGCACATGGAAAAAGAGGGTGGATAAAGGGGGGGGGACGACACTGGTGCTCTTGATTTAAAATCAAACCGCACAAGCTATTCCTCACCCAGGAAAACAACTCAGCCCATGAGCTGGAGTTTCACTTTATTGTTCTGGGTCTCTTTATTGTGCTATTGATTTTTTCTCCCTTCTCATGTTATGAAAATAATAAATCTTCTGAGATTTTGTGGATACCTACTTTGAAGTAAGTGTTTTACCATGATGCTTGGGTCATGTTATATACGGGTGTGTGCGCATACATATATGTATACTCTACCCTCTGATTTTGTACGTGCATGTGTGTATGTAATAAAATACTATAGGTACTGGCTGTTCAATCCATGTATTAAAAATAAAAGCCACCAGATAGAAGTGCAGTAACAAATTCTGCTTTGAGTTTACACCAGTTCAGTTTCGAATCCCTCCTGATATAAGTAATTTGGCCCTTAGTTCATATTTAAGAATTTTAGGTCTTCTGATTCATAGAGTGGCTAGAGCACCAGACTGGGACTGAAGAGACCTGGGTTCTCTTCCGGCCTCTGCCACTGACTTGGTGTGTGACTTTGGGCAAATCACTTCACCTCTCTGTTGCCTCTCCCATCCTATGTCTGCCTTGTCTAGGTAAATTAGTCTCTGCTGTGAAATGCTTATATCTCACACTACCTGCCCAACACAGCACAAAGAGCCCCTGGTTTGGGTTGGGACTGAACTAGTCTTCCTGCTCAAACCTACCCACCCATAGCTGGATCCTGACGCCATTGTGTGTTGAGGGTGGTGCTCAGCACGTCACAGGATCAGGCTTTTCATAACCTGCTACCCGCTCTCATTCACAGGATCTGCCTATGTCCGTTGTTAATTGTGTCAGACACTTCTGACAGATTCACATTAAAAGTTCGTGATACAAAAGGAAAATTCGATTATGCAAAAGTGGCTTTAATTAAAACTTGTTTTTCTTGTCTGCTCTCTGATGTTTGTGTCTGTGGCAACCCACTCCTTGTAGTCAGCGAGCTTCTTTTCAATGCTTTCAGAAGTTCAGCTGCTGTAGTCAAAGGTAATTTTGTTTGTGCAAGATACTTATCTCCAAAGGAAGGGCCAAGAATAGGGGTTAAGGAGAGGACAGTAGGCAGAAAGCTTAAGTGTTTCTATTACGTCTTTCTAACAACCCCGATAACTTTTTAATGGTTTCCTACTAAAGTTTAACGTAATTCTGTCTGAGCACTGCGTTATTGCTATATATTGACTAAGGGAGTCAAAAGGGGGTAGGTTTAAATCAGAATCTGTATCTGTCGGTCACACAGTGCTAATCATTATGCTATTAGGTGTGTACACACACACACACACACACACAGACACACACACACACACACACCCTCTATAAGGCACCATAATGTATTTTATGCTTGTTGCATCTCTTGGATAAGAGACCCAGAGTCGTGTGTAGCTCAATGCCCAGAGATAAAGGGTTTCTTTTGTCACAAGACAGGAGTTGCGTCGTGCGGCTTATGCTGAGACATATGGTGAAGCAGCACCTGTTTTATAAGTACAGGCTCAGTGCAGAGATAGCACAGCCTTGAGAAGAGAGGAAATTTCGTATCTTCCCATGATCCCACCTGGCTGCCACCTGCTCCCTCATTTAATTGGCCCCATTCCCTGTGCTCCCCACACTAACCTCAGGGTAAGGGGGAGGAAGGAGAGGCAGACTGAATCAGCATGCATGCTGTTGTGCTGAAACAAGAGGGACTCTGAAAGAGCTGCTAAAACAGAAGCCAGTTTGGTTCATTGGGGGAATGTGTCAGTCGTCAAGGGGTGGTGATTGGCTTAAGTGCCTAGTCTGTCAGTGAGTGTGAAGACACATCAAGGATACTTGCCTACTGGCTCAGTAATCGGGTGTAAAATGCTTGGGTGATTAACATTTGAAGGAAGAGCCATTGTCATCTGATACTGGTCTGGCAGTTCGGAAGTTTGTGGCTTTTTTTCCCTTTTGTAACACAAAATAATGGTGATAACAGCTGGGAGTATCAGAGTGTAGTTGGCAGTAATACCCACACACAGGGATAAACGCTTCAGCTTTGTCTGGATGTTTATCTGCATGTGGATATTACTGCTTGGTAAACTCCAACACATCTGGTTACCACCACTGAGATTTGCCTATAAAAAGGAGGGTATTTGCCTCATTTTTCACAGAACAAACTGAGCATGGCTCCTTACATCAAGGAGCCTTGAGAAATTAAGCATGCACCAGAAGATTGTGTGGCGTTCCCCCCCCTCTGCTGAGTTTAACCACCTTCTTTCACTGACTTACCATTACCACGAATATTGAACCGTGATTTCTTAACCTAACCTAATCATACAGGCAATAGTGGTAAAGAACTAGCAACCTGTGAAGGAAAAACTGCATTATTTAATGGATCCATGCTGAGCTGTTTTATTATCAAGGCACCATTAGAAACTCTTTAGCCAGCATTTGTGTTACGGAGGAGGTCAGTCATATATAGTGCCCTGTGTTTTCCCCAGTACTCTGGTATCTATAACTTATAGATGGTTGAATATTGGACCATGGAAAGAGGTTTGAAAAGACACTTAATAATAATGCCTAGCTCTGATTTACCCCTTCTCAGAGCACATTACAAAGGACAGGCACGATTCTTATCCCTATTTTATCAATGAGGAAACTGAGGCACAGAGATGGGAAGTTTGCATATGACTTGTGTTAACTTTATGAACTATTTCAGGATCCTTCAAGATGAAAGGCTTTACAGGGTCTGTCTTCATCACAGAATTAACTCGAGTCATCCACATTTAAAATGCTCCTCTTGCGTTAACTTTAACCACTACAGCAGCCCAGCTTCAGTGTAGACTCTGTAGTTAATCCACCTCCTGGACAGGCAGTAGTTAGGTCAACAGAAGAGTTCTTCTGTCAGCCTAGCCCTGTCTACACTGGGGATTAGGTCAGCTACATTGCTATGGGGTGTGGGTTTTTTTTTTTTTACATGTCTGAGCAAGGTGGGTCAACTTTTTTTAGTGTAGACCCAGTGAGACCAGCCTCAGTGTGAAATAACATTGATGTGACTGCACTGGTGCTGCACTCGTGCGTCATACTAAGGCTTTTGGTCCCATTGTTCTTTGCACTGCAGTAAACTGAGCTGCTCTACAAATTCCTTCCCAGTGAACTGTGGGAGAACTTGTTGGTCCTTTCTAGGCACACGGGGGATAGTGGTGGGGGTGGAGAATTGTGGGAAGGCATTGGAAACTAGTGGCATTTGAGAGAAGCTAGACAGTGTCTGTGCTACAGATTGGTTGTGCTAGCAGCTGACAGGTTGTGCTAACTGGAGCATAAGCCTACACCCCCCAGATGGGTCAGCCACCTAGAGTGAAAAGCAACCTCATACTGAGTTAAGAGTTTTTCTGTGCGGATGGGACACAGGTTAGGGGCCACACTCGAGTTATGCAGTGAAAACATCCCTGTAGAAATGCCAAATCACTATCCCCATTTTGAGCAGAGCCTAAATTTTTCAGTAGCCCACATAGAGTTTCTGAAATCTCCATCCCTTGCTGTTATTGGACATATGGAGGGCCAAAGTCTGCTAGTCACCAGCCACCTTCCTCATTGCTTTCAGGGCTGTAAAAGGGGAGAATTTTGCCCAAGCCCTCTCGAGCCTTTAGAAATGAAGTGACATTTCTTTTTGCTATGCAGTGTTGCTGTGGGTTCCATTTTGACATGCTTTTGGGAGATGGCTACCTTCTCTAGTTCAGTATACAGGAAAAGAGAGGTGAAGGACTTCCGGAGGAGAAAAGTTGCAAATTTTCAGCATGACTAACCCAGGCTGTCTGAAAAGAGTTCACCTGAAAGTCCAGCCCGCTGTGGCCAGCAGAGACACCCAGCTAATGTGATGCAGCTCATGTGGATTTGTATCATTTATAATGTAAGCTGCTTTCTGTATTGTATCCCTAAACTCCTTTCCTGATAAATGGTGTTCACGCTGACTGCTCGGCACATATCCATGCTCCTGCTGCTGGATCCTGAGCTGGGAGGCAGGAGTGGGGAATCTGAAGGGGAGATAAGTAACCAAGCTCTATTTTATGGGAATGAATTGCCCTTGGTTCTGTGCGAAAAGGTTCCTTTCCTGTGTCGAAAGCTATTTAGATTACCTTCGTAGATATATTACCTGTCTATTGTAACAGTAATGCCAGCTTTTCTTGTGCTCTTGGAGGCTTTGAATTCTCTTTAGTGAGTGACTGACTGAGAGTCTTTTTGGGCTGTCGCTAAGTGCAAGCCAGACACCTCTAGTGTTACCTGCATGTTCACATTACTCCTTGCATTCAGAAGCATGTGTGCAGTTCTGAAGACACAGGGCCCGGTTCTCAATGTGTGAGCTTGGGGACAGAATCAGGGAAAAGCCCAGGTGGCTTTAACCTTGGGCTCTCCATATTATGGCTTGCATCCTTATTCTTAGTGTTAGTGAGAGCAGCCTCAGGGATGCTCCGACTTGATCTCTGTTTCATATGGGCTGAAGCACTACAGCCACTCCATTGACATATGCCACACCCAGTCATCCCTCTATAACAGGGACTGAGAGCAGAGGTAATAATATAATAATTAATAATTAATAATAAATTAATAAAGGTGCTATCGAGGCTGTGCACCAGCTGGAGAGATCCCTTGTGCTGGGGTTGTTGCTGGATGGCCCTTTGCTGCCCACTTCCAGGCCCCTTTATGCTGCTAGAGCACTGGAAAGTGGCCTCCATGCAGCTGAGAACCAGCCCCATAGTCACTGTCACCAACTTCAGGCTTAGAGATGGAAACATGAGTGACTCTTTCAAACATCGCAGGTCTTCTGAAAACTCCCCCCCCCCCCCCCTTCGCCTCCTTGCGAAACATCAGGATGATAATGAGATTCTGCGCCAGCAGAATGGAACAGTAGGAGGTGACCCACTAAATCGTCTTGAAATCAGACTGCATTAAGCCATTTCTGCGCCGCCTGCCAAATGCGTATTACCGCCATGTCTCTGAGTACTGAAGCCATTTACAGATAAGAAAAGATTAGTGCCCTCAAAGGAATGAGATGGTATATGTGAAGGTGTCAGTAACAATTGATCTAGCAAGCCAAATCAATACAGTATCTGTATCTTGCTCTTTCTCTTTCATTTTGGTTGGGGTTGGGGTCGTGTGTGTGTGTGTGTGTGTGTGTGATGTAACTCCAGATGGAACACACTTCTGCTGCCACCCGGAGAGAGGCAGCTGATCAAAACACCCTTGGTATTTGAAGGATTTGTTCCAAAAAAAGCAGATCATTCCTATGTGTATATCACTTATCTCCTCCTTGACATTGGACTAGATCAACCCTACTGAGAAAGTTCTAAGTGCATAAAAGTCAGGGAGGAAAGATGACCTGGTGGTTAAGGTGCTGCGCTGGGACTTTGGGGATCCAGCTTCGATTCTTGGTTCTGCCACGGACTTCCCAAGTGACCATGGTCAAATCACTTAATATTTCTGTGATCTCATCTGCACCATGTTGGTCTTGTCTATTTAGATTGTAAACTCTCTAATGTCTGACTGGCTCTAATGGTGTGTGTGTGTGTGTACACAGCATCTAGCACAATAGGCCTCAACCTTGGTTGGGGCAACTGTTATACTAATAATAAGAGAAAGAGGTTGAGGATAGAATGAGTTAAAACCTTTATTGATTTCAGTGAGAGCAAGGTCTGGCTGTTAGTGAGGAAGAAGACTCTTTCCCTTGCATTGCTAGGAGGAAAGGAGGGGCAGAAGGGAAATAAATGGACCTGAAGCTGTTGCCTTCTTGCTGAGCAAAAGAGGATATTGACTAAGTAAGGGTCACATGCATGAGCCTGTCCCAGGTACCCTTCCCTTCCCTGGTATGAGGCTCAGACTCAAAGTGTAATCTCAGGAGAGGGTTAGAGTCAGGAGAAGACATAAACCCTATGAGAAAAAGAGACATTTACACCAACAGAACGCCTGGTGCACCAAGCTGGCCTGGTTTGATGCTCAGCTTAAACAAAAAACACCTATTAATCTCTTTCCTCCTTCCATATTTTTCCTGTCTGTCAGCTTTAGAGTAGGTTAAAGTTTAGACAGACTGACTCACCTGTCCCTGCCCACCCACCAAAGAATGTGTTTAATTCACAAACTGAATGTTTAAATTGACTCAGCCTTTGCAAGGGCTTTGATCCGTATTGGAGAACAGTGACTAAGTGAAACCAGGGAGATCAGGTTGCAGTGGCTAAACTAATGGCTTTTGCTGTAGAACATCCCATCCCACTAGGAGCAGCTCTGAACGCTAGAAGCAGTTCGAGGGCAGCTGCTTTCTCCAATGCACGTTGGCATGGAAGGACAGGGCATCTTATTAGTGTTGTGTAGAGCTGCCTGTCCACCTCCTTGCACGTTGTGACTAGTAATGCAACTTAAAAAAAAAAAAAAAAAAGCCAGGCATGGTAGCCCAAGATATTTTCAAGAACTGTCCTTCCAGAAAAGGGCATCTTCCATACAAAGGAAAATGCTTGGACGTTAGATAACCAGACTCTGTCCTTGGTGCAGTGAGGGAGTGTGGCCTTGCAGTTGGGGCAGGGGATGAGAGCCATGATTCCTGCTACTGACTCTCTCCTCTAATGTGGACCTCTTAGTCACTTTTTCAGAAGACAGAGCAGATACATCTGAGGGCCTAGTGTGATGGATTAGCCAGTTAAATATCCACAGCATATTATCTTTCTCTGCAATTTTAGAGCAAACCTCACCTCTGTATTTCCCCAGGATATTTTTTATATTTACAGAACTCTCTAGGACTTTAATGCAGCTGGGTTTAAGGTGTAAATAACAAAACAGTATGGGGTTCAAAATGGAATATCCTTGATATCTCCTCCAGCACCCCTGCAGTATTTGGAAAGTATCCTGCCAGGACATAATGCCATTGCCCTGTGTCGAGCCACCATCGCATAGCAAATAGGTCCTTCATCTTCGTGGCCCTGAGGTCACTTGCTATAGAGAATCTCAGGAGGGGAAGGGAATTTTATGTATTTTCGATTCCTGAAGCCCCCAGTCTGTAGGATTTTTGGTGGGAAGCCAGGCTTCCCCCTCACTTCTCTCTCTCCACCTCCCTCCCATTCACACACACATTTTGTGTGTGTGTGTGTGTGTGTGTGTGTCTCTCTCTCTCTCCCTCTCCCCTTCCCCTTTGTGCCAAGAATGTGGGGAGGGGGGGAACCCACACAGGAAATGCCTCTTCTTTTCTCTAACGACATCTCCAGCTGCAGTTGGATGGGAGAATTCGGGGATGGGGGAGGGCGTCAAATCAGTGGAAGGTTGTTCAGCTGCCAAATCAAACTGGTACATCTTAGCTCTGGAGACAGAAGAGCCTTTTCTCCCTTATTTTGGCCCATTTTAAATGTTCTGCTGAAAGAGAGGGAGCGAGGAGGGGGGAGAAGAAGCTAGTGACATCAGTACTCCTGTTTTTTATTTATATGCAGATTTCTTTTCAGAGCTAAATTGCAGCTTTACTTTTAGAGGTTTTAAGTGCGATCAGTTTAGAAACAGATTAAGAAGTGTGACGCCTTGTCCTTAAAATAAATCTATCTATCTTATCTTATCTATCTGCACACTTATTACTGTGATTTCTGAGCAGTGCTTCCTGATCTTCTACCTCTCAGGTGATAGTATTAATAACCTGGCTGTCATGCTGAAATTTAGAACAACACATCCTGAAGCTGGATCACCTGCTTTTAGTAGCTTTAAATGGGTTCTTTGGTGCAGGATGGCCTTGCAGTTTGTGATGTTCCCAGTGAGGCAGAGGGGTTAGCTGGGAAGTTGAGGACTTGGAGGGGTGAGCAGGGGAAATCTCCTTCTCCAGCTGTGGGACTGGATGGGAGGGGGAGGTTGGATTGACCTGAGATGTACTGAGCCTGGGGATCCTTTTGTATTATTTCTGTGCCCAGTATCTTGAGATCTTGTGCTAGGCTCCTTTGACATTAAAGCGGAATGGGTAGCAGGAGTTAAATTTGGGTGTGAGCTCCAAAAAAAGGCAGGGAAGATTCATGGGACTGCAATCTTGCTCTGGGTGTGGATGAGGAGCAGCAAAGCTCTTAGAGAACAAACGTTGTCAACTTTATTATTGCGTGTCAGGCCAGGGATGTCTCTTTGTAATAAGGTGCAGTGAGACATCACAACTTCACAGCGACTTACCTCTGGAAGAAGGGGGAGGGCGGGGGGCGAGGAAAGAAACAAAATGCTTGTCATTAGCAGCCTGATTGTCTGTGTTTAGAAACCCTATTAAAAATGCATCATGCTGAGGAGACAGTCTAACGCAGCGTGTAAAAAAGATGGGCCAGGATAATTCTGTCTGGTTGTTTTGAACCGCAGCTTCAGACGAAACAGACAGGATGGGAAGGGAAGGGAAGAGGGGAACTTACAACTCAGAGACAGGTCATTGCATGGTGTGGTTGTGTTGTGGACTCAGACCAGCGTGTGGCTGACTATGTGAGGATCACAGGTAAAGGAGCATAAGAACGGCCATAGTGGGTCACACCAATGGTTCATCTAGTTCAGCATCCTGTCTCTGACAGAGGCCAGTGCCAGATCCTTCAGAGGGAACGAACAGAACAGGGCAATGTTGAGTGATCCATCCCCTGTCATCCAGTCCCAGCTTCTAGTAGTTGGAGGTTTAGGGACACCTGGAGCATGGAGTTGCCTCCCTGACCATCTTGGCTAATAGTCATTGATGGACCTATCCTCCACGAATTTATCTCATTCTTTTTTGAACCCAGGTATACTTTTGGCCTTCACAACATCCCCAGGCAACGAAGTTCCACAGGTTGACTTTGCCTTGTGTGAAGAAGTACTTGCTTTTGTTGGTGTTAAACCTTCTGCCGATTTATTTCATTGGATGACCCCCGGTTCTTGTGTTATATGAAGACGTAAATAACATTTCCTTATTCACTTTCTCTATACCATTCATGGTTTTATAGACCTCTATCAAATCCCTCGTTAGTCATCTTTTTTCTAAATTGAACAGTCCCAGTCTTCTAATCTCTCCTGGTATGGAAGCTGTTCCATACCCCTAATCATTTTTGTTGCCCTTATCTGCACCTTGACCTATTCTAATCTTTTTTTTTTAGATGAGGCACGCAGTAGTCCAGGTGTGGGCGTACCATGGATTTATGTAGTGGCATTATGATATTTTCTGTCTTATTATTTATCATTTTCATAAAGGTTCCTAACATTCTGTTAGCTTCTTGGACTGCTGCTGCACACTGAGTGGAGGGTTTCAGAGATCTATCTATGATGACTCCAAGATCTTTTTTGAGTGGTAACAGCTAATATAGATCCCATCATCTTGTATGCATAATTGGGATCGTGTTTTCCAATGTGCATTACTTTGCACTTACCAATGTTGAATTTCGTCTGCCGTTTTGTCGCCCTGCCACCATGTTTCATGAGGTCCATTTGTAACCCTTCACCATCAACTTTAGATTTAACTATCTTGAGTAATTTTATATTGTCTGCAAATTTTGCCACCTTACTGTTCACCCCTTTTCCCAGATAATTTATGAATAAGTTGGACAGCATTGGTCTCAGTACAGATTTTTGGGAGACCATGCTATTTACCTCTCTGCATTGTGAAAACTGACCATTTATTCCTACCCTTTGTTTCCTATCTTTTAACTAGTTACTGATCCATGAGAGGATCTTATTTTCTTATCCCCTGACTATTTAGTTTGCTTAAGAGCCTTTGGTGAGGAACCTTGTCAAAAGCTTTCTGAAACTCCAAGAACACTATATCCCACTGGATCATCATTGTCCACATACTTGTTGACTCCCTCAAAGAATTTTAATAGGTGAATGTCTAGAAATTTCATCTGTGCATCCCTTTGTAAGGTGACATGAACCGAGTCGATATGAGGATAGTTCTTATTGTGATTTCTGCCTTTGTAGCCTCTGTAATTATTTCACAATCACATTCACCCTCCTGGTTGGGGGTCAGCTCTTATGGCTAGACTCTTATTGTTCAAGCATGGAATTTCTGTCTATAGAGACTCTGTGGTACAGTTTGAGTCATTAAAGATTTTTACTTTATTTGACTCTTTCCTCATAGAATTGGAAGAGACCCTGAAAGGTCAAGTCCAGCTCCCTGTCTTCACGAGCAGGACCAAGTACTGATTTTGCCCCAGATCCCTAAGTGGCCCCCTTAAGGATTGAACTCACAACCCTGGGTTTAGCAGGCCAATGCTCAAACCACTGAGCTATCCCCCTTCCCCTTAGAAGGAGAAGTAGGGGGCAAGAGGGCATGTGGTGGGGCTGGGGCAAAAGCAGATTCTTCCTGACGTGGTGCTGGGCTGTTGCCTGGGAGCAGTTGCAGAACTGGAGCCAGTTGCAGTCTGTGCTCAGATCAGCTGGGCCAATTCTGATCTCACTCACAATTTAAATGGTGCATAGCTCCCCTGAAGTCAAAGGGACCCAGGGGACGGAGCTAATCTCTTGCCTCATTCCTTGTGCAGTCAGTGAATGCCGAGCAGGTGCAAAACTCACCTTGATCAGCATGTGCACGTGTAAATGGTGACTCAGGGCAGCTGGGAGGCAGGACCAAGGTCTGCACATTGCCTACCATTTTGCAAACAGCTGTGGTCCTAATTCTTCCCTGCCTTGTGTCATCAGTAGCACTCCTGTGACGAGCAAGTGTAAAATGTCACCCCCAATGCTTAAAGGTGCTTACATGCTTGGCTTGGTGATGGCTTCAGTCCCCAGCACTGTGCCGAATCCAGCCGTTTGTCCCATAGCCTTTTCCTCCAGCACCCGCCTGGCTGAGAGCCATAGCTCTGCTCCCTTCCTGCACCTCTCCTCCAACCGGGTGGAAGGGCAAACAGGAGGCTGGTACACTCAGCCTCCCTGGTGGTGCTCCACAGCCAGCATGGAGTGGGCGTGTTGTAATTTCCTCCTTCCCGAGGACTGAATCACTGCTAAACCATTTACCCTGAAGTCGCCCACAAAACTGGGAGTCATCGAACTTGCCCGGAATGCGTGCTTTTCAGAGCCTGCAGGGTAACGCCAGTCAGCCCCAGCCCCTTCTTATGCACTCCCTTGGCTTTCCACTCACAATGTGCTCTTGTTCTTTACTGTCTTCCCTGCACGTGGGAGAGGCCACCCTTGCCTGCTGGCTCAGAGGCAGGCTGTAACAAGGGAACTTTGAGCCTGCCTCTTTGGTTGCCGGAATTGTTTTCCACTTGGCGCTTTTCCTCTGCTCTGGAGTGAGTTTGTTTTTTCTCTCCCAGCATGGTAAGCAGTAATTATAATATTGCAGGGTTGTGGAGTTTTCAGTCTGAAATTTTGAAAGTTTTTGCTTGGGAGGTTTGACAGTTCTCCTCTGGAGCTGGGAGACAAGCCAGACATATAAAAGACAAACCCAAGCCATGATAAGAAATTCTCCCAGTTGCTTCTCCTTGAGTGTTACCCTCTTTCCTCGATTGGTCCCTTGAAGCCTTTTGAGCGATATGCTGTGTAATAGTGTAACAAATCTGTGCTCACCTGGATGTGTTCACCGAATGCAGCATGCCCACTTGGAACTTCATGGCAGCTCTGGGAATAGAACCCAGATTCTCCTGCTCCAAAAGCATAAATCCTTGATGTGTAGCTAAAGGATCTTCTCTATTACATTATAGGGTCTCTGTCGCACAGCTGAATCATTCCTATAGTGTTGTGCAGTGGAGAGAGCACTGAGCTGGGAGTCAGGAGAGCTGAGTACCATTCCCAGCACTGCCACTGACCTGCTGTGTGACAATGGGAAAATCTGTTTGCATATCTGTGCCTCAGTTTCCCCATCTGTAAAGTGAGGATAATTAATCTTACATCCTTTATAAGGAGCTTTGAGATCTATGAGTGAAGTCATATATAAGAGCTAGGAGTTGTTAACCAGTGCAGAACAATGATTGCACAGACAAACTAGCTGCTTTTTTATGATATTTAATTCTTTGCACATGGTATCACCTTTCAGTTGAGAATTCATCTTTAATTATCTGTGCAATAGGTACTCTTTTTAAGTATTATACCCATTTTATAGGTGGGTAAACCAAGACAAAGAGAGGTTCAATGACGTACCCAAAGTCACAACATACCAAGTCAGTCGAAAAACCAGAAGTAGACTCCTAGTCCTGTCCTGTAACCACAGGGCAACGTGCCCCACGCTCCAACCATCTTTGCTTCCAGCAACGAGACTTCTGTGTTTGAAGCAAAAAAAATAAAAATGTCATCCAAGTGTTAGCTGCAACCACTAAGCTTTCCCTAAGCTGGGTTAGACGGATGAGGCCCAGATAAAACCACATTTTAGGGTCAGTTGGTGATTTAATACATCCTTTCAGATGCTTAGCATAAAGAGATTTATATAGCTGTGAAAGGCTGGGTCTCCCTGGGTCCCTGCTTTGACAGGGCTGGTGCAGGTGCGCTTAGAGAGCAATGAAGTGGTTGTAAAAAACCCAATCAATGGGTGAGGTTATGTCATTGAATGACTATCCAAGCTACAGCAAGTTTAACATACAGAACTGAGCACAGGGTATCCGAAGGGACCTCTTCCCAGCCCCCTTTCGTTTTCCAAATGAGCTGTTCCCTTTCTTGGCCACAGATCCTTGGCCCTATATGCTGCTGCAGTGAGAAGAAAGCCAGCTAAATTGTACGAGGTGTGATTTCTGCCTGGGGCTCCTTACTTCTGGCAACCCTGATGAGTGGAGTGCACAGAAGGTAGATCACACAGCTCCCGTGATCATTTGTACCTAGGGATGGGAGGGTTGCAGTCCTGCTGCATTACCCCAGTGGGTGGCAGTTATAGTGAGAGCTGGTAGCATGGCATGTCTCAACATACCCAGTCTGCTGAGGGTCAAATAGAGCCCCTGGAGTTGTAAAGACACGGTCACAGCTACTCTCTGGAGCACAAGGGCAATGCCGATCCGCAGTGGGTTCCTTTTGTGATTGGTGAATGCAAAAAGCAAGGAATTTCCAGTCACCTGTTCGAAAGATATAGGCACAAATTGTGTGCGTGTGTGAAATTTTCTTGCATATTAAGTGGAGCCATCAAGTCCTGGGCAAGTCTCCAAGGTTTCCCTCAGCATTTCAACGTTTGGGCTGCCCTGTCCTAAAGATGGGGAGAGCAGATACTGCACACCAGTCCTGCTCTGCCCAACGGAGCATGTGTAGGAACACCTCGGATGGGGCCTCTCCCCACTGGCTTTGGTAGGCACCTTCAGAAAAGATGGCTCTTTTTGGTGGAGGGACAAACACAGCAGCCAGCAGAGCTGGGGACATGGCTTGTAGATTAAACTCTTCGTAAATGTTCCTTTTGGGCACTGGGGACTTTGCTCTGATCTGCTCCTCTGTTAATCAGAATATATTTACATCCAAGAAAGATGATCCCCCACAGTCTCCAAGGGTATATCTACAGTGCAATAAAAAACCTGCAGCCCAAGTCTCAGAGCCTGTGTCAACTGACTTGGGCTTTTAGGGCTCAGGCTGTGTGGCTAATAACTGCAGTTGAGATGTTTGAACTGGATGTGGAGCCCGGGCTCTGAGACCCATCTCCCTGCTTAGGTTTCAGAACCTGGGCTCCAGCCTGGACTCAGAGGTCCACTAGGCAATTTATAGCCCTCAAGCTTGTATCAGTCTACATTGGCCAACTGCAGTCGTGCTGCGGGTCTGTTATCATAGTGTAGACATACCCTGAGACTGGCTTATAGAACACCAGCCCCTTCTTCTGGTGTGAATTAGGGTATATTCAGAGCAGAGCTATCATAATTAAAGGGATTTGCCTGCCTTAGGCCAGGTCTACAGTAGAAACTTTTGGAGTTTTGGTTAGGGGGTATGATGTCTTGGCATCATTTCTATACTGGCAAAAGTCCTAGTGTAGACATAGTTATACTAGCAAAAAGTGCTTTCGCTGGTATGGCTTATATTGCCCGGGGAACCAGTGTAGTTATATTGGCAAACCTTGTATAGTGTAGACCTGGCTTGAAGTGTGCCGCGAGGGGGTATAAGGATCTAAATAAACTTTCTATTTATTTTATCTACAAATCGTGATACCAGTGATGCGAATGATGCATGTTTCACAGAGAAAGGTGAGAGGGGTGTTTTTGATTTTTATTTAAAGCAGGAAGGTCACATAATTAAAAACCTTGCCGCACGTTTGTAGCTTGGCTAGTGCCCTGGAAAACCCGCTGAGCTGGTATGACTCGCACGTGGATACTTGACACCCCTCTCTCCCTCCCACCCCCTTTACATAAGAGTTTCTCCTCATGCCAGCAGCTTGAGCAAAGATGGGAGGCAGATAAAAGCAAAGCATTTCTTTCTTTTAATTGGCTGAATTTGCGGGATGGAAGCAGGGTGCAAAATTATTTATTTTCCTGGATAGGCTGGGCAGTGCTGAATAGATGGGGCTGTCGCCTTTGTCCAGAGTTTAAAGCGCTACCTTGAAGGATCAGATGTGCTTGGCAGACGGTGGGTACCCTGGACACTTCTCTCCTTGTCTCTGTCTCTCTCTTGCGTCTGCTTCAGGCCAGCCTGTGTTTGTGGAGCTGGAGACTGGCTCAAGCTCACTGTTATGTCGGTTTCTATGGAGAAAAAAACATTAGGGTTGCCAGACCTGGAAGAGTATTTAAAAAAAAAAAGGGAGTGGGGGCAGAAAAGGGAAGAAAAACGAAGAAGAATATGATCCTTGTGCACTCTATAGGTGAAATGTGGATTCTTTCCCTGGATTGGATGTAGCATTTTTGCCTCCCCCAGGCCTGCAAAACCAGGTGGAAATATGTGCATCTTGAAAAAAGATGGTTTTGAGAGGAAAAGAGGGAGATTCTGGTGTGAGCTATGCTGCCCTGTATGAAATAAGCCCAACGTGTTTTGCGATGTGGGGAGCGGAGGTGGGGTGGGTCACCCACTCTAGATTGGTGTGGCACTTTGTGGCTTGGTATTATAGCAGAAGACATGGGATGGTCTTCAGGGTTTAAGGTTAACAGAGAGTGTTTTGTTCACACAGTTCCAGGCTGGCTCTGGTCTTCGTTCCTATTTTGAAGAGTTAGGCAAAGGGAGCGCACTTTGCTCCAGCCTTCTGGGACTAGTTACAACTGCTAACCCTGTCCACAGTTGTTTCACTTGGGCTCAAAACTTAATGTTTTCAATTCACAGTGTTTCATATGTTCCAGTAGCAACCACCACATGGCCTCCAGTACAAATCCCCATAGGCTTCTTGTTAATCCGGATGAGTGAGTCTCTTCCACCGTTCCCCTTTCTATTTAAACCAGGCAGATGGACTTGACCGTAAGTCCTCGCACCTGGGAGCTCCTGCTGCTCCCCCTAACACGGAGAACCAACAATGTGCCTTCTGAGGGGAGAGATGAGTAACCAAAAACAAATCCCTCTATCCTATCCCCAG
This sequence comes from Trachemys scripta elegans, assembly GCF_013100865.1. Classification (NCBI taxonomy): domain Eukaryota; kingdom Metazoa; phylum Chordata; order Testudines; family Emydidae; genus Trachemys; species Trachemys scripta. The sequence goes on along the minus strand of NC_048316.1, from coordinate 5,719,096 downwards.
ATTAGTGTGTTGGCCCCTGTTCCCTTGGAAGGCGTCTCCTTTTAGGCATGTTAGTTCAGAGTTGCTTTTTTTTTTTCCTTGTTGGAGAAGAGAAAGGAGGGATTTTTTTGGTTTTTGTTTAGTAACCAATTCCCATCGCTTGGCTTGTAAAGAACATCCCTTCCCAGACATGCTGAAAGACAGCGCACAGTCCTTCTAATTCTGCATTCTGGGAGCTCTCTTGAGTTCATTCGGAGTTCTCTTCTCTTGCAGGATTGAGCTCTCAGTCTTATACCTTTGGGCTATCTCTTCTGATCCCCCATCACATATGACTCAAACTAAACCGCTCCTAGTGGAAAGCCAGGGTTTACTCTCTGAAGTTTCCTGGTCTTTGCTGAGCTGTGCGATATTTCCTAACAAAGCTGGACCTAAACCTCAAACCAGATGCAAGTCACCAGGTTTTGGGTTTCATTATAAACCCCAAACTTGGACTAGGTTCACCAAGGTTCACAAGCTTTTCTTTTGGAGCATGCCTGGGGAACCTGGGAACAATTTATGATATTGGACTGAAAGCAGAATTTTTGTGGTTTCGTATGAGTTTCGGGTTTGTTTCCTTCCCGGTGAGACACGAAGGGCATGTTGACATCTAAAGCAAAACTAGAAGCCCCAATGAATGGAAAGTGCTGAGTTTCATGTGACAACTACTCAACTGTTCCTCTTTACGGAGGATTTCCCTTCTTTTAAGACCTAAATTTACATCTCTGAAATGCTGAATCACTAATCTCTCTTCGCAAAAGACCATGTCATTGCCTTGAAAAAAGAAAAAATCCCATCTTGTGTAAAACTTCCTTAGCTGCTGCTTTTGCATCTCGTGTTTGGGGCTCAGAAGGTAGAGCAATAGGTATTTGGGTCAACATCTTCCTTTAGAAACCAAGAGAAGTCTGAGAGGCCAGAGAAACAAATCTGCGTTTTATATATATAAGGTCATATACACAGAATCAGCCACCCTTATTCACACTGAATAGTATTTACGCATGTGAGTAGCCCCATGGGACTCAATGAGTAAGTAATAGTCAACCTTAGTAATGATTGCAAAACAGGGCACTTATCTATATTTTACTGACAGAAGATTACTTAGAACACACAAAAGAGACTGCAGAATATAGCATGTTAAAGACAAACTCATGATACAAATATGCTTCACTTGCTCCAGGCACACCAGTGCCGCTTTTCTCCTTTTTTAGGCTATGGGGTATTTTCTTTTCAAAAGACTGTTGCATCTCTTGTTGGTATGCTGGTATTTTTACCTTGGGGTAAGGAGCTCAGCAACTCCGCTTCTGCCTTGCAACTAGGGGGAAGTAAACTTTTTACCTTCTCTTGAAAGATGGCACATATCCTGGATTTTTTTTTTTATGTATTTTTATTGTGTCTACAGATTTTATTTAGAATCTGACGCTTCCTGCTGTGACTGGAGTTAGCAGGTTATAGACAGTGCCTCATGACACAGTGCAGCATCGATTAATTATCTACAGTTTAGCTACAGGCCAAATCTCAGCGTTGGGAGACACCTACGAAAGCAGGGCCTGTGCCAAAACCCACTGAAGTCCAAGGGAATCTTTCCATGGACTTCATTGGGTTTTGGATCAGGCCCTAAACAATGTAAACTTGCAAACTTGACCATGTCCGCACTTTTTTCTTTTAGATAATTAAAACATAACAGCAGGAAAAGGCAGTTTCATATATGTTAATTACAACATGGTCTCTACAGAGTGAGATGCCCTCCGTGTTGTAATCCTTCTTGTTTCAACAAACCGGCTGTAGACTAGCAGAGAAAAACATTATGGTTTCATTGTTTTGTTGAGTACCAAGGACTAAGCTGCAGTGATGAATGGAGTTCTACAGAGTGATGTTTGGGATGAGGGTGGGGATATTTGTTTGACAGGGGACCCCCACTCACATTTAATTATGATTAATAATAATTGTTTGTATTATTGTCAAGTTTGGGAGCCCCAGTCCTGGATCAGAATCCCATTAGACAACAGTGCCTAGCAGATTGGGAGTCATTTGTATGTATCACCTCTTAAGAAACATTATGATTATTATTATTAATAATAAGCACTTTGCATAATATTTGAGAAAAATCAGACACGTTTCTGTGGGAGAAAAATAGTGTTGGCTCCAAATTGCTTGCTTGGAAGAGGGGGGAGAGAGAGAGAGTGGTGGTCGGGGGCCACAGGCCAGCAAGTCTGCTTGGAACTTTTCCACCCTAAAATCTCCTTGGTTCCTAATATTCCCCTCAGTAAACATTGGCCTCAGCTGGCAACTAAAGCAGGACAAGAGTTTATTTTTATTTCTTGGAATTCAGTAGACCTGAAATCTCTGTTAAATGTTAACTTTCAAAAGACACACACATCAGCATTCTGAGCCACAGTTGGTATTAAAAAAAAAAAGAGAGAGAGAGAGATCCGAGAGAGAACAGAAATGGAGTTGGATTTTCAGACCCAATCTGCCTTTTTCAGACTGCTTTTTCCCTTCCCAGTCTCTCCTCCCTTGCCTTCTCTAAACCAAGAGGATCCTCTGTCATGTACATCCCCTGACCAGTGGAAAATTGTGTAGATGTGGTTGCACCCATTGTTAATGGTGATTTATTTTTATTTTTTTCATTTGGTGACAGAAAAGAAAAAGTTCCAACAGCAAAGATTCATCACACGCGCACCTTAAGTGCCTTCGGTTGGTGCCATAGGGAGAAAATAGCAACCCGGAGAGTCAGTGCGTTAAGCGGTGACTCATAGATTGAGTGTTAAATAGGTGTTTAAAGTCTTTGCTGAACTCTTATCAAGAATGGCATAAAAAAATGGGTCCCTTGACTCAGTTTGTAAGCTATTAAAAAAAAAATTAACAAGCAGATCTGGTTAAACAGACAGCTCTGTCCTCTGCAAGGGAAGAGAAAAATGCATGGATTTAGTTTCTATGTTTTCTCATCCACACAGTGATTCTGTAATGAAAAACACTTGTGGAAAGAAACACGGTCTGTGATTCCACCCATTACGTTAGTGAGTTTAGCACATTTCCAGGAACTTTTCAGAGCCAGTGGGTTTTTTAATTAACTATATATATATTTGCCATCATTGGTTTGGAGTTAATTCAGATTGACACCCCTGTAAGGAAGGATCTGATCCCAAGTGGAAAGAATCAAATTGACATTGTGTCCCATTCGTGGGCATTTTGGAGGCAATGGAGATAAGCTAGACAAGTGAACTGCTTACATTTTTATCCTCCGTGTCCAATTCTGATCTTGATTATAATGGTGTCAATCTGGAATGACTCTGCTGAAATCACTCCAGATTTATACCAGTGTAACATGGATTGGAATCCGCCCCTCAAAGTTCATCAATACCTGTGCAAAGTGTGGAGCAATGGATTAGCTTCCTTTCCAGTCTTATGTTGTCTGCAGTGAAATGTGTTTGTATATCTCAGATCCCAATTGCGCAACATTATCAAGTTCAGACTCATGTTGTTAGTACTGCACTGGTGGCCGAAGCCTTCCGTCAGGATCAGGGCCAGTGGTGCGAGGTGCTGTGCCAGTGCATAGGAAGAAACAGCCCTGGCACCAGAGAACTCATGGTACAATCTAATTTGAGACAAGACGCAACAAATTAGTGAGACAAACGAAAGGAGAGAGAGACTGAGGGGAGGACAAAGGTAACAGCAGTCAGATGATGCAGTTCTAAAGGTAGGTATTGCACAATCTGATGGCTCCTGAAGTTACTAAATATATGTATTTAAAAATAAATAGAATTAGCTTGCTCTGAATAACACCCAACCCAGCAGAGGTGGGGTTTAAAGGAGGTGAGGGTGGCCATTTCATGGACAAATTCAAGGAGAGCGTTCCATTTATTGGGATTTCTGAGTGCACGAGGATCGGGGCCAGTATTTATTAAGTCCATATCATGTTGTCTATGCACACACAATAATCCCATAGTCTTTGGTAAGAGTTTTGCACTAGCACTGTTGGAAGGTTGCGTCCCAAATGTTACATTATGGAAAAATAGCATGCAAAATTTCGTTTTCTGTAAGATCATTCTGATTTAGGGGAGCCTAAAAGTGTCCAGAGAACCTAAGATGTTTTTAAACATTAATAATTCAACAGCATCCAGCTATATTAAAAATATTTTTGAATAAATATTTACCCCATCTTCCATTACACCCTCTAACCCCTGGGCTACAATTTTAGAGATTGTGATTCAGGGTGTTCACATTTTATTTGGGCAGAAGTATTAACTCCTGAAATAGATGGTTTATAGTAAAAATATTTGCTACATTACTTTGTTTATGTAGCAGTTCCAATGGTGCCACTATGCTGACAAAATATAAATACATAACAGCTGTCCCGGGGTTAGCACAAACTATAGACTACTCCTTTGGGTGTTTACAATGCACCCTGAGGCCTCGAACAAATCTCCTCTGGCTTGAGTATCCTTTTAATTTACACAGATGTTTCTTCATCAGCCATTCTTTTCAGCCTGTTGGAATGATCAACAATTTAGTCTCATTGTGCTGGATGTTTGGGTTGCAAGGCGCAGTTTATTTTGTCTGTATGTCTGAAATATTCGCTCTTTCAAGGACTTGACCCGTCTCCACAGACCGCACATAGTTCAGACAGCAGAAACGGGTCTTTGTGTTTTGTTAGAACGTTTGAAGGCGTTGTTATCAAGTTTGCCTAGGAGCATGGTTCTGTTCCTGGATCTGCCATTCAGCCGCTGAGTTGCTTCCTCTCTCTAGGCTTCATCTGTGAAATGGGGATAATGAGAATTACCTGCTTTGTAAAGTGGCTTGGAATCTGTAGATGAAAATTTCTGTATAAGAGGTATTCTCCCCATAAAGTATCTCTCTATCATCTTGGATGCTGAAACGGTTCTAGCTGCTTCTTGGTGTATAAATGAATCTCCTTGTTACATTTTCCTAAGCACAGTTCAAAATCTGCAAAGTAATGAAGGAACATGCTTTGCCAAGCTATGATCCTCTTTGTCTATGAACAAATGATTACAGCTCAATTTTTTTTTTAAGGGATTAAATCATTTCGCTGGGCAGCCTGACACTCAAAACTGGGATCAGAGTTCAAAGTATGAAATTTATATGGTAGCAGATCTCTCATACGTAAGCTAGAATCTCCTTTTGGTGTGGCTTTTCAGACAAAAATCTTAGCAATGCATGAAGACATTTATTACGGATTTAGCTCTAAATGAACAGAAGTCTTAAAAATGAAGCATTTTCACATTCTTCAGGAATTTATTTTAGGGGTGGGTTTTTTTGTTTTTTTATTTGGTAGTATAGTAGAGCTGTAAAGGATGATTTCTGTGTACAAATGCTGAGAAATTGATAGTCTTGCAGCACATAGTTAAATGTGTGAGCATGTGTTGCTCAATGTCCTCTTTGCATAGTGTATGTATTAAATTGTTTCACTGTCTGGAGGTCTTTCTGGTGCATCTCAGACATTTGTTGGAATAGCACTCCCCAAAGTAATATATAGAGCCATGTGCCCCATGTATTAACCTTGACTTAGGGTGTCTAACATTTCAAGGAGATACTTTTAATGCGTTAGCTATTTCTCCTTATGATGATTTTGTAGTGTCTAACAAATGGGCTGTTTTTATTTATTTATTTTCTGCTACTTGCATTTCGATTTTCAGGCTTTTTGGTCCCATAATAAAATTAGCATATTAATTATAAATAACATGCATGTGATCCCATGGTCCTGAAAGTGGACTCCTTATCTTTCCTGGAGAATTCAGTGTGGCGTTTTTACATATTGAAGCAGATTTTGGGAGACACATGGTACTTGGTGAATTTGGATTTTTCTGACAGTTAGGGAAGGGAAATAGATGGGACGCCAAAGAAGCAGTGAGGTGATTATTCACTTTGTAACAAATCCTATGGGTCTTTAATAGCTCTAGTCAAAAGGACCCTTCTTTCCCTCCCTTGATTATGATAATCAATTATATAAGACAAGTGATGTGTAATGAAACACTGGTCAGGACAGAGAAACCCCCTGCATGGTGAAGCAGAGAGCCTGTAAGTGAATAGAGGAGTTTATTATCCCAACACATTCAATGGCAGTCCTTGGGCTTCTAGCAGATCCTCAGTCCAAAATACCTTGGGATTTTGCATGCAATTTTAAATATCCTTCACCCCCCAAAAGTACATTGTCTGAATATATAAAGTACGTCAAGATTGGCTTTTTAGCACAGTTCCTAACTTGGGGGGAGAGCTGTGTGGTACTTCGTGTTTATAAATAAGAGCAGGGGTTTTTTGTTTTTGTTTTTTTGCCAGGAAACATTAGTTGCTATTGTGTGATGTAAAGCTGGATTCAAGGAGATGGGACAGGAGGGAAGTGTGTTTTCTCTTCCAAGGCTGCCGTTTAAACTCTTATAGGTGCTACTTTCTGTGGTGACAATGTTAGGTTTTATTTATTAGCAAAGACATTAATTTGAGAGAAACATAAATCTCCCGATTTAGGCTGTTGGACAAATAATGTTTGAAACCTGTACGGTTAGTGGGCTGTTTTTCCACTCGGCTCACTCTTTCCCAATAAACGAAGGGACTTGGGGTTCTCCTGGGAAGATGAACAAACCCACGTCTGTCTGTCTGCCCCCTTCTTCTCAACCAGGACCTACCCATTTTGTGGCTTGCACAGTCTTGTGCTTATTTTCAGTGTAAGAAGTGCTTTCCGTTGATCGGTGATTTATTTTCCAATAGAAAAATTGACTCAGACAGGATTTTCTCTGCTGATAATTTTCATGTTGTGCAGATTGCAGCTAGGTCTAAAGCCTGTTTGGCAGGGTTCTGAGTTCTGCAGTGATGCTAGGGATTCGGTTTTCTCTGAGCTGGTGTCGGCAGTGGTGGCAAAGATGACTCAGTGATAACGCTTCCTGCCTGTTTCTAGAACAAGGCAGACATGGAGGATCATTAGTGTGGTATTCCATGTTGTACACCATGGGAATCTGAAAGAAGGATGAAGGGGTGTGTGTGTGTGTGTGTGTGTGTAAGAAATAAACCCATAATGTTAGAGTGAGTGACAAGCCCTTTTTAATATTTAAAATCACCCCCCCCCACACACACACAATATTGCCAGCAATAATCTTGTGAGAGGACAGCTGCTATTAGCTATTCTAATTATTTGCATAACCACATTTTTTTTAGTTGAAGTTTGATTTGAACAAAAACAAGGGGCCATTTTGAAGAAGTCCTGTAAAATATGATACTTCCTCTTTGGTGCTGTGTCTTTGGACCTTTCATGTTAAATGTGGCTGACAGAACACCGCTTTACTCACACATGCTGTAGTGAGTCATGTTACTCTCATGCAGAAATTCTCAAACTGCTCTGTCACGATCTGTGGAGCTACGCAGCATGGAATATTTTCAGAACCAAGGAATTTGGGGTTTGGTTGCTAAGAGGTAAGAGAGGTGTCTGAGGGGATCTCTTTCACACAGCGGTCTGGGGGATGAAAAAGTTGGAGAACGGCTGCCTTAATGCATCTTAGTGTTGTTAGTTGTGACTACAGCAGGCCATATTGTGAGACCCTTATTCATTCTGAGTAGCACCTTACTCCACAAGTAGTCCCATTGGCTTCAGTGGTATAAATGTTTGTGTTTTACAGCCTGTCCATGTATAAATGGATCAGAACAGGAGGTAGAAGTTTTTCAAGTGCAACTCTTTTTTGGGAGGTGGGGGGAAAATGCAGATTTGGGTTGACTGAAATGTTTCATGAACTAGTGTCGATTTTGGCTAATTGTTTTGGTTGGGAAAAAGCCATTAAAAATTCCAAAAAAGTCAAAACATTTCATTTTGACATTTTCTAAATGAAATGTTTCGACTTTTTGATATGAAATGACTTTTAGTTTTGAAATCCCCTATAATTTTATTTTTAAAACAATTTAAAAAGAGGGGTACAAAGCTCAAGCAAAACATTTGGTTTCAAATGAAATGTTTTGTTCCAGCTGAAACTTTCCCCCCATCTTTTTAATTAGTTGAAAGTTTCGAAAAAATTTGTTTTTCAGTTTGACCAGAAATTATTTTTCCCCCCAAATTTTTCAGAATTGTCAGTGAACCAAAAAATCAGTTATTCACACAGCTCTGTAGATCAGAACTTACATGAGAGCATTTACAATTCAGGTACATGTCTTTGCTATGGCCTTTCAGAACAAAGAGTTGCTATGGAAAGGAAATAGTGAAATAAGATTAAAGCATCTGGGATGATGTTTTCCCCCTTGCAAGTAACTTATCCATGCAAAGCTTCATGTGGTCCTAAAGCCAGGTAAAGCAGGCTTCTGGAATCCTGTGCCGGTTACACCACTCCTAGATAAGCTGAATTTTTTTTTTTTTTCTAGAATGCTTAGATGACTTCCAGGATAAGCAGGAGATTTCTTGTCTTGAGTATGTTTTGATGTATAACTTAGGGCTAGAACGGTACATCTTTTGAACTCTTTCATTCCACATTCTGTTTAATTTGGCTGTTCTTTCTAAAACTGTGAGCAGACGCACGTCCTTCCCTTCTTTTTTCAACTTTCCAAAAGCTCCCTGGGTTCTTTTTCTTTCTTTCCCTCTTCTTCCTACCTAGCATTCTCTTCCCTCCTCCTTTCTTTCCTCCCTCCCTCTCTTTAGATTCTGATTTTCCCTCGGCATATTTCATCATAATTGAGCTGTAATGTATAATTCATCATGCTGCGCTGAACCATGAAGCTTTTGTATGGAGAGAGAGAGAGATGGAGAAAGTTGAACAAATAAAAGGTTTTATTTTGCATGGAAACTTGGCAGGCTTTGGAGTGCCAGCTTCCCAGACACAACTAATACCGGCTTCTTCTCTGTGCAGAGGATGATTTAAAGAAATATACCTCTCACTAGAAAGGCCACTGCAGCTATTTCTTTGCATCTACTTTGTTTCTCTTCCCCCTGCCCCTGGCACTATCCTCCTGGTGCTGTATTTTTGCAGCAGTCAGGAAGATTGCTTTTACTTGCATCCCTCATGAGGTTTAATAAATATATAGCTTTTCCCATTGGCTAATACCTTGTGCACTAATAATGATGGTGAAGATAATGCCTTTCATTTCTACAGCCCCTTCCATTAGAGGATCTCAATGCACCTTACTAATACTAAATTAATGGCGCCTCACTACCTCCCTCCATGAGGAAGGTAAGTATTATCGCTCCCATTTTACAGATGGAGAAACTGAGTCTTAAAGGGGTTTTTATTGACTAGCTCAAGGTTGCATTCAGCATCAGTGGCAAATCCAGGAACAGAACTGCTTGCCTCCTGCTCTGACCTTTATTATTAATATATTTAATATGTGGTGCTGTAATTGGACATGGGAGTTGAAAGACCACTTGCCCACTAGAAAATCATCGTACAGATTAGGCCTGATTCTGCTCTGTGGGGCGTTTTGCTACGAGTGCCCTGATTTCAATGGAACAACTTGCACAGTATGGCACTGCTCATGTCAGTGAGAGTGGCAGGACCAAGGCCATTGTTTTTATGAAGACATAGAGTCACATGAAGGAAAGAGAAGAGGGTACTGGAGAGTCAGAGGATCTGGATTCCATTCCTGGCTCTACCAGTGACGTGCGTGACTTTGGACAAGTCTTTTAAACTCCAGGCCTCAGTTTCCTCATCTGTAAAATAATGATAAGAAATGGATTAGGTGTTTATAATAAGAAGAACATTCCCATGACGTCTAGGACTAAACCTTTTTTTTATAACCCTCTTCTCCGTGATGAAGGCATGAACCAGTCATTAACTGTCAAGGGATAGGAAGAAACTTACCTTATCAGTAGGTTATTGCATGATTGTCCATTTGGGTATATCTGCATTGCATTAGATACCTGCAGCTGGCCCCAGCTCATGGGGCTTGGACTGAGGGGCTGTTTAATGCGATGTCGGGCTCGGGTTGCAGTCCAAGCTCTGGGACCTTCCCACCTCACAGGGTCCTAGAACCTGGGTTCTAGCCCAAGCCTGAATGTTTACGCTGCAATTAAGCACCGGCCCCTTGGCACCGGCCAGCTATGGGTTTTTAATTCCAGGGTAGATCTATACCCCAGGAGACTTACTGCTTCCTCTGAAGCAGCTGGTACTCCAGCACTGACAGCGACCAGATATACTGACCTGGAATAGCCGCTGGTCTGATCCAGTGTTGCAGTTCATAACTAGACTTGGCAGAATTTGATTTTTATTTTTTTTATTTTGATGGATAATGTCGGTGGTTTTTTTTTTTTTTTTTTTTTTTTTTCTTTTTTTTTTTTTTCAGTTTTTAATCTATTTAATTTTCACAGTTGTGGGGAAACACAGGGAGGTCCAACGGTAATTATTTAATGACAGTAGATGTTGAGATTCAAAAAGGTAGAGCTTGATAACCGTTCAAACACAAATGATCAACATCACGTGTCAAAATATGCTAAGTCAGTGTCCCTAACTCAAACTCTTAAATTCTCTAGCAGCGTTTTTCTTACTTTGCCTATTTGTAAATTTCAGTTGGATTGATGTAAATAATTTTGTTTGTGTGTGTACGGTGAAATTGATATTTACCAATAAAAAATCTAATCCTTCCAAGCCTCTTCATATCTTCCTTTACATTTAAAACCTGCCACCATCACAGAGAGGAGTGAGGATTCGTGTTGTAAAACACTTGGTGATCTTGCATAGAGAGTGGCAAAATATTGTTATAAAAGAAGAAAGTCCCATTCAGGAATTTCCTGCCAGATCTGTATGGAGGGCAGCAAGGTTTTTGTCACTTGTCTGAATTAGTCCCATGGTTAAAGATGTAAGAATAAGTTTTAGGAGTGTGTGTATGTATTTATATTGTTCCTTTTGTTATGCTGGGGTGAAATGCTAGCTCTACGAAGTCAATGAAACTTTTGCCATTGACTTAAATGGGCCCAAGATCAAACTCCACTTGGTTGGTTGTAAGCTGTCACCTTTTATGCCTGGTTTCAGAGTAACAGCCGTGTTAGTCTGTATCCGCAAAAAGAAGAACAGGAGTACTTGTGGCACCTTAGAGACTAACAAATTTATTAGAGCATAAGCTTTCGTGGACTACAGCCCACTTCTTTGGATGCATATAGAATGGAACATATATTGAGGAGATATATATACACACATACAGAGAGCATAAACAGGTGGGAGTTGTCTTACCAACTCTGAGAGGCCAATTAATTAAGAGAAAAAAAAAAAAACTTTTGAAGTGATAATCAAGCTAGCCCAGTACAGACAGTTTGATGCCTGGTTTGAATTTGGTCCATAGCTCCTATTAAGTAACAATTACACTTGCTTATTTTCATTCTTGTTTTAAAGAAGAAGAAAGCCATCTTGGTGGGACAGAAATACTTTATTCTTTGTTCTTTCGCAGATAAACATTCCTGATGCGTATTTGTAGTCAATTGCTCACAGGTTTTAGATGCTGAGCACTTTATAAAACTAGTTGCACTGCATTTTAAACTGATTTTTTTTCCTTTCATTGTTAAGTTACTTTAAGAGGTGGATGACGGGGATTTGTAATATTTTCTGAGAATACTATTTTGTAAAGGTTTGTCCCTGCTGGGAAGCAGACATGCTGTTAAAGCAAATAGTGTCAGGGTTGGTGGCAAACCTAGCAAAGCAACCGAAAATATCCTGTGAAATAACTCGGGGCCATGTCCTGCTGTCACTGAAGCCAGTGTCTAACTCCCATTTAGTGGAGCAGGATCCATCTGGTAACACATAAGTAGCATGTAATTCCATTTCTGATGGATAAAAGGGTCTATCCTCTTTGGGACAGAACTCTCTTTTCTTTGACCTCTAAATGTTACTACAATCCAAATCATCATCAATAGCACCACCTCTGGACCTGATTCTCCTCACATTTGACCCCAATTCATGCTACAAAGCTTGACTGTGGTATTGTAGCCAAAGAAAAAGAGTCACCCGAAGTGGTTGAAATATGGTTTAGCTTCTCCACAAAGCAACATTATTGCCATCACAAGTGTGTATGTGTGCTTCTGCACCATAGTCCACTGGCTGTCAGTGTTTGCATCAGTGCATTATGGGAAAATCTGGGCAGCTCTCCTGCAGTGGAACAAGATCAAATCTCAGGAGCCTTTTTTTTTTTTTTTTTTTAAATTTAGAAAAAAATTGTTTTGCTGAGTAAAAGGGGCTGGAATACAAAAATAAAACCTAAAATGGTGGTTTCTGATACTTTTCTTTCTGTCTTTCATCTCCCCCACCCGCAGTTCTGAGGTGATTTGATCTAAAAACATGTTGCAGTCCCCATAAGTATTTCACTTCACTTATGGGGAAAGAAGATTTTGGAGTCTGTTTGTACATTTGACTTAGCTGGGACCAAGGGGGCTTCTACCTTTTGAATCCAATCCAGCACTCCCACTGATTCTCATTGACTTTTCTTCCTTAATTGTACCACACACACAAAAAAAGCACAGCACAACTAATGTGCTAAAGGATGCAATTCCTCTTCCTCCTTGCTGCTCATGGCAGAGGTCTCTGTCTCGGGCTCCACCAATGTATCTACAGTGGTCTGCAGGTGCTGGTGGGGTCTCCTCCAAGTACAGCATGCAGCTTATCATAAAAGTGGCAGGTCTGCAGTGCAGCACCAGATCAACTGTTGGCATCTCTGGCCTTGTGGCATGTCTGCTGCAGATCCTTCGCTTTCGTGTGGCACCGCTGCTGATCCCTGTTGTACTCCTTCACCTGAATCTCCTGTGCAATTTTTTCGTAGCTCTCCACATTTCTACAACTAGTCCATAGCTGTGCTTTCACAGCCTCCTCTTCCTCACAGGCCCAGAAGATCCAATACCTCCTGTCGATTCCAGGCAAGAGCACATCTAGTGAATGGAGCCAGCATGGTCAGTTGGACAGCTGCACGCAACAAGGGAGAGCTCTAAGTGTGCTTGCCAAGCTGGGTAGTCGGGGAAAGGCATTTCAAATATACAGAAGGTATTTGCGGAGGGGGTCACAATTGTGACTGGAGCAGTCGCTGTCGGGCATTGCGGGACAGCTGCTGGAGGACTGTTAGGGTTGACATAAGTCAGGCAGTATCTACATTAGCCCTGCGTCAACCTCTGTAGGTGGACCATGACTCAGCCCTTTTCAGTGAGATGATTTTGCTGTGTCATCACAACGGGGCCCTTACGTTGTCAGGAGACAAATTGTAGCATAGATACATGCATAAATAGGTTGACGCAAGGTGGCTTATGTCATTTTAACTTTGTAGTGTAGACCAGACCTTATGCGAAGTGTGCACTTAGGTACCTTGCTGTACTGAGCTTCATTTCAGCAAAAGAGGGTTGGATCACATGAACAGTCATGGGAGAGTGTGGGGCAGATGTTGTCCAATGGAAGTAAATTATCATAAACCAAAAATACCTTTGGCAGGATTAGAGGAGGGGTTTGGAAAGATCATTCAGAGTGCAAACCTGGTTGCAGACTTAGCATTGGCGCTACTTTTTGGTCTCTCTAAATTGGAATGTGAGTGCTTGTCAGTCCTTCTGGCCATCTGGTTAGAAAATTTTGCTGTAAGTGCAAATACCCAGCGCACTTTTCCCCATTGCTGGGTGGTGGCTACAGGCTTATGTAATCTAACAGCTCAAAATCTTTTCGATTCTCCTGATCTTTACGCTAAGTCACAACAGAACAAATGCTCGTGAAGGGCTATTAGAGGAAACATCCCACTGCAAACCCATCTATTAACATTAGTGATTTGTCAGTAAACATTTGAAGGTGTATTTCCGCCCTTGGGAGGCAAGGTTAAATCACAAGGCTTGGAGTTAGAGGATCCACGTTCTGGAGACAGCTCTGCCACTGATGTTTATCTGTGCCTCAGTTTCCCTCTCTTCAGTGATGATGATGACACTTCCCTGCCTGATTGATGCTTGCAAAGCACTTTACAAGTCAGCAAGGGATTGTTATAATTGCTGCCTGAGTTCTCTCTGCACCCCTACAATCATTGTCTTTTCTCCACCATCTCCATGCATCTTCCCCATATAATGTTCTCTCTTGTATCTTCATGGATCCTCCTTTAACTCATAAGATTTTTCACAGCAAAGAAACTGTTAAACAGCCATAAAAGCAAAATCCCTAGATATATGTTACCATATAAAAGCTAAAGAAGGGTAAAACTGCATCCATTTTGTTAAGGCCCTTTTAACGGCAAAACTCTAAGGAGCCCAGGAACAGGTTATGAGCCAAGAAGCCATAAACATAGCCACACTTCCTCAATGTTCTTATAAAACATTCCTTTTTAATTTACTCAGATTCCTAGTAAATAAACTTTCCAAGCGCAGTAACCACAACATCCTGTGTTTCATTTTGAATTTCTTTCTCCTTTCTGCAACATTTCCTCTAATTCTGGATGGAAAAGTTCGCTCTTCTAGCGATCCTTTGTGAGGAGCAGCAAAGAGCAAGAAATCCATTAACCAAAACACCCTCCCCTTCATGCATCCCTCAGCTCTAACTCAGGCAAATCATGTCATTGGAATGTCTGATATGGATCAGCCAGAAAGGAGCTCTGAGAAAAGGCCTATCATTATTTTTTTCTTGGGGTCACCAGGGAAAAATAGGACAGAGAATTTGTTGGGGGGTGGAGTTTGGTTTTCTTAGAATCTGAAATGTTTGTTTTTGTTTTTTGGTTCTTGAGTATTCTTTTCCAGATTTCAGGGTCCTGCATATGTATAAAATTCTGAAGAAGAGAGGAAGGAATCACACCATTTAACTCTTCTTAAGGAGCTCATCAAGGAGACACACGATATTTTTTAAATAATTATATCACGAACAGTGAAGGATGCTGGGTTTGTTTTATTTTTCGTAACTCCTCCTTGTAGAAATATATAATTTAAAGCTAGATTCTGATCTTCCTACAATGTTGAATGGTATATATGCATAGTTAATTGAACTACTCATGGAATAAGGTGTAATCTGTATGAGTTAAGACTATCATGATTGTAGCCCTCAACGAGCCAGGAGAAAAGCCCCACCCCCAAACACAGCTAATTTCGTGGCAGACAGGAAATTTCTGCATTTTTTTTTAATGCTAAAAATATATGTTGTCCTGGGGCCCTCTCTTCCTCTGTACCTGTGATGAATTGATGAAAACATTAAATGGCCCCTAAACGATCTCTTGCACCTAAAGCTATGGAACAAGAAAGCATCGCTTTATTTTTTTGGTTATAATGCACCATTTTTTGTGATTAATTCAAATCACCCATCCCATGTGGCTCTCTGTAAAAACCTGTGACTTAATGTAGCATTGACACTTCCAAGCTTCTCTCTTCTTTATTTCCCTAAAGCAGTTCAGTACCGCACTAGAAGGAGTGATTTCATACTTAAAAAAAAAAAAAATAAGTGTGGGAATTACTCAGTAGTTAGGTTTAATTGTTCTGAATCCTTACAGTGTTTCATGAGAAAATGTACTGAAGAGATATGCAACAGTGTGAAATGTGATGGAAAGGTATAATTTGACCACCTACCACTAGCTGCTGAAAAGTAATTCTAAGGGCCGTATGCCTGTCAAGATTAATCACCCATTTCATTATTGAAAATGACACTTTTTGTGTGTGTGTGTGGTGAAGAGGTGGAGGAAGCAGAAGATGCTGGATCGGGGTATAGAGGAGAGATAGCCCGAAGACCTGGCTCTGTCCCAGTGATGTTCACAAGGACTTCCTTTTGTGAGGGGCAATTGAAGGGGCTATAGAAACAGTCTTTGTAGAAGAAAGGGGGAAGGGGCCAGGCGGCTGGGCCCACCCGGCATCTCATCTGTAGACTGTTTATGGCTCCCTGGTCTAGTTATTTACCTCTGATTGAACTCCAGTGACGGACATGGCCAAGTGTCTCATTTGGACGAGAAAGAAGAGCATTATTGAAAGGGGCTGACCTCTCCATCACCCTGCTCTGTCGTCACGGTGCTTTTATAGGGTTCCCCGCCCCACAACCACAATAACTCCCCCTCCTCCTCCTCCTCCTTGCCCTTCCTCCCTGGAGGCTTAGTGGTTTCTTTTTATTTTGACAGACACCTGCTCTGCTGTGTTCAGCTCCTAGGATCCTTTGAGCCCTGGACAGAGAGCAAAAGAATTGGCTTTAGTCAAACAGCAAAGGTTGATGAGGTTGGGTTTCCTCACGCGCCTCTCATTGTGGTACATTTGTATGATCCCTGAGGGTCCACCTTGCTGGACAGGCTGAGCAGAGAGGAAAGGACTGAATGGGTTATGGACACTGAGCTCCTCTGTCGCCCTTTGAGGTGTACATTTGAAGCCTCTTTGGATGAAACTTGTACTGTTGCTATACCTGTTTTGTGGCTAGAGAGAGGACTTTGGACAACAGGGCCAGGAACCTGGCACTTTTCCTCAGCATTAAGAGTCTGATCCAAACCCCACTGAGGTCACTAGAGAGTCTTCCATGGACTTCACTGTTTGGAGCATGCCCTACATTCACCAAAAGATACCTCCCTCCCCCCTGCCCAAGAATAACTGTATAATGAGTATTGTTATCAGCAGTGACACTATACTTCAGGGTGAGCAGGTTAATTTATTCTAAATGCCTGTTTAGAGGTAGGCAGGCAGTTAGATGGATAGACTGTGCTTGACCATAGTAAATATATTTGTTATTTTGGGGGTGAAATGGCCAGACCGAAAATTAGATGACTCGGTTTCCTTGAGGAAGTTGTAGATTTATTTTTGTCAGCAGAGCAGCAGCAAGAGATATTTGAATTTCTTATATTTCACTTGTACTTTTGTCTTGGAGATTCTTAGCTAGTCTATAAAGTAGCATATTTACACTGCAGGGCTCTTGTCCAAAAATAGATGACCTGTAGTTTTAAAATACCTTGGAAAGATTGATTGGGTGTGTGAATTAATATTGATACATATTCAAATGTCCCTGTGATGTATTTAAAGACAATTGACCTGTGTGAAGCAGCACTTTAGCTGCATTCAGTGTAAACTGGGCAGTGTTGCAGAGCACTGATGCTTTAATTGGAGAAGTTCCGGTTCTTAATCTGAGTCCAGAGTTCAGGAAAAGGCAAATTTTCAGTGGGGCATTTTACATTGTGCCTGCAGCATTCTCATGTGCTCCAGTTTTCACGCACAAACTCCCCTATGTATGTATGTGCACAAGCAGGTCCTTACACACTCAGTTACCGATTCTGAATGCCTGTTTGTGCATGCACTCGTTTTGTGGGGTGCCGGTGCCACCATTCAAAATGTGGGCTCCTTAAAAGGCTCTCCGAGGTTTCGCACACAAACGTGATTGGGAGTTTGTGCACAATACCCAGCAGTGTCCCTTCACCACTGCCCTTCTTACTGCGCATTCCCCAGGATGACAGTCTGACCTTCTGCGTGCTCAATGTCCTGATGACCTCCTCTCCTCCCTGCCATGCTCAGGCACAGTGCTCCTCTCAAATACATGAAGTGGAGCTATGATATTCATTCTCCCTACATGTCTGACATCAGTGGGTCCATTCCGGCGGGGAACTGCAGAATGTTGGAGTTGAAATCCGCACGCGAGTTATAACACAGTTAGCACTAAATCATGTTGTAGAACTTCCACCTTGGAATCTGAGCTTTTCAGGTGCTTGAATTAAGCCTTGTAGCAGCCCTGAGAGGCACGTCAGGAAACAAGCTCATGGAGATGATACCTAGACAACTCTCAGACACCTAGCGCCCCAGGTCACCCAGGGAGTCCCAAGGTATTTGGACAGGAATACAACACAGCAGATCATATGACCATCCCTCCACTCTTGGAGATCTGAGATCATGAACTAGAGCACTCCATCTGGCAGGGCAGTGCCTACCTGACCATTCCAAATGCTTTATATACATATGCCAGCATCACAGGAAAGGGTTAGTTTTGCTCAGGTTCATTCCTGTGCTTGAAGACAGTGACGTCCTTGCTGTCTGCTATTTTTATTTCCCACCTATGCAAATTTTAATCTTTGTAGTAACCGCACCGAGCAGGTGTGAGGCTTGAGCTCAAGCCAATGAAAATTAAAAAAAGGACTTAGTCACCAGGTTATTCCACCGCCTATTGATGAATCTGTGGCCATATGCCATGTTTCCCTAGACTCCCTGCGATTTGGGGGGAGGGAGAGAGGACGAAAAAGACCAGACAGAAAAATTGATTGTTAGTTTAATGTGATCTGACATAAGGGAAGGTGGAAGTAGAGGGCAGGGAAAAGTCACCACCTCAGCACTTTGACTTTAGAGAATTCACGAGTGCCCTATTTCTCTTCTGGACACAGATTCAAAGAATCCTTTCTCAGGAAAAGCAAAACAGAGAAGAGAGCGGGTATGAACGATACCTTTGTGTGATGGATTTTGTAGCTGGCACCCTTAACAGGTTCCAACTACAGAAGTGACATTAGCCAGGCTGGTGCCTGCTGCAGAATTGTAACCTTCCCTTATGAACACTATAAATAAACCTGTCAGGCTGGATAAGATCGCAGCTATAGTGTGTAAAGTGATTCTGCCATGGAGCTGGAGAGTTGAAACTGCAGTGTGTGTGTGGAGGGGTCCCACAATAGCACCCATTTACCTCCAACTAATTCTAGGTTTCATTTTTGGCTTACATTTCCCAGATTTACAGGTGAAACACCTAAGCCAACAAGAATTCATTTCCATTCCCTCTCCACCGAGTTCTAAGGTCTTCACTTATGCTGGGAGGAATGTATATTGTTTACTTATTGTTCTGAATTGGAAAATAGTTTGTGTCTGCCCCAGTGGAAAACAGAACTGTAAAAGAGCAGTTGTACAAGGGCCCTTTGTTCATTGTTCTTTTAGCGTAATTCAACATATTCCACTTAGAGGGAAATTGTATCACAAGAATAACCCTTGACTTTCTTATGAAACATAAACCAGGTTGTGTAACATACAGTGAAACCTGATTAATTGACTGTCCAAGGGGCTAAGAAAAGATCAGTCAACTGATAGAAGTGGTCTTGAGGAAAAAAATATACTGGGAATCTTGAAGATCCTTTAATATTGTCCTTTCATACAGGGCCCAGCCTGTTAAAAGTGCTGGCTGGATTTTCAAAGGTATTTGGGCACCTCATGTGCAGATAGGCCTCTGGTGGGGTTTCCGAAGCACCTATGTACCTAACTTACATTGAAATCAAAAGGAGTTAGGTGCTTAGGCACTTTTGAAAACCCACTAGGTGCCTCTGCATCTTTACCTTTGAAAATCTGGCCTGTGGTCCTTGGTATAGCTAGGAAATGTGTTTTCCATCATAGACCTAATGCCCAGTTTCAAACAAGGAGGGTCTGTTGGCATGTCCAGATACCAGGTATAGATAGTGTAATTAGTACATAGATGCAGAAAATGGCCATTTGTACATCTAGGAAGAGAGGAATTGCCCTTGGATGAGACCAGAGGTTCTTTTAGTCTGGTGTCTGGTGACCTGTACCAGATGCTTTAGAAGAAGATGCAAAAAACAAACGAACAAAAAACACAAACAATCTTCTTCGCCCACCCCCCAACAAAAAAACACACTGTAGTGGAGGATTGTGGACTAGCCTGTCTTGGAGATAACACTTCCTAATCTCCTTTAAGTGAAGCAAGAGGGTTTATAAAATATATACATATACTGATACCATTAAATCTCCTCTTTAATGAAACTGTGGATATTTTCATCCTAATTGATAATCTGAGCCTTTAAAAGTCATATGAAGGCACCAACTTTTGAAAATTGGTCCCACAGTATATAGAAGACATAAATCACAATTCCCATCTTGAGCTATTTCTTAGAATATAAGAGTTTTAACTGGGAACTGTGAGAAGCATTTTGAATGTTTCCTACACAGAGCTTTGTTAGTACTTTGTCCAGAGCAATTAGTCTTATTTCGATAGTGCTTTTCATCTGAGGATCTCAAAGCACTTTATAAACATTAATTAATACTCACAGGACCCCTAAGAGACAGGTATTTTTATTTAATGAGAAAGAGAGACACAGAGAAGTTAAGTGATTTATCTAAAGCCCCACAAACAATCAATGGTAGAACCAGGAATAGAATCCAGTAACCCTAGGTTCCAGGCCCTTGCGCTAACCATGAAACCACACTTCCTCCAGTGTAACACACATACAAACATGATTTTATTTCCACTGGGCTTCGTACAGCTGCATCGGACATGCTCTGGATGTATTGGGAAATCACTGCCATTTAAATCATAGAATATCAGGGTTGGAAGGGACCTCAGGCAATCATCTAGTCCAATCCCCTACTCAAAGCAGGACCAATCCTCAGACAGATTTTTGCCCCAAATCCTTAAATGGCCCCCTCAAGGATTGAACTCACAACTCTGGATTTAGCAGGCCAGTGCTCAAACCACTGAGCTATCCCTCCCCCCATGAAAACAGAGGGAGACAGTCAAATTGGTGTCAAGATGCAGGCACAATTATAGCTCTCTAGGACATCCTTAACATTCATTACTTGAACCTCTGTCTCAGTGCTGAAATATTCCTGTGGATCAGGAAAGGATGAACAATTTACATTAGCAAGAGCCAGATGTGGAAAATAGCAAGAAACAAGTGGACTTTATACAGTGCCATGGTTTGTGAGCACAGTTTAAAAAAAAAAAAAAAACCCAACCAACCACAATGCAAGTAATGAACTATAGTGTCCAGTCCAGTTCAGGCAAACTTAAAATTAGACTGTTCCGTTTATTTAGTTGACACCGACAGCAATACTCCAAAACCACATTATCTTCTATTAATGGAGAGCCTGCTTTTAAAATTGTGATGCCGCATGGGGAAATCCAGGGACTGCATAAAGATACTCTTTCCAAGCTCTGTACCAATTATAATTAAATATGAAGAAGAGGGAAGAGTAAGTATCACTCTCTCTCCCCAACCACCCTAAATCCAATACCTGGTGTGTTCCACATTGGCCTTTTAGTACTAGAATGAATGATGCCAATTGGGTGGGGTTTTAGTATCTAATCCTATTAGACGAGAGCCAGATTAGCTTTAAAATGGTTAAGCATGTGAAAAGTAGTTGTGGGGAGAATAGAAAGGATTACAGCCTCCTGGATGCTTTGGGTGCAGATGATGTCCCATTGTGCCGTGAAGGAATAGCTCCACTGGAGTGAAAAGTGTCACACCGGTGAATCTGAGAGGAAGAACCAAGCCCTGTAAATAGAATAAATGCAGTTGACTTTCACTGTGGGTTGTGCTTCTAAATCTCTTAGGTGCCTTTAAAAATATCCCTCTGTGGCCTGATTCACAGGGGTACTCGGTACCTACAGCTCCCATGAACTTCCATAGGAGCTGTGGTTGCTCATCCCCTCTGAGAATTGTGCCAATAGAAATGGACAATGGTTTCTGGGATGTGGTCTGGTGGCTGGAGCACAGGAGGAGAAGCCAGGAACCTTGCACTTCCTTCCTCCCTGGAGTTGCCTTCCCTGCCTCAGTTTCTCCAGCTATAAAAATGAGGCTATGGTGACATCTCCCAGGGTGGCATGAGGATTAATTAGTTCGTGTTGGCAAGACAACATGAAGATGAGAATTCCTCTGCCCCATTATGGGCAGGAGGCTGGCACATTGTATGGCAAAGCTCGTTGATTCATTCACCCAGTGACCATCCTATTTATGGAATTCATAAAGGAAGTATTTTTGGCCTTTGTGGTCCTTTTTCTGTCTGTATGAAGCTTGAGGAGAAATACAGCTTAGTGGGTAGGGTTTTTTCTTCTCCCCTTCCTCATCACTATAAATATGGTATCATGGTATACAACTGTTGTCTTTGGATGAATGGAAACAACCACAGATCTACACTGTAGCGAGCTGGAAACTGGAGAAAAGACTGTAGATAGTATTACAGGGTTGTGGCTACTGTGCAGAAAATTTAGAAGACATACAGTGGAGAAAACCAAGCATCAGAAAAACCTACCTACCAAGCATGTCCAGATGGGAATAATGCAGTTATATTGAGTACCGTGCTAAATGTATTTGGACAGCAATACCCTTCCATAGTCTGGCCTCCCCACCAGGGAGGAAAAGAGGCCCACATTTTAGCAGATTTTCAGATTAACTTTAAAAAAGATATGTTCACTAGGGACAGATATTTAATAATTTTTGTTGCAGTCAAAAAATAAAAAGCTTAATATTGCAGCTGGTCCTTTAAGGATTGTGTTTATAGTCCAGGTTTTAATCGCTACTTTGACCTGATTAAATCCTCTGCCACAGAGAAATCAGCTTACAGAAACATGTCTCCCCCCTTGAACCTGAGAATAACCATGATTCAGAACAACAGGCCCAAATACCTTTGTGAAGAGACGCTTGCCCTATCTCTCACACAAAATGCTGTGGTGTTGTAAATCATACAGTGCCCGTCTAACCTAGGACAGATCGAGGCCTTGGATGGCAAATGGCAAAATGAGGAAGGGTTCACTATATTGCAGGCTCATCTCCCATGCACATTAATGGGACCAATCCAAATGATCAAATAAAACTTGCCATTTTTTTTGTTGGGGTTTGTTTTTGTGGCTTATTTCTCTTGGCCTGGTGTCAGGAATCACGTTCGGATCGGTGGGGAGGGGCAGATGAGCCTGTGTATTTGGTCAGGCAGTTTGGAATCAAATGAAGTATTAATCTTCTTTCAATCCATCTGCCCTCTTATTACACTCAATCTCCTTTCAAGATGTCACTCCAGTCCACACGTGGGTCTCTTTATGGAGATTAAAGCACAAGAAGTATCCCATTAAATGAAAGCTGTATGTGGAACTGTGAATGCAGGAAAGGTGGTTAACTTGTCACCCAGAACGGTGTAGATTCAGGGCTTGATTCTCCTCTTAGAGTAGATTCACAGGAGTGTAACTTCCAGGAAACACCACTGCAAGTGAACAGAATCCGGTCCCATGTGTCCATCTACATCAATGAGGCAAGGACCATCCTTCTTCCTCTTTTCTTCTCCTGCCTCTGAAACATATTTCTGGGCAACTGCCATCCCCAAATTAAAACTGTTGATGAAACTGAGTGTTTCACCTCATCCCTCAAGCTGAGAGAACTGACTTTTATCTCACTGCTTCCGTGAGTGAAAGTTAAGGCCTTGCTCTGCTCTCCAAACTGGTGAAAAGCAGGAGTTTCAGGACCTTTGAAGTCAGGGGTGTAAAACTGCATGAGAAGAGAACTGGCCCTTGTTGTGCCTTCTTTGTCTGAACTTTGGTGAGGTCAGTGTTTTGCCCCCAAGGCTCTGTACACACTTGTGGTTAGGCAAGAACAATTTTTTACCCTTATATAATAACCACCTCAAAGCCCTTGACAAATTAATTAAGCTTCAGAGCTCTCACGAGTGAGGTAGAGAGAGGTTAAGTGACTTGCCCAGTGTCATATAAGTGAGCAGCATTGAGCCCAGAATAGAATCTTAGAGTTATAAAGGCCTGCCCCGTGCTTTAACCAGTAGGTCAGCCTCTCAGAACCCATCTGTTCTCACAGCAGGAACAATGAGGCACAGTTTCTTTACAACCCATGTTAGCTGTGGACGCGAAGCGTGCAAGGAGAATGGTCTTGTCTAGACTATCCTTTTCCCCACAGTTTCTACCAACGATTCAGCTCCACCAGAGCACGATCCCTTGCTGTACCCTGGTACTTGCTCGCATTTTAGCCATTGTCCCCGAGGCTTGCACTGAGCTGGTCCCTCAGAGAGCAATACCAAAGAGGGAGTATAAGAAAACTAAGTTTCAAGAGCCTGGCCCTGCATCCGACCCTGTTATTCTGGCCACTGCCTGGCCCTGAGTGAAGAACAAGCGTCTCCAGCAGTCTCCCTTGTCAGTTGACAGGGGTTGGTGACGTGTGTGCCAGAATCAGACAATAAAGCGAGAGGGGGGTCTTTGTTTTTTTTAATCACCAGGCTGTGGAGATGATAAAAAAACCAACACCCCCTAAAATAAAACTAGCGGCCATTCTGGGAAGGCGACCACTAACAAAGGAGACAAGAAAGGCCAGGGGACAGAGGGCCCCAAACCTATTGTTTCTCCACTCCGTTCCAAATACCCATGACTCCCGTGACCTCTTGGCTTGTTCTCTGCAATGAGGATTTTAGGACACCTGCCACCCCGAACAGCTGAGCCAGACTTATTATTTGCCTGCCTTTCCCTCACTGCTCTCTCTCCCCTGCAGCAGCAGATGAGATGATAAACTTCTTCCCCACCAAATTCATTCTCTTTTTTGAAAGGGGGCTATGGGAGAATCTCTCTTAAACCCTTTCCACCTGTCTTGAAACTGGTTGGAGTCTTGGCGCATGAATTCTGGTCCTGTACACTGGTATAAGCCCATTGCACCACTCTCCCTGAGAGCAGAATTTGGACCTTCGCTGTGGCAGCTCGACCTGGCTGCCCTGGAAGTTGGTGGGAAAACTCCCAGTTGGCATCAGTAGCAGCAGGATGGGACCTGGCGATAAAAGTGTCCCGTAGACTGCTTGGCGGAGTTATTTGTCTGCAGCCCGGCTTCACCTTAAACTATGATTCCGCTTCAAAATGGGCGGGGGAAATGATGTGCAAACCCTCTTTGAAACCGGTCGTCGGGGCTGTCTGGAAGAGCCGTATTGAAAACCCCTTCTGAGGATGGTTGTGAATTAGCCTGGTTCATGCCCCAGTGTGATTGATTGGGGCCTTGGAAGCCTTAGGCCCTTTGATCCAGTAATTGGTTTTATATCCACCTGATCCCTTTGCCCAACTCCCCTGGAGCTAGATAATATTTGTCCTCTGTAGTGGCTGGCTAGATTCTCTTCTAAACGGTGCTATTTCTCACAACCTGAGCAGGATCTCTAGGGCGAAATGCCATCTCCCCTCTTATTTACTCTTTGTAGCTTGTAAAGCAGTCCTTGTGTAGTAGGCAGCGCATGGTACTAGCAGAGCGACTGCTTTCCCCTCAGACAAGGGGAGGCAAAATCTCTTATCATATTTGGAGCCCCTCCCCTATCTCCCCCTGCTCTGTGTCCCCAAGGTGATGTGTCATGACCATCATCCCCAGAGCCCCAGGTCAGTCAGAGGGTATGCTGCAGAGCGATGAGTAGCTCCATCCATCGTCACCCTGCCCCATGGATTGAGGAAGCAGCCACGCAGCACTCCCAGCTCCTGTCTTGTGCGGAGGCTCACAGAGGTTTATGTCACTAAGCCATCAGACGGCACAGATTCTGTTTGGGTCTGGTTGTAGGGAAATCTACGTGACCCACAGACTTGAGACCCATCCTTGAAGTAGGATAGTTAGAGACTTGCTAGGAATTTTGATCATCCATCTGAAATCTCTAAAACACAAGGCTAAAAAAAGAATAAAAGGCCTCAGAGCAGTGATCTCCAACTTTTTTACGCCCAAGATCACTTTTTGAATCTAAGGGCAATCCAGGATCTAACCTGCCCCTTCCCCAAAGGCCCCTCCTCCCCTGCTCACTCCATCTCACCCGTCTCCCTCCCCCCCGCAATTCAGTCGCTTGCTCTCTCCCACCCTCACTCACTTTCACTGGGCTGGGGTAAGAGTTTGGGGGGGTTGCAGTGTAGGAGGGGGCTCTGGGCTGAGCCTGGGGCAGGGGGTTGGGGTGCTAGAGAGGGTGAGGGATTCAAGCTCTGGGAAGGAGTTTGTGTGCAGGAGGGGGCTCCAGGCTGGGGCAGAGTGTTGGGGTGCAGAGTGCAGGCTCTGAGAGGGTGGGCAGGGCTGGGGCGGGGGGTCTTGGGTGCAGGAGGGGGTACAAGGTGCTGGCTCTGGGAGAGGGTCAGGGCTGCAGCTTGAAGTTCAGGAGGGTGTATGGGGTGCTGGCTCTGGGAGGGGGCTCAGGGCGGGGGGTTGGAGTAGCTCCGTCAGCTCCCGGTCAGCGGCAGGCGCAGCGAGGCTAAGGAAGGCTCCCTGCTTACTCCAGCCCCACGCTGCTCCCGGAAGGAGCCAACGCGCCACGCGGGGGCACGTGGCTCTATGCACTGCTCCTGCCTGCAAGCACCGCCCCCGCACCTCTCCTGGCCAACGGGAGCTGCAGGGGTGGTGCTTGCAGGCAGGAGCAGCGCGTGGAGGGAGACCCCTGCCCCACGGGGGCTGCGCTGGCCGCTTCCGGGAGTGGCGTGGGGCCGGGATAGACAGGGAATCTGCCTTAGCCGCAGCCATGCTACACTGCCAGAAATCATGACTGACTGGGAGATCGACCGGCTGGTGACCACTGCCTTAGAGAATGCAGCTTTCCTTCCACCCTGCCTCAGCACCTTGTTAATACAGCAGCATTTTAGCCATGGCCTTCTCCACTGAAGCTAAATGAAACTCTCCCTTTTATGTTGGGATGCAAAAGTGAAAGGGGAGTGGTACAGCTTCCTCTTTCTAATCACATGTTCAAGTTTTACATTCCTCTTGTTTGCTGTTTGGGTGCAACAAGGCACTTCAGTGTCTGGTGGTTTGCAAATAAGCTAAGTCCTCCAGACAGTTTATTCTCACGGCTTTGTATGTGGGGTTTTGTTTTGTTTTGTTTTTTTAATGTTTTGCACCATTTAAACCAAACAAAACTCTGGTAAAGTGCTACTCTTACAGGGAAGTTCAGAGCTTAAATGAAACACTGGACCATGCTGTCCTTACTTCACCCTTTGGTGCTGCAGTCTCTCAACAGTGCATGATGGAACATATGTCAAAGATCCTTGATTATATAGGCACAGGAGGGTGACTTAAGGACAGAGTGTTTGCCTGGAGTTTCATGGTTATTCTGAATGTCTGTGCTATGGTGCATTTTCGTTAAATTCATTAATGCAGTAGTTTTCAACCTTTTTTCATTTGCGGACCCCTAAAAAATTTGAAGTGGAGGTGTAGACCCCTTTGGAAATCTTAGCTATAGTCTGCAGTCCCCCAGAGGCCCACAGACTGAAAACCACTGCACTAATATTATCCCTCAAGTACCATTTGTGGCTTTGTTTCCCTTGAGTTTTGCTTTTCATAATAGCATTGCACAGGGGGAGAGAAGAAGGTAAAAGTCCTCTCCCCTAGCCATAGAGGAGAGTTAACAGAACTGGACATGCTATTCCAGCAGCAGTCCACCAGTGCCAAATACAGAAGTAAAATAACCTCTCTGTGCCTACTCAAGATTCCCCGTTTATGCATCCAAGGTTTGCATAAACCCTTTTTGCCACAATGTCGCACTCAGAACTCCTATTCATCTGATTATCCACCACCATTCCCAAATTGTACTCAGAGTTGCTGCTTCCTAGGATCGAGTCCCCATCCTGTATGTATGGCCTAAATTCTTTGTTCTTAAATGTATACATTTACATTTAGCCATATTAAAAACTTGTGCCCAGTTTACCAAGCAATCCAGATTACTCTGCAGCAGTGACCTGTCCTCTTCATTATTTACCATTCCCCCAATTTTTGTGTCATTTGCACACTTTATTAGTGATGATTTTGTTTGCTTCCAGGTCATTGATAAAAATGTTAAATAAAATAGGACTAAGAACCAATACTTCTGGGACCCAACTGGAAGCCTAGTTGCTCGATGATGATTCCCCATTTACAATTACATTTTGAGACCGATCAGTTAGCCAGTTTTAATCCATTTAATGTGTGGTATGTTAATTTTATATCGTTTTAGTTTTTTAAACAAAATGTCACGTGGTACCAACTCAAACGCCTTATAGAAGTATATTATGATAATGCTATTACCTTTATCAGACAAACTTGTAATTGTATCACAAATAACAAATTAGTTTGACAGGGTCTGTTTTCTATAAACCCATGTTGATTTGCATTAATTATGTTACTCTCCTTTAATTCTTCATTAATGAAGTCCTGGATCAGCCTCTCCGTTATCTTGCCCAGGATCAATGTCAGACTAATAGGCCTATAATTACTCAGATCATCACGTTTATCCATTTTAAATACTGGCATAACATTAGCTTTCTTCTAGTCTTCTGGAACTTTCCTAGTGTTCCAATACTTACTAAAAATCAAAATTAACAGTCCAGTTTGCTCCTCAGCCAGCTCTTTTAAAACTCTTGGATGCAAATTATCTGGACCAGATGATTAAAAAATGTATAAATGATTTTAGTAGCTGCTGTTTAATATCCTTCTGAGATACTAGTGGAATGGAGAATGTTAATGGTTCTGACTCTTTTCATTTATCCCAGTGTAATTCTGGTTACTTCAGTGGAGAGAGCACCTGATCCAAAAACCATTGAAGCCAACCATTGATTCAATTGGCTTTGGACCAGGCTTCATTGCTGATTTACACCAATTTAAGTAAGAGTAGAGTCAGGTTAATGTTTTTTAGCAGGTCAGAAGTATTCATTTTACACTCTTGTAAACTTTCCAAAGGCCCACGTTATTAAATAATTAAAAAATAAGGATGTCTTTGCGTGGCAGAGGGGTGAGGGTAGAATCTTCAAAACGTAAGTTAGCCCAATTCTTTTCTGGAGTATTAAAGTATATAGGACGTATGCATGTACTTTTCAGGCAAGATTTGGTTCACTGCATTCCAACTAGACTGCTTGAAAGGTTTCTTAAGAAATGCTGCTGCTCAGAGTCTTGTGTTTTCCAATCACTGCATCACAGGCTTCATTAGAAAACTTGAAGCCACAACACGGGGGCTGAATTTCAATTCCCTGTTGATTCCCATGATATGTTGGATGAAATGTCAGAGACTTCCCCAAGAAGAAAGGAAGACAGACTTAGGCTATTGCCTTGAAAATCTTGCTTACTTTGCAGTTAGTGAATAAATCAGTTTTGATGAAGATGAAAAAACCCCACCCCATGCTTTAGAAAAATAAAGGGAGGTGAAGGGGGCTGATGTTCACAGCTCCAAAGCACCTTCTCTGAGCCCTTTCCCTGTATGTCTGCTCTCAGGCTACAATCCAGACTTCGCAGTGGTTTATAATTAAACCCAAGTTTTGAGGGTTCTGTCGAGTTCTTTTTGCCCACCAGGTCAAACCGAGTCTGGTTTCTATCAGAGAACGTTTCAGTTCAGTTCCCCCTGGAGGACGCATGGGAACAGACAGTCCATTCATATCGAACAGATGACCATGAGGGGAGGCTTAAAAAAAAGTCTCTTTTTGTCTATTAAGCTAAGACTGAGAAGTTATGAAAACTGCTTAATAATGTTCCTTAACATTTATACCACACTATTTTCTTATTTTAATTTTCCAGGCAATTAAAAATAATTGAAAGTTATTGCCAAATCCCCTGAAGATATAATTTTTGTTTTAAATAAGCTTATTTCCATACTTGTGAGATCACCAGATATTTATTTGACCATCTTTATAGGGGTCATGCAGATTATGCACATGGGATGGGAATGTGCAATAGGACTTGCATTGTAACAAGAAAATGAGAAGGGAGTGGACAAAATAGTAAAGGTGGGAGTAAATGTTCAGATATTTAATTATTTGAACAGAAGGAACGTATCTGTGCAGTTACATCTCAGGTCCAGATTCCACAAAGCACATTTAACTTTAAATGGGACTTCTATGCACACTTCAGTGCTTTGATATGGATTCTGAATTGAGGCCTGCAAAAACTGACATAGGTAACATCAGTTGAGCTAATTCAGCCGAATAAAGTTTACTTGTGCATATGTGTTTGTGGGACTGGGCCATTCGATACTACTGTACCCTCTGGAAGGTTCTGGGGCCTAATATAGAAAGAGAGAGCCCCACTGCCAAGCAGTTGTATTGGTTGATACAGGCAGTATATATAGCCAAACCTCTTCTATCTTTACTTTTATCCTATTAATAGAGTTGTAGCAGACACAATCCATGTGGCTGCTCAGTCACGCTGCATTGTAATATTGCTTAGCCAGTTCTCCCCCTTAAGGCTTAAAATCCATCACATTATACAAGAGCTGAAAGCCTTCTTGTGGTGTCCCAGTTTTTTCCCCTCGTGTCCATCTTATCCCCTTTCTGTTTTTTTAAATTCCTTTTTCCTTCCGCATTTGACATTATATAAATTTATATCTGTACCTATATATCAGTTTCATTTTTTTTAAATCTTGCTGTCTACAATGTTATTGGTTGAAAGGATGATTTTTATGTTGGACTAGAGAAGGAATTGGGGCAGGGGAGAATAACATACTCTATTTGTAAAGATAAGTATGAGTGTCTCCTTTGGATGGGGCTGCTTTGCCAAAGTTTGCTCCTTAGGAGCTGAGTGTGTATGTGTCTATCCTCTCTGTTTAGCAGGTTGGGTTTAGATAGATGGTTTTTATTTTTTTAAATTGTTACAAATCTTTGCCCTTCTTTAATCCCGCTGGCCATGTTGCAGAAAAATACCTTCTTTTGAGTATGTCACATATGTATTTTTTTAAGAGCATCCTTTGTGAAATGCATGTCCCAGACCACATTAGTTCTGTTTAGACAAGTTACCCACTGGAGCTTAAAATAAAATTAAAAAAATAAAAAAAAGCCAGAAGGAAAGGGGAGCAATTGTATAGAGCTGCTGGAAACTGAAGAGCTTCTCTCCCCTCCATTTTCCCCTCCCCACAAACTCCCCTCCTAAGCGCAATGTCTGGTGCAAAGAGCACGTGATGCTTATTTCTAAAGGCAGCAAAAGAGGCTTTGAAAGTCTAAGACTGTAATTGGTTGTCTGGCTTTATCCTTGGAGCTCTGGGGAGGTTTCAGGAGTAATAACGGTTACTTAAAGTAGATGAGCTTCTTGTGGGTTTCCTAGAATCATAACCTTTCTTCAGAGCGCATTAGTTGTCTGGTACTTACAGAAGCATCTGCCTGTCTTTTCTGTAGCTTTAAAAACATTTTGAAAGCAAAGAATTTGATTTCTCCCTCTACTCTGTGTGTGGTTGTGAAGGAGACACCTCCCTGGAATGCAGCATTTGCCAGTGGCCCTGGCCTGACTGAAAAGAGAGGTGGGAAGAAAAAGTGATGTCCCTTTATTGACTTTAAATCCTCATTTTAACCACTAAGTTGTACCCAAAATGTCCTACCCTGTCTAGGCACAATGCGTTCTCTTCAGTCTGCACCATAGGTTTTCTTGGGATGAAAAATATGGCAGTCCCTAAGAAACCCTGGAGAGATGCGTGACGGCATACATTGTCATTTATTAGGAGTGGGAATTTCCATTTGCAGCTTCCATTAACCTTAATGGGATTTGTACACATTAATTCATAATCACTGAATTGACCCTCGTCCCTTAGACGTTTTAAGCAGCCTGAGACATAAAACCGGTGTTGTCCACTGGTTACAGTAGAGAATGGGTAGTCAATACTCCTGCATTCTGGTTCTAGCTCTGACAGTGACTTCCTTTGAGCAAGCTGCCACAGCCTCTGTTTTACCTTTCTGTAGAAGGGACATAATTACCTGGAGGATTGTGTTTTGAGATCTTCTGATGAGGAGTGCTGTATAGTGCACATTATTAACACTGACACCACAGTTTTTAATTTAAAGGAAGGATTGTATGACTCTGGTCCCTTGGGCACCTCCAGGAAAGGGTATCTGATTTGTCTGTTGTGAACCTGCAGGATATAAGAAGTGTGTCTCATTTCTCTGCTGGCTCTTTGAACTTTGAAGTAATTCATTGTGATGTGCTTAGACTACTCTTCCCAGCTTAGTCTGATGAATCTCTCAGTTCTATTTCTCTCCTCTTCTCCCTCCCCCCCCCCCACCGCTGCCTGTCAGTGTCACATGGCCATGCCCACGTGCCATAGTTTTGCCAAGGCTCCTGACAGCAAACCAGCCTGCCACAAGTATCAGGTTAGGTGCCTGGAGGAGGAGTGGGGAGAAGATGTGGAGGCCTAATGCAACAGGGACAGAAGAGATTCCTGAAGGGACGTTGCATCTTTGTGTTACATTGGTTAGTTATGTTTTTCTTTCTGTTCCATGGTTATATATTTAAAAAAAAAACACAACCCCCCTGCACTGACTTTTGCAGAATGTTCTACCAATAAAATATTTAACATGCTTTTAAAAATCATAATCCTGGCAGCCATTCATAAAGGATTTTATTCACTTTTTAGCTGTCGGCATCTCTCTGCAAAAGCAGCAGGGCTTGGGGTGTAAAACTCCTGCTGACATTCCAGTTCACGTGGCATGGATGGGCGATATCGCTGTGATTGACAGCCAGCAGCCTGCCGCTTAGCATATTTGGTTCGCAGCGGGGCGATCCTGGCTCTAGAAGCAGACTCTTGTCAGTCTCCACTGGGAGAAGCTGATTATGCCTTGGGGATAGAGTACCATGAAGACTTTAGTTTATCAGGATGGGAACAGACAGCTGCCTTTGAGGAAGACTACGGCACTTATAGGTTAATTGTGGGCGGGGCGTTTGCATGGGTGCTGCTTTGGAAAGGTACCAGATGGAGAGACCCTAGTGCAAGAGGAACAAGCCTGCGAGGAAGAGAAAAGCAAGGAGGCATCTGAAAACAAATACTAGTCCATATGGGGGGCAAGAGAGTTTCCGCATAGAATCATAGAATATCAGGGTTGGAAGGGACCTCAGAAGGTCATCTAGTTCAACCCCCTGCTCAAAGCAGGACTAATCCCTAGACAGATTTTTACCCCAGTTCCCTAAATGGCCCCTTCAAGGATTGAACTCACAACCCTGGGTTTAGGAGGCCAATGCTCAAACCACTGAGCTATACCTCCCCATCATCCCAAGAGCTCTACTCAGTGCCCTCATGGTGACATGCGAGCATCATTCAGATCTGTAGTGCTGTAATCAGCCACCATGTGCAAAAACAGTTGTGTGTTTGCCTGCTGTGGGGAGAGGAAGTTGTGTGTGTGCACTGTAATGGAGGGAATAGCCCAGTGGGTGGTGCAGTTTGTGGAGGTCAGCAGAGGGCTTGGAGATGCATTCAAGGGATGTTCTTTGTTAAGTTGCCATTGAAAGACACTTGCAGATCTTTGCCAGTTTGTTTGCAGCTGTGCTTCCCGGGGTGGCTTGCTTGTTTAATGGTGTGGCACATTCTGCCTGTCCCTCATCCAAGATGTTTCATCGCACAGATGGGGGTGGGGGGTGGGGGTAAATCTGCCATGCAGCATGTTGGAACCAGTTTTTTAAAAATGCAAAAATCCACAGTATCATTGACAGTTTGCAACAGAGGAATCCTGTAAGTTTGCATTCTCCAGGTGCTGGCAGCATTTAGCTACATTCCCATTTTAAATCAAAGGCGGGTTATGTGTTTTTAGGAGACCGTGGGCTACTACCACAGGCACCAGAGGAATCAGAAAAACCCCAAATCAGTCCATTTTAGAGCTTGTTAACAGTCTGCCCAGATACTAGAGGAGAGTTTAACAAAACAACAACAAAACCTCATCTGTTTTCTGTCAATGTTGGGTCTCCCCCCCCTTTTCTGAGTTCGTAAACCCCTGGCCACTGAAGTTTATGTGTCGGATGGTATTTGAGGAAGAACAACACGCTTGCTAGAACCGACATTAGCGGAAGCCACAAGGGGAATACTTGCCCTTTTATGTAAGGTTTGAAATTAAAATGAGAATCTTAGCTGGCAGAGTGGGCTCCTCTCAATAGAGGAACCGATGCCTTGGAGAGAATTTCAAGATGGAACTTACAGGCAGTTAGGACAACAGATTCTGGTTTTAATTTTAAAAAAGGGGGGGGCGGGGAGGGTAATATCTGGTAAATGCTTTTTAGGTTCCCAGAACAATGATCCCATAGGGAATCAGTCCAGTGTTTCAAAACGAGCAGAATAGGGCTGTTTAGAGGAGGTTACTTGCTTCCTTGTTGAAGCCTTCCATGAAAGCCAGTGGCAAAACTCACCTCGACTTCATTGGTGTCAAAGCAAGGCCCCTAGGTTCCTCCCAACTTCTGTCTCCCTCCTGCACACACACTCGCACTCAGTTTCTCTCTCTCGCTGTCTGATGCGCGCACACACACTGGGTATCCATATAGAAAGAGTTCCCACACAACCGTTGCCAACAAAAACGGCCAGAGGAAAAGGGCCCATTTTTCCTGCTTAGTCCCCCTGATCTGGTTTGCACTAGTGTCAGTCAGCGACTGGCTCTGCTCCAGCATTGGTGTGTGTGTGTGTGTTTTGTTTTGTTTTGTTTGTTTTTTAAAAAACCCAAACCACAGGGTAGGGAATTCTTTTCAAGCCATAATTTTTAGTTTGCACTGGAAGGGCAAGGCAGAGTCTTAGCCAATGGAAAAGAGTCTCCGAACCAGGGCCAAAAACCAAGTACAGTTCTTAACAAATAAATCAACTTTATTTCTTTGGAACTTTCTTTACAAAGGTTTTCTTGTGGGAGCACTGTACTCCAGAGGTTTAATTCTTGGCATTCAGGTCATACTCCCTTTGCTATCTGGGGAGGGAGTGTAATGATTACAGCACAGGACTCTGTATTCCATTCTTGGCCCTGTCCATGATTACTCTGAGTATTCAGTGTCTCAGTTTCCCCATCTGTGCAATGAGAATAATAATCTCTGCTGTCATCCTCTGGTCATCACTATCAAGTCAGCGTTCATCCACAGTGATTACTAGTGCTATCTGAGATGTGGGATTATTTCATGCATATTGGAAAAACATGAAGTCTCAGATGGCTCTTACGGATAAATGTTGGTTTCATAATGACAACCCCTGTAAATTCATAGATTACGAAGGCCTGCAGCGACTGTGATATGTAGTTTGACCTCTTGCATAATACAGGTATAGGTGGGAGGCTTAATTATTTAATGAATACTTGCAAAGTGCTTTGAGATCCTTGGGTTGAAAAAGCTATATGCTTATTGCAACTGTCATCCTGGTAGAGTAGAAGGCTTTCTGGAGACAGTGGTCTGATTCAAAGGGGAGAACATACTTTTAAAGTCACCTTGTCATTTTGTTTCAGAACACTGGTACTCAATCTTTTCCATACTGGCATCTCCTAGAGGCCCCTTCCCATTTAGCAACATGTGAAGGGAAGCCTGGTGGTATCTTTTCACAACCTTTTCACAGGGGTGTGGTGACCCCAGGTTAACCCCATTCTCTGACTCTCTGAGCTACTGTTTCAGCCTGTCTGCAAATTCAGGTAGATATCACTGCACCAATAAACACTAGAAACAGGTTTATTTTAAATGAAGGGGTAAGAAACGAAAAGAAAGGGAAGGGTCGTTGTCATCCCCCCCCCCCCCCCCCCCCCCCCAAAAAAAACCCTGGAAATCCCCTGGTTCAGAAATAGCATCTCAGAATAGGAGTGTGAGTGTGTACATACGTACGTGCGTGTGTTTAATTATGATGAGGATTATTTTGGTAATAGAAATGTTACAGTCGGTAGTTGAGCTGATCCCCTGCAGCCTATCCAGGCACTGACCTCTGACCCTTGTATATGTGTTTGAGACAACTGGCTAATACAGGCTGTGAGGATTGAGACTGGTCTGTCCAGCTCTCGTGAAGCCGTTAGTGCATTGTTCTATGAGGTCTGCTGCTTTTTTCCCCCTAGTCTTGATGGCAACTGGAATCTAAAAAGGAATTAGTTTACGGCTAAAAATAAATAGACTTATTTCACTTGGTACATTTTTTCCAGATTGCTCAGAGTGAAATACTTCCTATTTATTATAGATACACATACGCACACGTGCACATGCACACATGTATTTACACACATGCACACACACACACCTCCCTATATAAAATAATATCCACAGCTGCATTCCAGCTGCACTCACAACCACCCTTTTTTTTTTTAAAGTACGCTGGGTTTATTGATTGCCCTATCCCAGCTGTTAAACCTCGCTGGACTTTGTGTGTGTGTGTGTGTTTTGATGTGGTTGTGAGCAAGGATACCATCAGGGGCTGCATGTCTAAAATCCTCCCCAGATTTAGTCAGCTTGGTAAACCTGAAAGGGGTCTGGGAGTGATTTCAAGGATAAGAGCTGTTTATGTCTGGCTCAGAGTTTCTCGGAACAGCAAGCTGAAACTGTTGCTTATTTAACATATATATACTGTGATTTTCCTTTGTGAAGATGCATCTGAACCCTAATGTAGACCAAAATTGAAAGTTTTTAAAATAGTACCCCTTGCAGAGAGAGGCTTTGATTTGAATGCAATGCAATATAGAATGGGGTGCTCGTTTGCTGACGTCATTCCGTCAGAGATAATGTGCACCTACAGCTCAAGCAGGCAGGGAAGTGCCCTTATCAGGACCGACGTCTGGATCCAAGTGGTTGCTTAATCGTGCCCTTGAAGGAAACAGTAAACCAACAACAAGCTGCAGAAGTGTTTCTGTATTCTCTGTTTAGCTGGCTGTTGGTGATTGGCCTAAAGCCTTGAAATCCAGCTGTATGGACCCAGCCCTACCAACCATTACTGATGGGCAAAGTCTCCTCGGCTTCCTCTGGTCAGAATATGCATGATCAGGCCCAAAGAATCATTTTCAGCAAAGAATTTAACAGCTTGGGGCGGGGGGAAAAGTAAGAGAGTTTAATTCCGGAGTTCACTAATAACTTTGAGCCAGTTCAACTGGTAGAGCAGTTTTTTCTGAATGTAAATGTTAAGGCAGAAATAGCTGGCTCTTTCCACCACCACCACACCTCTACGAAATATTAATCTCAGAAGTAAATTTACAAGCTACGCTACAGCCTGTAGCAACCCGAAAGTATCCCAGGAGGTGTGTTCATAACAAATCATGGCCATTTTGTGTCCTAATAAATATGCTTCTGTGCATAACTGGAGCCAAGATCCGCCCAGTTTACTAAATTCACAGCCTCTCTGGAGTTTCTCAATGGTATTGAGCACTTTGAAAAGCAAATCGCGCACATACATGTATGTTGTTTTCTTCCAGTGAAATTTTAAAACCAAGCTGCAGGGTCAGTGGGTTTTTTTTGGTGATAGCAACTGGAACGAACTGTTAGGAAATTGGGCTGGGAGATTTTTGATATGGATCCACTGTTGGCTAGTTGTGAGTTCAAGCACAACCACCAAATGGAACCTGGCTAAAATCTTACAGTAAAAAAAAAAAAGGGGGGGGGGGAATGTTCAGACAGCAGGACTGGGGAGGGAGAAAAGGCTTCCTCCACACGCTGGCCAAGGAGTTTGGAAATGGAAGTCGAGGGGCTGTTGGGGCTAAGCAAAGAATACTCTAGAAAACAGTTTTAATTTTGCTTCACTCCAGACATTTCACAAAAGAGACTCTGTATCAGAAATTCTGTTAGGCTGAGGAAGTGTGAGAGAGAGGCATTTTGTAGGAAACAGAATGGATCCAATTCCTGCCTTCCTGTCCTGTAAATCTGAAGTGAGTCCATTGGAGGCAAAGGACTCTACGCTGGTGAAATGAGAGGAGAATTAGCCCCTTTGTTCCCAAATCCTTGAGATGAACTTTCTCAAGTACCAGATGACTAAAACACTGCATCTTACATAACATTCTTGGGCGGGGAAGTGCCATTTGCAGTGGTGTCGATTGAGTAGAATAAGGCTTACAGGCCATGTGGAGGCTCTCCCTCCTAGAGCAGGCAAAGACGGTCCAGGTCAGGTCTCCAGTATAGGGTGAGCACAGCAGCTCCAGCGAGGAGCTTTTCACAACACCTTTTCAAACCACGGTGTAACAGGCACTCTCTGAAGTGCTTTCAGCTGCGGTTTGTGAAGCCTCCCCACAGGTCAGACACAGGGCGACACCGTGGCAGCCAGTGAGCGTGCTGGGAAGGGCAGGAATAGAAAGCAAATACTTCATGTCATCAGGCCTCCCAGAATGACAGGGTAAAATGAATACTTGCTGTTTCCACCAGAGCTGTCAGGGGGGCGGGGAGGGAGAGGGGGGAAGACGGAGAGCTCTGTGCTGTGACGGTCTGGACTCCTGCCACCAAAACCAGAAACGTAATAAAAAGGGCAGACTGTAGTAAGCGCTTCCTAGAACTGGTGTTTAGATGTGGTAGGTTTTTCTCTTTTAAATATATACAGTAAAGATGCAGTAAATCTTCCTACTGCTCCAGATTACAGTGCTCCGAGCTCACTCTGTTTCACCGAGACAGGTCGTTTATACCCATCCGTCTGCATCAGACTAAATATTTTTCTGCAATCCACGTGAAAGTACAGTCCTTGATAGAGACCCCCCTTAACATCTTATTAATCACCAGCCGGCCATGTCGCCAAACGCCTGTGGGAAGCATGTGTTCTAGTGATTGGAGCGCGTGTCACGGCTTTAAAGGATTTGGATGCAAGGGAACTCGAATCTAAACTGTGCCTGGTTTGGGATTTTGCAGGAGTTTGTTCACAGTTGGGTGCCTGCAGAGCGCATTGCACCTGCCAATTAAACACACGGTTTGATTCCCCTCTCACTTACTCTGGTTTGACCCCATGTGTAGCTCCATTGGCTTCAGCGGCGCTATTCCTGATTTGCACTGGTGCAAGTCACAGGAGACTAACCCCGCATAAGAATGCCTGGGGAGAAGGCTATAATGCCAGCCTCCATGTTCCTCGGGGATTGCACTCTGACTTGAAGGAGCAGCTTAGAGTGCTTGTTGGTAACATAATGCACGCTTTCTCCAAACTGCTACTCATGGCATCTCTGGGGGTGTCCTGTTCACCCTGCCGTTTGGCCTGTGCAACGTGTGACCGTAGTGGCATGTGCAATGGCCTGAACTAACCTTAGAGCCCTTAAAAATGAACAAGTATTAGGGGATTCATTGGGAGAAGGGACTCCATATGGGACACAGTCATTTCATTCTGCTTAAGAATACTGTCTATGCCAACTTTCTTCCAAGACAAAGTCCTTGCAGGTGGGTAAGGCGGTTATTTCCATTGTATGTATGAAGGAACTGAATTGAAGTGACTTAGTGCATCAGCAGCAGCACTCAGAATAGAATCTAGAAGTCATGTCTCCCAGTCCCCATCTCTGGGCATTACACCACTCCTTTCCAGGGCCAGAACAGACTTCTAACTAGACACTGAGTGTCACGTCTTGCATACAGAGGCTTTCTTGGGGCTCTTTCGCCAGTCTTTGCAGTGGCACAGCACACAGACGGGTTGGGATAGTTGCACTTTTCATCTCTGAGTAAGGAAAGCACAGCAGTTCCTGAAAGATCAACACTTTCAGATCTTCTCTTTGGCTGGTTTTATTTTAATTGCAAGGTTCCTTGGTGATGGAAGCGTCTTGCTGCCTGGCTGAGGTCGAATACTCCTGGGCTTTCTATGAGCTAGCTGTGGCTGCATGGGCTGTATCTCAGAAGCTCCTGGTATCTGTTTTGTCTAGCAAAATCCCATGTGGACATGGCTTTCCAGACTCAGCTGCATGTCATCCATGGGCCCCTGTGGGACATAGCTGGTGATCGATCTCTAAGTGCTTTCTGCGCTTTTGCTGCAAGAGGACAGTATCACCAGGGGTGAGCCTGATCTTGATAAGGATGAACTTGTAGTTTGCTGAGTCAAAGAAGCAGCAGCTGCTTATTCCTGTGTTACACCTCATGCTCAGATACCACAACAGTGAGCATGGTGCAGAGGCCTGGACAGAGAGATTAGATGCACCATTGTTGGTTGTTCGGCTACTGAGTTGCTGGTTGGAAGGTTTACTTTTAAACTCAAATGAGTGCTGGGGAAAATCTCCAGCCTGGCAGCTCCTGGAGAATGAAGTTTTTCAGGTAGCCACATGATGGGTGCTCCATCCTGTCCCATTTGGTCCTTGGCCTCTCGGAGCAGGCCAAACCAGGTGCTATATTGGGCCAAATGCAGTGCTTAATTTGTGCCAGGGTCAAGCCCTGGTACCTCCGGGCCTGGCAGTTCATCCCTGGCACCTCTTTCATTACAAATTAAGCATTGGCCAAATGCCTTAAAAAAATAATAAAAAGATAAGCACCCATCCACTAAGACCTAGTCAGACTTGCCATGTTCAGTTAGCCCAGCAAGGAGCTCCTGAATGGGAATTACTGTCAGTCACCCCCACTGCAGGCTGACCTAGCCCCTGTTATCTGTGCCTCACTCAGTCATTAATTGGTTTTACCCTCACAATACCCCTGTGAGGTAGGGAGCCATTATCTCCATTGTACAGATGGTGCAAGGGGGGCTAAGTGATTTGCCCGAGACCACACAGTGAGTCAGGGACAGAGCCAAGAGCTGAACCCTCGTTTCCTGACTTCCAGCCCCATGTCCTATCTACTGAATCATCTGTCTAGCTGAGGGGGAAAGTTACACCAAGGATGGACATAGCACAACGCGTGTCACTTATACTAGCATCCTCTTCAGGACTGTCCTGACCTCTCTGGTGAGTATGAGCTAGGTCCCAGTAAACTGCAGTGTCTTCGTTACAGCCATTCCATGCTCTCAGGGTGTCTCCAGTCTAGGTACATGCCTAGATCACAAGTTTCCTTGGGATGAACGTGCAAACGTGAGTCAAGAAGCACCCATGTCCCTCCACCCCAAGCTAATATTTGCAGCCAGTTCTGATCCCGAATCCACTGCAATCAGTGGAATGACTCCCATTGGCTTTGGACCAGACCCAATTTTAGACCGACCCTTCACTACAGCATCGCAAACAGCAGTGCTTTCATGCTGCACAACCGAACTGGGTCACAGCCTTGCCCTGTGCTGCTGACCCATTTGGACTGAAGTCTGACCCCGATGGTATAGTTTATTGCCTGCCACTCAGTTGTTTGCTGCTTTATTTTTTAATGTATTTTTATCTTTTGGCGTCTGTCACGTTTTTTAACCCCCAAGAAGTGTATCTTTGAGGTTTCTACAAACCGGTATCAGACTGGCGTCTGGTCTTGTGGTTTTTGTTCTTAGTGAGAAATCCACTTAATTTTCACGCCCAAACTGAGTATCTGCCGAGACAGGAAGCTCCACCCTTTCTTATGGTATAACTGAACTTGGCTCTTTGCAAATGCAGCAGCTTGAACAACATGCTATAATGCTATGCATAGATTTATGGGCTTGTTTCTGATTTTGCTTCCCCCGGTTTTATGTAGGTGTAACCCCTGTGACTTCGGTGGCGTTATTCCTGAGGTACACCCGTATGAGGGAGATAAAGAATCAAATCCATACACATACACACAGGTTCATAGTTCTTTCCAGTAGTCACATAAAGAGATGAAAATAGAGATTTCTTGAATCACTCTGTGTGTGCTGGGGGACATTTAAAGCTACCATGAAAAGATAGACTCTTGTTTGCAGTAGGATCTGCTCCAAGTTCTTGACCGTAGCCCCTCCCCCCTCTATCTCCCTGGGGTGCGTAGATGTACATGTAAAAATCATGCATTACTGTGGCTTGGTCTCCTGAATTGCCCTTTCGCACCCTCCATTCCCTCCCCCAGTGGACTGAATCATTCATTCTTGATGGCGACCTTGGACCTTCAGGGCTCAGTCCCGTGTTAGGAGAGGCATGTAGCAGAGCGGCCGTAGGACGGAATTGCGAATCACAGTTCCTTCCCTGTCTCCCTCCACTGCTAGAATCCCGTAACCTGGTGCAGGTTACTTCTTCCATTAGGGCAGGCTCAGCTTTCCCTGTGGGGGCGCAGTAGTGGCTCCATGGAGCCTGCACCCCCATCACCTACACCGAGGGCTGTGATCCGAGGAGTGGATCAATGCAGTGGGGAAGGGTGGGTCCTATTCTTAGCCCATCTGCAACCACATGAAGCCAGGCCACAATCCAGCCCTTTAAAGAAGTTCCCAGCCAAGTAGAATAAAGTGATTTCTGCTAGTATTGTTCCCATGTCCCCGATCCATTTCAAGCTCCATTTAAAAGGGAAGGGGCAGGGTTGAGGGAAAGACACCCTATGGCCTAATCAGAGTCTCCGCACAGAACGTGCTCTGTCCCTTTAGCTGTCTGATTTCTATGCAAAGATGACTCAGTAACCCCATGCAGTGTGGGTCACTGCACCTGCTTCCAGCCTGTCAGATATTCTCAAAGCTGCAATAATAGCCGTAGTGGCCGGGCTTGCCCTGCATCACTGAACTCAAAGAGCAGAAGCCTGGAGTGTTTCTTTTTTCACTTGCTTTACCCCCTGCTATGGGGGAGCTGCACTCACACCCATCCTAGGAAGGATTAAAAATCCAGCGTGCAGGAATTTCCCTCATTTTAGCTGCAGTAGGCGTTGGGGGGGTGGGGGTTCTGGGTTAGGATTAGATTTAGCTGAATTGGAATTGGAGAATTGGGTCCCTTCCTTTTTGGGGACTGCTTCTCAGTTGGATCCCCTTGAGGCAGGTGCAGCCCTGCAAATCCCAATCTGAACCACCCTGAAATTGAAACCAACCTTCACTTTGGGTCGCATCACCCATTAATACCCATCTGTTAAATGTCTACTAGGTTTCCTGCACCTTCCCTCACAGCATCTGCTGGTGGGTGCTATCAGAGATAGGAGACCGGATTAGGTGGACCATTGCTGTGATCTGGTACAGAAGTTCCTATGTTCCTAGCCATGAACCCTAATCTCCCCACATTGCTCTAAGCAACCCCTGTTTTGGGTAGCTACCTTAAAATATCTTCCCACCTGCCCACCACTCTCCACCTAGTTTCCTGCTCCTGTTAGGCAAATGGGCCCAATTCTGCTCTTGTTTGCACCAGTGTAAATCGATAGCATTACTGTAGTGTAAAACTGGAGTGAGGGGGCAGAATGAAGCCCAGGCTTTTGAACAGATCTCTTGGGTGTTTGCAGAGGTTGGATTTGGAGTGCTGTTTGGTTTCAGAGACAAGGGAAACAGGGATGTTTGCTTGTTGTTGGCTTGTTGAGTATAGGGTCAAATTGCAAAAGGTGCTCCCAGAGACTTTGGCCCATTCTGTTGTTCTCCTCTTCCACGTAAGGACAGTGCTTTGTTTGTAGCATCTGAGCTTATCCCATCGTGGATAGCTGTTCACATTACAGGGGGCTTAGGTAGACACACAAACACACAGACCCCCAAGAGCACTCCCTGCTTTGTGCTTAAGAGAAACCCTCGGGGAACAGAGGAGCCAGGAGAACAAAAATCGCCCACTCAGCCCAGATGCTACAGAGGAGACTGACCCCAAAGAGAGTACCCAGGAATGACCCCATCTTGAGTGGCTTGAAAGTGTCTTATTCTGAGAGCCCAATTTTCACTCTGTGTTGGACTGAAAAGGAACTTTTAGGGGCCAGGCCGGGCTTGCTAGTTAACTCCCGGCCTGCTTGTTTTAGTATTATTATGTAGCATTCGGAAGGGAGGGGGGTGTCTTTCTGAGAAGCAGCGGGTAAAGGTCATCTCCACTGATCTCATGCTTTGATAATACAATACCTAAACGAGCTAGCATGACATGTCAAATGTGATCTCATTTGGCCAAAATCCAAACTAGCCTGATTAATACCAGGGTGACTTTAAAGGGATGCCATCATGTTTAGCAGGCCCAAAATCTCACTTCTGTGTTTTTCTTTAGGATCCATATAAACTTTTCTATGTGGTTTCGCCTTACCAAAGCAAATGCCACAGTGCCCCTAAACTCCCCTATAACAAGAGACGTCTTATACCAGTGCTATTGAGCAACTCTACAATAACAAACCACTTTGCATAGCTCTAGGCTTTATGAGGTACCTTACCACAACAAACCATCATGAAAAGCCCCAGTGCTTATGCGGAGCTATACAATAACAAACCATTGTTCTTGAGCAACACAAGCAAAGGGGGATAAGGTTAAGGAAACATCTATTTCTGTTTCAAGCTTCTAAGAGTTTATTGCACACATCAGTTGGGGGGAAGGGGGCAAGGTCATTTATAAGAAGGTCATTTAGTTCCCCGTTAAATGCCACCTGTGTTAATATTTTATTTGTAAGTTTGTACGTTTATATATGTGGGTGGAAATAAAAGAATTTTCATCCACATACGATCTACTGTGTCTCCCCCCTGCTGGCTACTTTGCCCACGATGAAAGTGACAGAGTGGTACTTTTGTCCGTTTTATTATTACCAGCTGAGAGTCTGTCCTAGCCTGGTGTATAATCAGTGAATCATGTGGAAGGGGAAGTTGTACTACATGCCTCGTTTTTTGCATTTCAGTGTCCAGACTACCAGAGTGTGTTTGTGTTTTCCTTTCTTG
This sequence comes from Trachemys scripta elegans, assembly GCF_013100865.1. Classification (NCBI taxonomy): domain Eukaryota; kingdom Metazoa; phylum Chordata; order Testudines; family Emydidae; genus Trachemys; species Trachemys scripta. The sequence goes on along the minus strand of NC_048316.1, from coordinate 5,675,238 downwards.
TAATCGTCCACCTCCTCAGTCCTGATTTTTTTTTTTTTTTTTTTTTTTTTGAGCTGTTGTTCACACTCCCTTGTGGTAGGAAGATCAAATTCTGCCTATTTCATCAGCAGACTCTGCTTTGCAAAGCAAAAGTCATGCTTGGATGTGAGGCATGTGATAATGCTTTCTCATTGGCTGCCTGCATGACCTCTCTGCTGGGCCTATTGGTCACCAGTTGACCACTTTTGACACTTGTAGAACATGAGCCTTTGATGGATTTATGGCATAGCTGCTGCAGCTCAGTGAGGAGGGAAAATTTTTTTTCCGTGGCTGCCCAGACAGATACGAAGGTAACGAGAAGGGTAACCAAATGGCATGTGTGACCAGGCCAAGAGTGACCCACTGCTTTTTGGATTTCAAAGCATTATCCCCACTTCTTCATGAACAGCCCTGGTTCTTGATTCATTATTCTTCACAGAGGGTAAGAAAGCAATTATTATTAGCAGTGTTAGAGTAGCGCCCATAGCTCAGATGGTACCTGGTGGGCAGACCCTGTTCTGAAGAGCTAATAATCTAAGTAGACAAGACAGATAAAGGGCGGAAGGGGAAACAAGGCAGAGGGAGGTGAAGTGACTTGCCTGAGGTCACACAGCAGCTTGGTGTGTGCAACAGACTGTAGGGCTTCCAAGTCACAGCTCAGTGCCCAGCGCACAAGCCAGCCCTGATTCTCAGGAATGCTAGCACCACATGGTGGGAGATGATGTTGCTTCATTTAGAACAATCTACATGGGCTGTCAGCAGCTGTTTCTCTTCTCTTCGGTGGGGGGGGGGGAGGCTTTCCCATCATGGCTCCGGTGCACAGGAACAGAACAACGCTGACCACTGGCAGCAAGGGGCATGGATTGTTTTGCTTGTCGGCTCCTGTATTGTGCAGCTCAGGCTCCCCCTCTGCCTTGGATGTCAGCCTTGATTAGAGGGGAAAAAGGGAGGAGGGCGGAGAAGAAAAAAGGAGACCCGTAGTCCCTTGAAAATGCAAATGAGGTGATTCTAGTTAAATATCTTTCCTCACGCCTCTTTAAGACTTGACACTTTCCTCCCTGTTCCCCAAAAGCTGTTTGTTTTTACACCAGCCCCCCAGTTCAAGCCCATTACGGAGCTATCCGGGTGTGCACAGTACAGGGCCCAGGATGGCTGTCCTCCATCCTGCCTGAGCAGAATGTTCTCCTGCAGCTGAGTAGGGTAGCAGTGATGGGGGGGGAGGACTGGTCTCCATGCTGAGTCTTGCCACCTGTTGCCTTTTTCATTCCAGGCCCCTTCCCCACCCCTCCCCACATTGCTCACCATCCCCAGTGGATAGGGCTGGGAGCTGCCTCGCCTGCCAAATACCATTCTGATGCTGTCACTGCTTCTGCACAGACGGCATCTCTGACAGCAGAAACGAACCTTTCCCCAACCCGCTGCCCTATGCTTTCCGCAGAAGGCGTTCCAAAGTGCCCCTTTCTAGCTGGTGAGGGAGGGGAAGGGGCTGTGGCACAGAAATAAAAGGCTGACGCTGAGCCAGAAGAAGCTCTTGCAGATCCATTGACACTGGCATTTGGCGCTGGCACGGGCTAATTTTGCACTCGCGGTTACTCACACGCGCGCTCTGCTTCATCTGCTATGTACGGGAAGGCGCCCCAGCCTCTAGCTCGCCTTAGAATGCTGTAGTAAGAGATCCGTGCTGGGTTCGATTATGTTACAGCGCAAATCGGGCCGTAAAAGACCACGAGCAGTCCTAGCAGCGCAGGCTGGCAGAGTAACTTGGCTTGAGCCACAGCGCTGCAAAGCTGCCCTGCCACCTATACAAGCAGCAGAGTGATCATGGACTTGATATCAGAGTTCCCTCCCAATGAAGGCTGGCAGAGGGACTGTGTTTTTGTCTGGCATCCAGCGGCAGGCTTTGCTGTGAGCAGAGTGGATAGGGTAGTGGACTGGGCGTCTGGAGAAGGGAGTCCGACTCTCAGTTCTGCCTGAAACTCCCTTTCTGAAAATTGGGTAAATCACTCAGAGCATAATTTCCAAGGATAGTGGCTTTGGGTGACTCAGTTTTGGGTGCTCAACTTGAGATGCCTTAAAGGAAGCTGATTTTCAGATAGTACTGAGCACCAGGCCTCTTTAAGGGGTCTCAGGTTGGACACCCAGAATCAGGAGACACTTGTGAAAATCTTGTCCTTAAAACTTTTCTGTCGCACAGTTTCCTCATTTATAAAACAGAGGCGGTGGATACTTACGCGCTTTTGTATAATGCTTCGCAATGGTGGGATGGAAAACCCCTGTATAAACATACGGTATTAGGATTATTATTGGTTACTGCCATATTGTGCTGCCATCTCAATAAGAGCCCTGTTGGACCGCAATATGGAAAAGCAATGAGTTTTCCAACTCACAGAAAGAAAGAAAGAAAGAAAGAAAGAAAGTTGGTGTGTTCTTGTTTTTATTATTTGTACTGTTCACGCAGAATGAGGTCCAGAGCCCGTCCGCTAGCCTTGTTTGTGCTGGCGGCACCTCAGTCTGGTATCCCCAGCGCACCAGTGAAACCAGTAGTTACCAATTTTTTTGCAAGCCACACTGGGACTGTAGGAATTTTATTTCTTCGTGGTGTTGAAGGAAAGGGGTCCTGCCTGCCAAAGGACTATTTTATGCTTGAGGGTGATTTATAGGCCAATCTGAGGCACTTGTGGAAAAGGCAAAGCGGCTCTTGGCAGCGCCCCCAGAATCCACTGCAGCTGTGGGGTAGTGAAGTCATCGGCATAACAACCATTGCAAACAGAATAACAAAGTCTGCTCTGTTCTCATTTAAAATAATCTTTCCAATTCAGAAACCACATTAAAATTTACCTTTCTGCATACAATAATAATAATAATAAAAAAGGCAGATACTGCTTAGCGGCACAGTGTGAATAGCTCAATTATATTTATGCTTCATTTTAGCCCTTGTATTGTAACTTTGTGTCTTGCCATTTATGCTTTAATGAATGAATGAAGCCAGTGTTGTGTGGTGGAATACATTGGTCTCTGTCCCTTTGTCTCTTCCATTTGCAGCTCTTTACGATGTAGTCATGAAATGATAGTTCTGTTCAAGGGATGGTGGGAAAAGATCAATATTTGTTTTAAATATCACCTTTTATCCTGGCACTAAACTGACTGTGAAAAGAACAATTACTAAATCTCTGCTTCCTCTCCCCCTCTTCCTTTCAGATCCCTTCGGATCCTCCTGCTTCCAAAAAGCCCAAAATTGATGACTCTGCTTCCCAGTCTCCAACTTCTGCCGAGAAGGAAAAGCAATCCAGTTGGTTACGGTCCTTGTCTAGTTCATCCAATAAGGTGACTCTTCAGTAACACACTTGCCCTGTTTAAAGTAAATTTGTGGGAGGAAATTTGTGCTTGGTGTCCCTCCTTTGAAGCCAATGGAACAACACCAAGGATGGCTTTGGCCCGTGCTCTCTAAATGAAAGACGTTTTCCACCTTTCCCTGATGAAGAGTGAATTACTCTGCCCTTCCCCTTCTCCTGCTGCCTCTCAATGAGCATTGGCGGCGTGGCTGTGGGATGAAATAAGCAATTTTTTGATACCTCGGAGGTACAGGAATCCTGAAAGGCCCTGGAGTCCCAGGTGGTCTCTTGCAAACCACATATTATTTGTTGGCAAGCAACAACTGAATGGGATTTTAAATCTAATCCAACTCGGCTCTTCCAGTGAAAAGCACTAAGCAGTTAGGTCCAGCAAGCCGATCCCGTTGGGGAATTGTGTTAGAGATAACAGAACCGAAGCGCGCGCGCGCGCACACACACGTCAATAACTTTCCTTTGCAGTTTATATTTTTGAAAGATATACTCAGTGGTGACCAATTTTTGTTTATTTTTCTCTTCCTTTCTTTCCTTCCCTCCCTTGCAGAGTATTGGTTGTGTCCATCCCCGTCAGCGCCTCTCTGCTTTCCGGCCTTGGTCCCCTGCTGTTTCAGCAAACGAGAAAGAGCTCTCGACACATCTTCCCATACTGATCCGAGACGGGTAAGAAGACTTGAGCCATGGGGTGGGAGGGAGAATCAATTTTATATTACAGCAAGCCCCTTTGTGGGTGTTTCCCTTGCACTGATATGAGTGGCTGTGTTGTTTGGTTCAAGTCAGTCTGCTGGCAGTGCAGTGAAAGTATTTGCAGCCGCAGTTTTAAGTGATTCTGGGGAGGGAAAACAAGAAAGTGACAGTATTTGTACATTCACTAATTTGGTTTTCTTGAGTGAAACGTGTCTCAAAAGATTGCGAAATGAAGGATCTGTCCATGCGTCATTGCTAGTTCAGTGGTGCAAAGAGACAAGCATTTTGTGCAGTTGGTCTAGAGTTTTGCCCATCTGCTGTTTAAAGATGGCTTGACCAACAACTTCTAGGATGATGGGTGGCATCTGCTCCAAGTTGGTAGGGACCAGTTGTTATCACCAGATAGCTCTTTGGTGACCCCTGTGAAACCTCTCGGATGGTCTCCTCCCAGGTCAGTAGCACACAGGTGCCCCTGTCACCAAATCACTGCCAAAGCTGACACATTGACTCCCTTGTTGGCAGCCTCAGCAGAAATGCCCTGGATTGAATGGGCCTTGGAGCCCAAACCATCCTCTTGGCCAGTACCGGTGATCTCATGAGAGCAGGGTTGAGACCCCCCTGGGCAAGATGGTGCATGGAAGCATCCACTCCTGCTGCATTTGCTGTTCCTCATTCTATATGGCTCATTTCACATGCCCTAAATTCATTCTTTTTAAGGCACTCCAGCCACTATCCATGTACTGTATCCATCTGTTAAATTTACTGTCTCTACAATCTTGTCCCTTTGGCAGGCGCTGTTGAAATATAGTGAGACAGCTGTCCCTAGTAACACTCAAACTCCGGCTCATGGCGTCAGTTTGGTTTGTCCTTCCGGACATCTCGATTTCGTACTTCCTAACACACACTGTTCTAAACCCGTTTTATTGAACGTACTAGTGTTTCAGAATTTAACAGGCCTTCCGGTTGTTATGGGAATGAACTGAATTGGCTTCCGAAGCCATGCCTGTTGCTGCTTTATTGGTTATTATTATTATTACAGCAGCACCAGAGATTGGAGCCCCATTGTGCTTGGGGCTGACCGTCCACAGAGAAGAATCCCTGCCCCAAAGAGCCCACTATCTAAATAGATAAGAAAAACAAGTGGGAGGGGAAACAAAGATGCTAACTCATGCAGCATATCAGGGGCAGAGCTGGGAATAGACCCCAGGTCTCCAGCGTCCTTCCCATTGCTCCCTTCCTTCTGGCTTTAAACATTCTGTCCCCCTGCATCAGCCCACGATTTATGTCTCCCAGGCCCCCCATTCTGCCCCTGATTATTTTTAGGGAGGTTTCAACAGCATTTCTTAGCACTGCCACCCCCACTCCTTTCAGCAAATCCCCCAGGGCCTTAGTGGACATTCCAACCTGGCTGCTTCGATTTTTATTTCAATTGTTTTTTCCCTCCCTTCTGTACAGTTCTCTCATTTTTTTTTTTAATATAAGGGTCTGTACATGTACAAACGTGCTCAGATCCATGTGATTCTGCGTGCATATCTATATATGAACGTTGGTTTGGCTGTAACTGCAACAGGGGCTGCCCATGGAAATCTCCATTGACACCTGGAGGTCCAGATTTTCAGAATGTTGAAGTTGTGACTGCAATCTGTGCTTGTGCATAGTGTGTATAAATGTATACCCTATTTGCTTGTACATGAAAACTTGCTTTTGCATGTACAAATTATGCAGCCGAGGCTTTGACAGCCATCGTTGGAAAGTTGCTGTTATGGACCTGATTCTGCTGTAACGTTCGTTTTCATACCAGTGTAGTAGTTACTCCTGATTTACACAGGTGCAAGCAGGATCAGAATCAGTCCCTGTCCAGGCAGTGGTGGTAGCGCTGCTCTTACTGGAAATTGCTTGACACATTCCATTACAAGTCCCTGTTTTCAGTTGTTTATAACTTTGCCAAACTTAAACTGCTCAGGTTGACAACTTTCATGCCACTTGTCTGCCTCAGACTGAATTTTTTGGAAAAGTTAGGAAGAGACTGGGGGAAATTCAGTGTTTTGCTCCTGTTAACAAAATGGTTGTAAGAATTTTTTTTAAGACGCTCCAGCACTCCATGCTTTGAAAAAAGCGCTTGGAATTTGGCTGGGTAGTCACCCTGGTTTCGAGCATGTGTCTTGCTGTCCCTGTGAAAATTCATCCAAATTTGGCAGTTATAAGCCTCTGAAAAATCTTAGTTTGCACATGCTCGGTAGAGACTTTAACATATCATTAAAGATTGTTTCTCACTGCATAATTGCAAGGGGTCTGAATTAAGGCTACATCAGCAACCTTACCAACCTTTTGAGTGCTTGACATTGCAATCTTAATGTTCTTTTAACATAGTTCATTGAATGTAATATAATATATATATACACACTCACGTACATGTGATCTGGAAAAATTAATTATGCACTACAGAATGTTGTTGGCACTCTATTGGCTTTTCTCCAGGCTGTGCAATCTCAAAAGTTGGAAGGCAGTTGTGGGTGGTTAGATGTAAAAGCACCATATCTTGGAAGAATCCATAAAGCTCCAGCGACAGAACTATAGAAACAGCATTTGACACACGGGAGACTTGACGATCTGGTCTCTTCCATGTTCACAGTATTTAGCCTGTAATTCCTGTTGAACTGAGTGGAGGTTTCGTGTCTAAATCCTCTGTGCACTTAGAACAGCATGGAGCACTTAATGGGTGGAGATCATAGGGCCAGATTCTCAGCTAGTGAAAATCAGGATTGAAATCAATGCAGTTCCGCTGAGTTACACCAGTGGAGGATCTGGCTTTTTTCAGTCTAAGATGCTAGTTAGGAGGCATTTTGAAAGCAAGAATGGGACTGAATATTTTGCCGTTTTCCTTTGTCTCTCCCTTCCTGAACAGTTTTTACTCCTACAAAAGTTTCGAGAATGCTGTGGCCCCCAACGTGGCTCTTGCGCCTCCTGCTCAGCAGAAGATTGTAAGCAATTCCCCATGTGCCACAGTGGTGTCACGGAGCAGTGAGCCAATGAGCAGCCCGGTCCAGCCACGGAAAAGGAAGCTGACTGCAGACAACCCAGCAGTCCCGGACACAGTGAGCACCGTCACTGCTACCGAAGAGGACAAAGAGTCAGAAGCAGAGATTGAAGTAGAAACCCGGGAGGAATGTAAGTGTGAGTTACCTGCCTTTATTTATTTTTTTCTGAAATAATTTTGGGGTTTGGTTTCCCGGAGGAGTCCAAGGAAGTTAAACTCCAATGGGAGTTGAGCACCTAATGTGATCTAGATACCCAGCTCCCTGAGGCCCCTCTGAAAATCCCAGCCTTAAATAATAGTGAGAAACGGCAGCACAAGTCAAAAGTGAAATTTTCACTGGCGGGCACCCCAGGTGCACACTCACAGAAAAGCACACACGTTAGATGCAGCCACAAAACCTCACACTTGCATTAAAATGGGTGAACGCCCGTGCAAATGAGTATACCATACATCTCATGCCCTCTGGTACCAAACAATTCTGCCCTGGGACTTGCATGTGCAGTCAGCTATTTTTCCCATGCGCGCGCGCGCACACACACACGCACACACACACAGTTTTATTTCAGAGGGAACATGTGTCCCTACGCGGTCCAGTTTCAAATTCAGGGAACCATCACATACTTATGTACAACCTAAGTCCCACTTCAGCCCAGTTGTGATGGTTTAACTTCAGCGAGGGTAGGATCAGCCCTTAAGCAGTGTACAGGGTTGGTGCTGCATATCTGCACAGAGATGAATTTCACCTACCGAGACTAGCGGGATATCCCTGTCCAGTTCTTCCCCAAAGCACTGGAAATGTTCTCCAGATGGAGAGTGCAGAGAGTTTGTATGCAGCCAATGAGCTCAGTGGGCTGAATCCCAAAGTCTGTGCTCAGACAAAACTCCCGCTGAGTTTGATGGGAGCCTTGCAGCCTTGTGCATTGCTTAGTCTAAATTTCCATCATACGTCAAGGCATAAAATGTTTCTTTCCTTTCTCTTGTTTGTAAGATCATCCATTGCGTGGCTCCTCCTTTTTAAAGGGTCTCATCCCATTCTAACTTAGGTTGCTGTGAACGTTTGTTAACTTCAGGATTTTGTTTGTTTGTTTCAGTCACCTCGTCCCTGTCCTCGCTCTCCTCCCCATCCTTTACTTCGTCCAGCTCTGCGAAGGACATGAGCTCACCTGGCATGCAAACCACGGCCACTGTCAGCAACTCCTTTGAGGTTGCCACACATGCTGAGTCTCACAGCAGCGGGTTGGAAGCTGAACTGGAGCATCTAAGACAGGCCCTGGACAGTGGCCTGGATACTAAAGAAGCCAAAGAGAAATTCCTCCATGAAGTGGTTAAAATGAGAGTGAAGCAGGAGGAGAAGCTAAATGCTGCCTTGCAGGCTAAACGAAGCCTGCACCAGGTAATGATGGACAACAGCTTCCTGTTGTCACTGTCTGCATATTCATCTCCCAGGGGAACCAGTTGGCTAGTCTCGTGTGGAAAATAATTCACCTGTCTTCCCAGAACATTAGCAGCATTCCCTGGAGTTCTGGTTCTAAACAGAAAAGGGCCAATGCATGGCATACAGGAGCTTTGGCTATATGTCACACGTGCCACCTGCCCCTGCTTAAGAGAGAATCCCAAATTTTTAACCAAAACCAAACCACTTCCCTGTTTCCCTTTGAGAAGCTCGCCAGGCCCAGCCGAGTTCAAATCGTTTTCACTTCGATGAAGTTCACACGTTTCTCTCCTTAAAGGGGCCTATTGAGAGCTTTTGTCTGTTGGGAAGCATGTAAAATTTCCCCATTGTCCAACCCAGGCGCATCTCGGCAGGGCATGGCATGGCGTGGCATCAGCACGCTGCGGGAGGGAGGGAGTTGAGATTGCCAGTCTATAGTAATTATCTACATTTGTGTGCTAGTAACCAGGGTCCAACCTCCTCTTAGGATACTGTATATGAAGCAGAACTAGCTGGTAACTAGTTGGAGCATAACTAGGTGTTATTGTGACCCCCCCCCACCCCAGTTCAATGGAGCAGGGATACTGTCTGTAACAATGAGCGCCGGGTTATTTTTAGCATAGAGGGCTGGTAGCAAAGACCCTCTTGCTATTTGCCAAAAGCAGGCACACACGTTCCTGTCAGCCAACAAGTGCCAGGTTTGGGGGGCCAGTGGCTCATATGTAGACGTGATTTGTTTGCACTAAGGTTTTGCACCAAGACAAAGCAATATTAGAACCTAGGTGCTCTAACACGGTCCCCGTAGCAGGAGAAAGGTGCCTGGATGAACCTGATTCGTATTTGAACCAAAGTCTGCCCAACCTATTGGCATTGACTCCTCCATTAGGCTCAGTTTTGCAGCCCGTTCTGTCACACCAATATACTGCTCCTGTAAGGAAGTCTTCGGTATCACAGGTTGCAAGGTCAGCTCCCAGGGGAAGGGAGGTCCAGTGCTTTCAGTCAGCCAGAGCTGCTCACTCACTCTGTGTGCCCTAGGGGCAAGCCACTCGATTTCCTTGTGTTTCATTGAAGCCAGCTATGTATAATATAAAAAAAGCAAACCTCATTTATGTAAAACAGGTGCTGAACCCAAGTTGAGCTTTACAGGATTAATCAAGCAAAGGAGTGTGTCAGACCGGGAGAGAGGATGCGTCTGGCCCGAGGTTTCCATTTTGGCAGCTCTGGGTTTCCGATTCCACGGAGCTAGGGCGTACGTGCATGCGCGCCCCCCATGTCGGGGTTGAGCTAACAATGGCCTGGCTGGGAAGTGAGATTGTCAAAGGAGTGAATTTCCCATGACCCGACTGCAGAGTGTTACTTACCAGAGACACTGTTGCTGTGAGGGTTTGCCTCTGACAGAGAGGAAGTCCAGCTTCTGGGAGGGGATGGGAGGAGTCATGTGCCATAGTTCATTTAATTTAACCCTTTAAAAAGCCAGATCACAGCCAATTTTTGCAAAGAGAAACATAAGTAATTGGTGTATAGGCATGGCATTGAGATTAGAATATTTGTAATTTGAAAAGCATGTGATACATGAACGTGGGCATGTGTCCGTACACACACACACACAATGTTTTTTAAACTACCAGTTAGCCTTTTCCTCTCCGTTTGTTCCCTTTCATTTCCCTCTGGTTTAATTTGATTTCACAGCTCTTATTTGGGTGATAGTTTTCATGCTAGTCATTCATGCTAAGAGCTTCGATTGTAGGAAGGGAAAAGTTTTCTGAGTGAAGCGGAGGTTGGATTTACATTTGCTTTTACTGCAGGGGTTTCCTAACCATAGCAGAGCATTCCATTCCATGGGCTACTTGGCAGTAGCCCTTGAACTGCACGCAAACGTAGATAATACAACAGAGCTGCTTAATGTTAGAAATTAAAAATAAGTAACTTATTTTTACACTCATCACACGTCTCTTCCTGGCCAGCTGTGATGGAGTTGCTTGTTGCTTGATTTCAGCAGCTGTAGAAAGCCTCTTGGCCAGCTTTGCTCTTCACAAGCGGCACTCACGGGCTGCATTGTCCTCACTTTGTGCAGACTCAATTTCGTGTCTGCAGATAAAGGGCAGCCATTAGAGTTCTCTCATTTGATCCTTTGCTCTGAAAGTTGCTTTCAGCCAGTGCAGCATTCAGCACTAATGGTGGATGCACCAAAAGAGTGAACTCCAATTCATCTTCATTCAGCCTTAGACAGTGACAGCCATTTTGCTTGACAGTAAAGATGAGAAATTTGGATCAAGCCTGGCTTTTTAAAAGCCCTGAGTTTGGGTACCTTGGGCCGGGGATTTTGGCTCTGTTCATTAGAAGGATTGGGTCATTTGCAAAATTTGGAACCAGGTTCAGATTTCAGCCTCCTTCTCTCCCCCCCCCCCCCAAACCACAGTGGTGTTTGAATCTCGGGGTTTGGTTTAAATCCATTTCTCCTTTCCAGTGTCACTTGAGAAGATATGAGCAGACCTGTAGTCCATCTAGCCCAGTATCCTGTCTTCCAACAGTGGCCAGTGCCAGGTGCTTTACAGGCAATGAACAGACCAGGGCAAATAGCGAGTGACCCATCCCGTCATCCAGTTCCAGCTTCTGGCAGTCAGAGGTTTAGGGAAACCCAGAGCATGGGGTTGCATCCCTGACCATTTTGGCTAATAGCCATTGATGGACCTAGCTTCCATGAGCTTATCTCATTCTTTTCTGAACCCAGTTCCTTGCTGTAATCTTGTACGTTCTGCACCTATTCCAGTGGCACTCCGTAACTGTTTGTGCCTTCCAGGAGCTGGAGTTCCTGCGCGTGGCTAAGAAGGAGAAGCTGAGAGAGGCAACCGAGGCAAAGCGCAACTTGAGGAAAGAGATCGAACGTCTTAGAGCTGAGAATGAGAAGAAAATGAAAGAAGCCAATGAGTCGCGGATACGACTAAAGCGGGAACTGGAGCAAGCCAGGCAGATCCGGGTGTGTGACAAAGGATGTGAAGCAGGCAGGCTGCGGGCCAAGTACTCTGCCCAGGTAAGGCCAGGCCTTTGAGAGCTGATCGGCATGCAAGTTTCCCTGCTCTCCACTTTCTAGGGTTAGTCAGTGCCATCCTTTTTCAGCCTGCATGCCCCATGACTCCAGTAGGGATATTCTCTGCCCTTCTAGGTATCTACCCCTCTGTAGTATTTGGGCCATCCTGAGACGTAGGAAAGAATTTTCTCCCATTTTACTGATGGGGAACTGAGGCACAAAGAGGTGACTTGCCAGGGTCACATAGGAAGCCTCTGACAGAGCAGAGATGGACCCAACCCTCTTGAGGCCCAGTCCAGCATCTTACGCACAAGTCCATCTTTCCTTCTCCAGAGTTGGGCCCTCCGCAAATGCCCCCAGGTCTGAGGAAGATCATGCAACCAAACTTGGTAGCTCAGGCCTTTTAGCTAGAGGCAGTGCCAAGAATATTTCTTCCAGGTGAAATTCACCCTGTGCAGGGAGCTGGCACTGGGTTTAGTACCATTGCAGTCCCAGTTGAGCCCCATGGGCCATGTGCTGTCCCTCTGCACAGGGGTGATTTCATCCAGTGAGAGTATTAGGCAAAGTCCCATAGATTTCAGTCACCTTCCGTAATAGGATTTCCCTAGCGATCACCTGCCGATTCAGAAGGCTAGGTGTAGCTCAGGCTGGACTGCACCAGGGGGAGGAAGTTTTGTTTATCGCTGTGAGCCAACAGGAGTGTTTCACTTCGAGCTTTTAAATTAAAACCCGCACCCCTACCCCCTCTCACCTTCCCCCCAGCCAGATTCATTTCTAACAAAACAGTCAATAGCTTATTCACACCAACAAAAGCCATGGGCCCCAGAGCTCAGGCTGTACATCCTTAAGTCACCTTGTTGTGTCTTGGTCTTGCAGGGCATGTGGAGTGGAATGCAAGGCCATCCACTGTTCCAAGCCCCCTGAAATGACCCAGCATAACAGGCTGAGCTGAGAGCCGAGTGGCAGCCTCCTGGATTTCCATGAGAAACACCAGTCAAAAGGAGTCTGCTGCCGTGCTCTGCCCCCCCTCCCCTTCCCCTCCCACTGAAACAACCTGATTGGCCCTTAATTCCCTCCCAGTTAAAAGAACAAGGCCCCATACCCCTCATTAACCCTCTCACAACCTCACCCTCTCCAAAAAAAACCCCAAGTAGCACTTCTCCCCAATTCCCTCCCCTCACCGGCCTCCCCTGTAGTGCCTTCTAGCCTTATTCAGACCTGCTCCCTCCTTGACCACCTTCTGCCAAACCATCTCCCCCACTGGTTCCCAGTCCAAGAGTCTGGCTAATAGAAGGTTAATAAGGGAGATGGGTCAGAGAGAGCCTAGATCACAGGGAGTTTCTGGCAGGAGGGAGATGGGGCAGGTTTCGCTCCCAGTCCAAGCAGCTGACTTCCTGCCACGGTTCCTCTCTCCACACTAACTTCCTATATCCCTCCACCCTCCCACCCATCCTTCCCCTAAAACTCCCAGAAAGCAGCCAGTTTTATGTTGTTTTAGCATCGTTTGGGGGAGGATTAATAATGATCTTTGCTAGATATAGGCCTACACAGAGAAGAGATACATGTAACATCTATGCAAACACCATAGAAGTAGCATGCATTTGAACTACTAGAGGATTAGGTCATGGATCAACATAGGTGTGTTCACATTAGTTCATACCTCATGTAGCATGTCATCACACACACACACACCCTCATTTGGGGCTGGATTGCAGGTCACATTCTTCCCAAATACCAAAACTTACAACTGCAGCCTTTCAAAGAGTCTCGGTAAAAGTAAAAAAGAAAAAGCAACAACCTAAATTCGTCTAACCCTGGTTCTCAATAACGGGAAGGGGAGTGGTCCGATTGTACCATTCTGAGACATGCCTAACCAGGAGACCAGAAGCAGGAAATGATGTGGGCTTCCTCCCTAGCATCTCAGGATGTCTCACTGATAAGAGGTGTCCAGACTAAACATACCCAGACTGAGCTCTGTTGCAATGGGCGTTACCTGCAATTGACTTCCACTTTAGCAAAAAAAAAAAAAAAACAACCCAAGGCGACAGGTCATGCAGATAAAATAAACTCTTTAGTTACTGGATAGAGCTTTGCTGAGCTGCAGGTGTGTCCTTTCTTCCATTTTGCTCTGGATGAAAATTTGACTTTTTTTTTTTCCATCTCTCCAAATACCCCCAGTTGTGGGGTTTTCAGCTATATGAATCTAGCATGAGGGCTAACATTTGCAAAAGCATCTAAATGACACAGGAACCTAATGCTAAAAAAAGTGACGAAGGCACTTACGAGGCTAAAATTTTATAGAAAGTCAGGGGGACTTACACACACAAGTGCTTTTGAAAATGTTACACTATCTGTCCTTGTGCCTTACTTTGTAGCTGCCAAACTTGCACAGGAAGAGAGAGCGAGAGAATGTATGTGTGCATGTGTTTTTTCATAATTTGTTATTGATTTCAAAGAAACCACAGTTCTTTTGCCAGGTTTAGTCTGTGAAATAGCATCAAACAAGCATGAGAAGACATAATAAACCCAGGGCTGGGCTTGTTGACAGGTGTTTAAAAGAGTTAGGGGCCAATCTAGTAGTGAAAGGCATGGCAAGTTGGGCCCTGATCTCCCATAGCCCAGTCCAGAGGGCTAAATTCAGAGTGGGTGGACAGATCCTGCATCTGCTGATGACAGGTCTGGTTTCGGCCCCAGGAAGACCAGGCATTCCTTTTTCTGGGAAATGACATGAGGCTGCAGCTGTTTTTTGTTACCTCTGCCGCTGGGCTAAGTTATAGTTTACAAGTCAACACAGTCCTCATCCCCACCTACACCCCTGCATGCTGGGGCTTGCACTTGCCCCTCTGAGCCAGACACTCAGACTATGGGACCTGAGTTGGTGAGGAGCTGAGCTTTTCCCGGGGTTTGGGGCTGCTGAGGATGGTCACAGGCTGATGCCTGATGCTGGAATAGGGGTGTTGGTTCATCTTCCCCCTGCAGCATAACTGGCAGGCCCCAGATTTGGAGTACAACCCCTCCCTGCCTGCAGGGTGCTAACTCTTCCTCTCTTGTGTAAGGATCCAGGGGCTCTTTGGCCCGATTTGTGTGTGAGAAGCCCAGATGCCTTTTCAACATCAGTTTATGGCCCAGCAGGCACTTACAGCTCGCGCTGGTCAAAAACTGAGTTGATCAGCTGCCAGTTTAGCTTTTACCTCAGCACGCCAAGGCCTGAAGGGACTGCTGTGATCATCTAGTCTGACCCCTGGTGTAGTCCAGGCCTTGGCGCTTCTCCAGAGTAATTCCTGTTTGAGCTAGAGCAGATCTCTTAGAAAAAACATCCAATCTTGATTTACCCGGGCCGGAGAATCCACAACATCCTTTGATAAATTGTTCCAAGGGTTAGTTTACCCTCCATGTTAAAAATGTAGGCCTTATGTCGAGTCTGAATTTGTCAAAGTAGCACCAAGAGCTACAGCCTATGGCTGGGGTCAGGGGAAATTTCATATGGTCACTTCTTTCCTCCTTCAACCCCACACCTCACACCCAGCTGCCCCTGTACATTACTAGTGTTGTCTTCCCTTCCTCAAATTCCCTTCCATTTACCATAAAAGGCATAAGGATTCTTGCTTGTGTGTAAGATGAGATCACAGTTGGCCTTTTTGGGGGGCTGTGACCAGCTTGAAGGTTCAGCTGGCCAAGCGGAATGCATTTTTGGAGTATCATGCTAATAACTCATCTAAAATGCATGGAAATTAGTCACGTTAGCTATTTAGCAGGCAGTTACACCCTTTCGTGTTGCTACCTTAAAAGTCCATGGGCATAAGAACTTCACTGGGTTCAGTGAATGACCTACTTGGTCTTTCTCCTGTCGAACGCTTCTGAGATTCATACCATACCACTGGTCCATCATGTCTTGTAATAGTGAAGAGCTTCCAAGAAGGCAAACAGTTCCCATAATGCACATAGTAACTGTACAGTGGGGAGGGGTGGGGGGGTAGGACTGTTAAATGTTCTGGTCCTGCCATTGAGCCTCTTATCCCCTGCAGCAGGAGGTTACATTACTGGTCCCATAGCCCCTATAAATTACTCCTGTTATTGAGCTGAATCCTTTTCTGAATCTACAAAGACACAATGGAACCGAAATACTATGGTGTGGTTTTTCCCCTCCCCTCCCCCCATTTCCTTTCCTCTAGATTGAGGACCTACAGGTTAAGCTTCAGCATGCCGAGGCCGACAGGGAACAGCTCCGAGCTGACCTGCTGCATGAGAGGGAGGCTCGGGAACACTTGGAAAAAGTGGTCAAGGAACTTCAGGAACAACTGTGGCCTAAATCAAGCAATCATCCCAGCAGTGAGAACACAGCAAATGACATTGAGAACTAAACATCTAATCCATAAACAGAATGACATATATGCACAGTAAGGGAGGATGTGTGGGGAGTGTGTGCACGTGCATGTGTGAGTGGGTGTGTGTTGCTCTGCACACATCTATAAATATGGACTTTATAATTAGTTGGAGGGCAAATGTTACTCTTTACAACAGAAGCACTGACTTACGCCTCTTTTTTCAATCCATATAGCACAACATCTTACTGTGCCTATACCACACAGAGTGTTTATAAACTAAATACTTTTGAGTCCACTGCAAATTTTCTACTGGCAAACTTCAAGCAAGCAGCATCGTCCAACTCAAACCAGAGTAGAAGGCAAGCAACCATGGCAGTGCTGTGACGTTCTTGTGCTTGCTGGAACACTTTGGAATGTCAAACAAAAACAAAAAACCCAACAAACTTTTTGTTATAAGCTATTTAAAATTATTACATTATACAGACTTGGTATTAAAACAATTAACGAGATTTTTTTTATAACGAACCTTTAAAAGCAAAACAAAATAATTAAAAAAACCCACAAACCCTTGATGCACAATTTTTAAATGACTTGTTACAGGCTTTGGGATTCTTATTGTAGAAGCCTTCTGGTGATGTTGCCATTTCATCAGCAATTTTCAACCCCTTAGGAAGCCATCACAGTTTTAACACTGTCATGTGGTTTTATGAGAATTTCAGAGTGCTTTTCAAAGTTGATTTTTTTTTCTTAGTATGAACGATCCTCGTTTTCCTCTACTAACCCCAGGAAGGATGGAGGGGAGTGCATGTGTGGACAGAGTGTATGCTAGAGAGAGATAAATCCAGCCTTATTGACTTCAGTGTTTGTAAATCACGCCATAATTTTTAAAGATATCTGTCATTAACTGATGTGTTCAAAAGACTCACTTCATCCAAGAGCACTTCAGTTTTAGGAAAAGAATGGAAGAAGAAAGAAAGTGAATGAACTTAAGTTGGTTGAAAGATAAGCAAAAAAAAAAAAAAAGAGAGAGACTTGCATTTTGAAGTCATTCTGAAATCTTTACTTCAGTTTTCCAGAGAACTCATCTTTGTTACATAATCTTTTCATAAATTCAGTATTGATTTACCTACTCGGCATCGTCTGTCAGGATTACTGTGCCCGAGGACAGTGCAACACCAGATACTACAGAAAACTAAGAATGACACTTTTGCTGCTGTGAATAAGGCTACATCTTTTATTTTTTTTAAATAATAGAAATTACTTTAATTTTGGGATCCAAGCCGCAGCCCTGGAATAAAAATGCAGCATTACATCACTTTGTCTTTTTTTATTATTATTTTTATTTTTTTAAAAGAACTGCACTTTGTCAAAATCTTCCTCTGCATTTTATTCCACAGTTGTAAAGTTTACAGGTTGATTATTCTAGGTTGAACCGTGCTTTAAAGACTTCAAAACATCTGCCTGATTCTCCACAGCTTAGCACCTCGTGTCATCATTCACCCAGGCAAAGTGAATGCAGACCAGGGATCGAGCTACCAAATCAGGATTTTCCATATACTTATGCTAGTAGCAGTATTTTATACTCGCTTTGCATGGTTGTACATATCGACAAAGTGGAAGGATGTGGAGATTTGGGCTTTCCCCATGGGTTTGGTGTGTGTGTGTGTGTGTATATATATATATATATATACACATATATACACACACACACACACACACACATATACGTACAGTGCTTTACTGAACAAGGGAAATCGCTTAATAAAAAACAACACATATCTCAATGTGCACCCAAGTTTAAAGGCATAAGGTAAAAATTGGACCTGGGGCTGCTTATGTGCCTTCCAGCTAATTTTTCCTTTCAGCATCTTGTAAAGGAAATGTTGACTTTTTTTTCCAACTTTAAACAACAAAAAAAGTAACCTGTGCATCATTATAAACAGAAGTTATTCTCAGTGAAGCACATTCCTAGTAATCTTTATTTTCTTTTTGGACATTTATGCAAACTGTGTAAGCTTGAAAATTATTTCCCAGTAGACAAAAAGCGGCTGCCAATCCTAAAATTATAGTATTTACTTACAGTGCATTAGAGAGAAATAAAAGATTTTTTAATTTTTTTTAAACAAGAGCTGTTTGCTTGAATCCATTATAATAACCATTGTAACTGTGAGCATTAATGGGAAGTAAAGTTCATATATGTTTTAGGTACAAAGAAAGAAGGTATATGAAAGGAATCAAATTATGGGGACAGTGCAGAACTGTGGGGAGCAAACAAATTGTTATACCAAGTAAATTACGTGAAATTAAAATTGTCTGTTTAAACAGGGGATTTTGCCCTTGTGTGTTTGGGATGGTGGAGATTGAATTAAGGTGGAAATCTCCTCTTCTAAAGTGCAATGCAAAAGGAACATTGTTTATGCAGGGGTATTTTTTATGTGGGTTTTTTTGTGTGTGTGTTTTTTTTTTTTGTTTTTTTTTTTTTGTTTGTTCGTTTTTTTTGCTTCTTTGTATTTTTTTCTGCAATTATTAAAAAAATCATATGCATGGAATTAAAATCTCTGCCATATGTATATTCATTAATGGGCATTATTACTGTCTTATGTAAAGGGTTTGTTATGCAATATGCATAAAACTGTTCTCAGCCTTATGATTTCCACATCTGTATTTTTCAGTTATTTCTTCAAGGGAAACTAAATAATTTAGCTTTAGCTGAGTGTTGCATATTTTAGAAGGTCTCTCACATGCTGTGCTCTATTGCCATGTCAAGAAATTACACATAGAACGAACCTGTTGTTTTTCACCATGCTGGCTTCTTTGAAGCAGAATGTTTTTATTGTTTTGTCTAACCTTTGAATGTCTCTTTCCTTATGACCTAACAAAAATTTGCAGCGTGTTGAAGCCTCTACCTGTCTCAGCCAGGAAAAAACAACCTTCTTACCTGCAGCACCTCATATATTTCATCCTTGTAATTATGCAGCATGTATATTTATTCACTGGCGTAACTTCTCCTGTCTGTATGAAGTCTTTTTCCTCAAAAATGAACGAACTCTGCATATTTTTCAGGGAAGGAAAAAATAAGATCGTAAATAGCTTTATCAAGAAACACCAAGGAAGAAAATTCTCCGTATTCAAACGGCATGCTATTAGGTTTTAAAATTTTTGATTTTTCACATGATATGTTACAATAAATCTGTTGAGTGTAATCGCTTTACTGTGTTTCAAATTAACATCAAGCACTAAGTAGGATTATTTCAAATTGGAGGAAACAACGTATTAGAAAATCACTCTAAGTTAAGGTTTTAAACCCATGCAGGGAAATAAAATTAAGAACCCCACCCCCAGTAGTGCAAGAAGACTGTGGGAACAAACTATCTACACCAGCAACTCATTAATAGGAGAGTTCTGTAAAATGGGATTTTTTTTATCTTTCCAAAATACATTTTGCAATGAGCAAATAGAATTTTGGCATCTCTGAAGAGCATGTCCTTTTCTTTTTAACTCAAAACTTCTGTGCAGGGATTATAAATAAATCTATGTATTGGGGAAAGGGGATATCTGGGTATTTTCAACATCACACAGGCACTTGATTCTAGAAAACATCTGTTGATAATGGTGGTAACACTTGTGAGAGAAACTTTTGTGATGGTTGTTCGCAGTGAGGGAGTTCTGTGTGTAATTTCTGCGTATGCAACATTGCACTGAAGTAAATCCCTCATAGATGGGATTGTTCTTACTTTGACCACAGCTGCATTCCATGTGCACCCAAGTCAGTAGGGGGCCTAGGAATTGTAAGACTGCATCCCCTCCCTTTGTATTTGCCATTTAGTTTCCTTTAAGAAGTTAAAAGGGAGAAGAGGTGTTTTATACAGGCTATTGACTCTCCCTATACTTAAAAATATATTACCTAGATAATTGTATATTCAGTTTAATTACTCACTGTTTCTATACTGAAAGAAGACTTAACGAAGGGAAAAAAAAAACCAACAGCAATAACATTCATATCTATGGAGCAGCTAACTAGTATACATAATACTCTGCTTTTCAAACAGAACTAGCCAATGTAAAAAAATAAAGAAGTAAATTCAACATGTAAATACTTTTTTTTTTCTCTCATTTTACACTGTTGTATTATAAGTGTATATGGTGTTTACTTTTTCAAAACTCTTTCTTACCTGGTAGTTGTCTTGTTTTATGAGTTGTGTTTTTAAACTAAGAAGAACTTTTGCTGTTAAGGAAAAACAAAACAAAAAAAAAACAAACAAAAACTTTTGCAAGTTTTCAATGTGGGTTAACTTTTTGACATCATTTGCATTTTATTTGTCCTTATTTTCATTGTAAAGTATTTTATTATTACAAAAAATGATTTCCCCCTGTCAGTTCGTGTGTTTTAGAGGGAGGTTTTGTTTTTTGAGGTGTTTTTTTGTTTTTTAAAAGCAAAAGAATTCACAGAAATGACTTTTTTTTTTTTTCTTTTTTCAATTGAGGAAAAAAAATCTATACATTTATAATAGCCAATAGCATTTCAGCACATTTTGTTATCCTGGTCTCCTATGCTGCTGCTAATGACAATATTATGACTTACTCTACTATTCTAGAACTATTTTTATGTAATTAATGTATGCTTTCTTGTTTATAAATGCCTGATTTAAAAAAAAAATAAGAAAAAAGCTTGGCATATTTATCTATTGCGCTGTGTACCTTGATAGTCCTTTTACATCCCCTTTTCCACCTCCCCTCCCCTGAAACAGATAATATTGTAAAATAAAGGACTTTATGAGATTATGTATGAAAATAGCTATGCTTATATACCACAGTGACTGAATGTACAGTGTATAGACGCATTACCTAAAATAAAATTGTTTGTCCAGAAAACAACCCTAGATAAGCTATGTTCTTTGACTATCTCAGTACCGGCATGGTGGCCTAAATTCTCAAGAGTGGCTAAGGCCCAGCTCCTTAAAGGTATTTATGCACCTAATTCCCATTGGAGCGACCTAGCTCGTTAGCTTAAAGGGGCCTAAATTTCAGAAAGTGCTGAGCAGGCAATGACTGAAAATCAGGCTCCTTTAACATGTTGCGACTTGGGCACCCAAAACCAGGAGTCGTTCTTGATCATTCAGGCCTGTGGGTTTGTCCCCCTCTCTTTCACTCACACATCAGCAAATGTTCGGTAGCATTTCCCTCTCACTTCTGTCAAAATAATAGTCACCCCAGTCCATCTCTGTTCAAAAACGTGATCCTATTCACCGCTCAAGAGCCTCAACTTCATATGGGGCCTAGTCCCGTACGCCCACTCCTGTGCAGGAGAGTCAATTTCTATGGTGGTAGCACCAAAGGTCCCAATGACAGGCCCCTGTTACATGAGCGGCTCTGGAAACACAGGACAAGGCACGTGGTGAACATTTACTAAGATTACCATTCCTCACCATTAGCTGTGAGTGATGCATGGTTTGGGCTCACCAAACAATTCCCATTGAATTAAAAGGGAGCAAGATACACATTGAGGAGCAGATCCTTCCGTTAGCACAAAGCCACTCCCCTCCTCTAACATTGAAGGGACTCAGGATCATGCCGAAAGCTAAGGTCATCTTAAAGGCAAGAGGAGGGAAAGGCTGAGAGAGGGCATGAGGAACAGGGACGGGAGGCTAATGCATGACTCAGGGTTTTGGCCGCCCCAAGCAGCCCAAAAAAAAAAAAAAAAAAAAAGCCACGATCGTGATCTGCGGCAGCAATTCCGCGGGAGGTCCTTCGCTCCGCGCGGGAGTGAGGGACCGTTCACCAAATTGCTGGACCTGCTGCCCCTCTCTGGAGAGGCCGCCCCAAGCCCCTGCTTGCCAAGCTGGTGCCTGGAGCCGGCCCTGACTCTTGGCGATAAGAGGCTGGGTGTTAATGTGCTCTCAGTAAAAGACGTAGAAGGGAATGAAGGAAGGGGAGTTTGCACAGATTGCTGAGTAGCAAATGGAAATTTTCTAGTTAAAATCTCCAGCCACGCTTAAAATAGGCGATGGGAGAAATGTAATGAGAACCTTGCTGCACTTAGAACAAACACTGGTCAACACTGTCCTCACAATCTCCACCCAAAAATGCCCCACCACCAGCTCGTAAGAAGCTGGACTGACTTCTATTGACAGATTGCAGAGGGAGTGAATTAAGAGACTACACATCACTGTAATATATACCTAGACTCCTAGAACCACAGGGCCAATTTACCCATCCACCCTGCCTTGTTCTGCTGAGGTAGGTAAACGGCATTCCAATGCAGGTTGTCTACTGTGTATGGATCTTTCAGAGAAGGATTTAAAAACCAGGGTCCTGGCTAGTCTGCATGGTTGCTGAAGATACTAGAGTAGGCCACCTCCCTGTGCCCCCATGCCAGCTGACTGCCTTCCACACAATGTTAGATGAAGTAACGCCTGTGTATATATCATTGTTAAACCAAATCAGAGTTCCTCTGCATGAAAGCGGATTCTCCTCTATCTCCAAACTGGGACTGTAGTGTGGCACAGCCCTCCCCTTTAGCACTATGGGAGGGCGGATTGCTGCCCACACACGCCCCACATTATCCTCTGTTTATTCTGTTCATGTTACTCTAGTTCTGTATTTCAAAAGGCCAGGAAAACCTTTAACACCAGAAACAGGAAGGACATTTTAGGGCAGAAGAGTGCCCAGAATTTGGCGCTAAGATTTCTAAGAGGGTAGAAAACGAGCAGCTGTTTATATTGGCCTTGTAGCTGTCTAGGTTAGGAAACAGAAGCATTTAAGAGAAAGATTGTGTGACATTGGATACCCTGCGCACATGAGGGTGGGTTCCTTCAGTTTTCGTCATTTTGTCCCAGCAGCAAACTGGCTCTGGGGCGGTACAGCAAAGCTGCTATAGGATTTCTGGAACTATAACTCCCTGCCCACAATGGCCAGTGTTCCCAAAGACTTCAGCGTCTTCCCCTGAATAAAACTACAGGGGAGTTGAATCTTATGTGAGGGTTAGGTTCTGAAGTCAGCGCGTAAGGCGAAAATCGCGTATAGTCAAACGCTCATTGAGTGGAAGGGCAGGAAGAATCGCTCGCACTACAGGTACAGTATTTAAATTGTTATTTTTCTTTGTTTTGTTTTGCTGAGTGCATATAGTTAAAATCATGTAAGTTAAAGACGCCTATGATGTGACTCCACTATAATGTCTGACAGGATCTAGCTTACCCACTGCATAACCATAATCAGCAACCTCCATCACCCCTTTCGCTGGCGGGGGAGGGGGCAGAAAGAGGAGGGAAGGAAAGAGAGTTAGGGGGGTTGAAATGCACTAGGAGGGAAAGACGTATTATCCCCATTGTTAAGACTAGGAGGCTCACTCACAGAGATGTTATGTCTGGAATTTTCAAAGGTGGCCAACTCCCATTTTTTCAGGCAACTCAGTGCCTTTGTTGGGCAGGCCCTTGCTCACTGCGGTGTATGCAGATTTATAAATGGCCTGCGATCTGTCCTGCTATGCAGGCGTTCTTCCCTCTCCCCCAGTCCCGCTAGCCCAGAGTTAAGCTGCAGCACATGTAACTAGGCAACTCATCATAGCCAGAAAGACTTATGGCCTGGGTCTATCAGGTGCTGTGCATTCTCACCACTTGTAAAAAAATTTAAAAAAAAAATCAAGCCCTAATGGATTCTCACCAGGTTCCAAGCCTGCTTGCTCCTGAACATCTGTCAGCTGATAGCATTGGGACTCAGGTGACCTGGCTTCTGTTCGCAGTTCAGCTACTGGCCTCCTGGGATCTTTCAGTGTAGAGTTTTCTATACTGTGCCTCAGTTTCCTCATCTGTAAAATGGGGATAAGAATAGTGTCAAGCTCTTCATGCGTCATTATATAATGCTTGCATCTGTAATTTTCACTCCATGCATCTGAAGAAGTGAGGTTTTTTTACCCACGAAAGCTTATGCCCCCGGACTCCTTGTTGTTTTTGTGGATACAGACTAACATGGCTACCTCGTTATTCATAAATTCTAGGACTGGAAGGGACCTCGAGAGGTCATCGAGTTCAGGCCCCTGCCCGCATGGCAGGACCAAATACTGTCTAGACCATCCCTGATAGACATTTATCTAACATACTCTTAAATATCTCCAGAGATGTAGATTCCACAACCTCCCTAGGCAATTTATTCCAGTGTTTAACCACCCTGACAGTTAGGAACTTTTTCCTAATGTCCAACCTAGACCTCCCTTGCTGCAGTTTAAGCCCATTGCTTCTTGTTCTTCCTTAGAGGCTAAAGATGAACAAGTTTTCTCCCTCCTCCTTATGACACCCTTTTAGATACCTGAAAACTGCTATCATGTCCCCTCTCAGTCTTCTCTTTTCCAAACTAAAGAAACCCAATTCTTTCAGCCTTCCTTCATAGGTCATGTTCTCAAGACCTTTAATCATTCTTGTTGCTCTTCTCTGGACCCTCTCCAATTTCTCCACATCTTTCTTGAAATGCAGTGCCCAGAACTGGACACAATACGCCAGCTGAGGCCTAACCAGCGCAGAGTAGAGCGGAAGAATGACTTCTCGTGTCTTGCTCACAACACACCTGTTAATACATCCCAGAATCATGGTGTGTTTTTTTTTGCAACAGCATCACACTGTTGACTCATATTTAGCTTGTGGTCCACTATAACCCCTAGATCCCTTTCTGCCGTACTCCTTCCTAAACAGTCTCTTCCCATTCTGTATGTGTGAAACTGATTGTTCCTTCCTAAGTGGAGCACTTTGCATTTGTCTTTGTTAAACTTCATCCTGTTTACCTCAGACCATTTCTCCAATTTGTCCAGATCATTTTGAATTATGACCCTGTCCTCCAAAGCAGTTGCAATCCCTCCCAGTTTGGTATCAGCCGCAAACTTAATAAGCGTACTTTCTATGCCAATATCTAAGTCATTAATGAAGATAATGAACAGAGCCAGTCCCAAAACAGACCCCTGCGGTACCCCACTCGTTATGCCTTTCCAGCAGGATTGGGAACCATTAATAACAACTCTCTGAGTACGGTTATCCAGCCAGTTATGCACCCACCTTACAGTAGCCCCATCTAAATTGTATTTGCCTAGTTTATCAATAAGAATATCATGCGAGACCGTATCAAATGCCTTACTAAAGTCTAGGTATACCACATCCACAGCTTCTCCCTTATCCACAAGACTCATTATCCTATCAAAGAAAGCTATCAGATTGGTTTGACACGATTTGTTCTTCACAAATCCATGCTGGCTGTTCCCTATCACCTTACCACCTTCCAAGTGTTTACAGATGAGTTCCTTAATTACTTGCTCCATTATCTTCCCTGGCACAGAAGTTAAACTAACTGGTCTGTAGTTTCCTGGATTGTTTTTATTTCCCTGATACTATATACGAGCTAGCAATTATTATTCCTACGCCTGTGTGCCTCAGGCACACTATATTACCCCCATTCCCATGCTATGAGCAGCAATGTATACAGTGATAGCAGCACTACATATCGTGTTTTCAGAGGGCTGGAACACAAACTGCATTTAAACACACTGAACCCTAAACTCTGCCTTTGACTAGGATCCCTTACTTTCTGTCCCATTATTAATTGCTTTCACGTGCAAGTACTGCGGCTAGATGGTTTAGGTTGATTAAAAATGGTGAAATTAGTTACTAGTATAATCAAAGAGCATTCCAGTTCCAGGCCACCTGCATCTGCAAGAGCCAGAAAGTAAGTGACACACACACACACACTCACACTCTCTCTCTCTTCCCCCCCCCCCCAAGCTCTTCAGATGAGTGCGGTGCCCAGTTAGGTACCAAAATAAGTGGCTAAATTGGGTGCTGAGCACTTTTGAAAAACTGCGCCCAGTTGTGGGTGCTGATCATTTGAAAGCTCTAGCTAGCTAAGGTAGTGCTAGCGCTCCCCCCCCCCAATTCCATACTATATGAGCACCACACAGTCTTTAATGTAGTTATCCTACCTACACCCCTATGACTCCTATCCCCATTTTACAGAAGGGAATGAGGCCCAGCCAGGGACTCAGTTATTTGCCCAGGGTCACTCAAGAAATCTGTGGCAGAGCAGAGAATCAAAGCTAGGTCTCCCATGGCCCTGGCTAATGGCTACACTGCAAAAAACGAGGCCGGCAGCTGTAAGCCTCAGAGTGCGGATCACCTGAGGCAGGTTCAGAGACCTCATGCTATGGGGCTAAAAACAGCAGCGTAGACATTCGGGCCCAGACTGGAGCCTGGGCTCTGAACATCGGCAAAGGCTCCAGCCTGAGAGGGAATGCCTACACTGCCATCTATAGTCCTGCAGCGCAGTGGTTCTCAACCAGGGGTCTTGGACCCCCAGGTTTCGAGGGGGGAGAAACCGCCAAGCAGAGCCAGTGTTAGACTTGCTAGGGCCCAGGGCTGAAGCCGAAGCCTGAGCAATGTAGCTTCGCCAGGACCCTTGTGGCATAGGGCACCAGGCAACTGCTCTGCTTGCTATCCCCGAACGCCAGCCCTGGCTTTTATATGCAGAAACCCAGTTCTTGTGGCACAGGTGGGCTGTGGAGTTTTTACAGCATGTTAGTGGAGCACCTGCTGCGTTTGGTCTCTTTGGGCATACCAGAAATCTGCATGCACACTCTTGTGTGTTCTAAGACACACACACTCAAGAGACAACACAGGGTTGAGCATTATTGCCGCACCTTCTCTATGTTGTATCCCAGATAGCTTAGCAACAGGCTTCTACAGGCACCATGCAGACTTAGACAATTGTTCAGCCCTATGACAATATAATGTAGGGTGGAAAACACACACACACACACACACACACACACACACACACACACACACACACGCAATTACTTTAGCTGCAATTTCTCTGTGAAAAAATAAGTCCATTTTCTGTAGAAAAGCAAGAAATGTAAATATACATAAAAATTAATGTCCAATAAAAAAACCCAAAAGAAATAAAAAAGGGAAAAAGGCAGAAAGAAGAGGATGGAAACATATGTTAAAGTAATTTGTGGCAACTCTTCTTATGGTTTTTCTGAGAAATGGCAGCAGAATTTCCACAGCACTGGGCCATTTCTTAGCATACCCTTGCAAAACACTGGAAAAGCCAGAAAAGGATCAGCAGGATGGATTTGGTTTTTTGCTTTTGGTTTTGTTTTTATTCTACCTTATATTTCTGACTCATCCTTTTGTTTGTTTGTTCCCATTCCCTCCCTCCACATCCTGGCTGGTAGCAGTGGGCAGAACCGGCACGGGCTGAGTAAGCTGGTGAACACTCCTGTGGAGGGTGGAACTCCCCACGAGGTATGGGACAGCAGTGCTGTCATAAGGGGACCAATCACACCATGACCCCGGGCATAGAGCATTCACTTGACTTTTTGTTTTTGTTTTTTTGGTGGTGGTGTGTGAGAGAGAGTCAAACGTTCCACACACACGGCCTCCCACCAGCATGGTGGAGCGAACTTATGAGGAGAGGCTGAGGGAACTGGGATTGTTTAGTCTGCAGAAGAGAAGAATGAGGGGGGATTTGATAGTTGCTTTCAACTACCTGAAAGGGGGTTCCAAAGAGGATGGATCTAGACTGTTCTCAGTAGTACCTGATGACAGAACAAGGAGTAATGGTCTTAAGTTGCAGCTGAGGAAATTTAGGTTGGATATTAGGAAAAACTGTTTCACTAGGAGGGTGGTGAAGCACTGGAACGGGTTACCTAGGGAGGTGGTGGAATCTCCTTCCTTGGAGGTTTTTAAGGTCAGGCTTGACAAAGCCCTGGCTGGGATGATTTAGTTGGGGATTAGTCCTGCTTTGAGCAGGGGGTTGGACTAGATGACCTCCTGAGGTCCCTTCCAACCCTGATATTCTATGATCTCTTGTGTCTATGGCACATTCCATCCTGCACGGTCTGCTGAGATTCCCAACACAATTATGGTGGTGATTTTTTAGCAACAGGGACATGTGTCTAGTGGGAACTGTTCTGAAGCCTGCAAACTAACTTCACTTTGACCTCCAGGCAGGCATCAACTTTTGGTCATAGCTAAAGCTGGATTCAGGGCCGGCTCCAGCGTTTTTGCCGCCCCAAGCGGCGGGGGGAAAGAAATAAAATAAAATAAAAAGCCGCGATCGGCGGCAGCTCTACCCCACCACTTCATTCTTCGGCAGCAATTCAGCGGCAGGTCCTTCCCTCAGAGAGGGACTGAGGGACCCGTCGCCGAATTGCTGCCAACGACCCGGACGTGCCGCCCCTTTCCGTTGGCTGCCCCAAGCTGCTTGCTGAGCTGGTGCCTGGAGCCGACCCCGGCTGGATTCAAACCAATGACCAAGCAGTGAAAGACCCAGTCCCCCTTAGCCATCAAGTCTCTGACAACCATTGTATTTATGATCCCCCCCAGGCCAAAAGTTAGTGCCATCAGAACAATGAGGCTTTTCGATTTCTCTCTCATGATCCAGGCCTCTCGCCTCTCCCCAGGCTTGTCTCTCTTTTTCACTAACGCCTTGTCCCAAGCCTCATCACAGCCCTTGAGCTTTTTAGTAGATGTTCTGCAGCGCTCTAGGACTATGGTGACAATTGCCAGTGAGAGCAAAGCTCATTAACCGGAACAGTTCCTGTTCTAACACTAAATGAACAAGCTACTTGTGACGCCAATGGACATTTCTGGTTTAGGAGTAATGGGAACTGAACAGATCATTTCTTCCTCCAGCTCCCAATGGGGAGAAACGTACAGATCTCACTGTTTGCTAAAAGCAAAGGGTTGGTGTGAACTAGCCACAGCAGCCCAGGAGTTTATGTGGGGTTCTCTTTAGGTCGTGGAGCAGAGTACTGGGTGTCTGAGAAGTTTTGATAACAAGGAGTTACCTTAAAAATAAATATTCCCAAAGCAGCAGCACAACAGTAATGTAATATTAGGGGTCTCTTCATTTAATTTTATGTGCCCTATATATGAACCCCAGTGCCTGGAAATGAGAGAATGGAGAGAAACTGGATTCATCTGTCACTGTATGACTCCCGTCTTCTAGTTCATAAAGCTAAATCTGCAAACACTTCCACTTCAAAGAACCGAGATAGATTGACCCACAGATATTGCCGAATGCCAGAACACAGACAGATTCAATACTTCTATGTCAAACAACAATGCGGATTAAGGCTCTGCCTGTAACCACACAAGGGCTCAACTACATACATGAATAGTCCCACAGTCACAGACTTCAAGTTAAGCATGTGTGTGTTTGTGGGATTGGCACCTCAGAGGCCTGAAAATGCATGTGGAAGCAAAGAAAGAACGGACAGGAAGGGGATGCAATGCATGACAGTTCGTTAGCAAGAGTTAGGCTAACTGTAACCCTAATAACGAACTGTCATGCATTGCATCCCCCTTACTGTCAGTTCTTTCTTTGCTTCCACATGCAATAGCCAAATTAAGGACAAAACAAAAGTAACCAGGAACCTCCGTGAAATAGGGTTTTCCATCCATCTCTACTCTCAATTGACTGGACCCTTCATCTGCATGTCTACATTCACAGTTCCACATACTGGTCCCTTTACCTGTGTACCTGCTCTGCCCGCCCCTACAGACACAGATCCACCTACAGATCCCTCTACCCGCCTTGTTCTTGGAAATTTTCAGTATTTTTTAAAAAGAAAAAGTCTTCAGAAAACAAAATAACTGTTCTAACCTTGCAGGGAGGAGGAGTCACTTTCCCTTCCCCTTAAAATATTCACCAGCTCATTTTCTTACCATGCAATTGTACATTTCTTTCAGTGTGGAATATGAGGGCAAGTTCTGACCTCATTTACTCTGCTGCAAATTCAGACTCACTCCACTGAAATCAATCCAGATTTACACTGGCATAGCTGACAGCAGAACATGGTCTATGTCAGGGGTTCTCACAACCAACTTTTGGGTGGCCTCTGAATGTGGTCACCAACTTTTGCTGGTGGCAGCTCTGACAATTTTTCCTAAAATACTTAATTAACTTTAGGAAAATCAAATAAATATGCACATCTCCATGTCCAAATTATTGTCATTTATTTATGTAGGGTTTTTTTGCAGACTCAATAATTAAAAATAATGTACAGTTGTCGCTATTCTTTACTGAACTTAAACAGAAGAGAAACACAAATAAGGTGCACTGTGTGTTTTGCTTTTCTGGTTGCTTTTATCTTTTTAGACTTGCTAGCTAGTAAGTCTGCTACTGTGAAAAGTGACATTTGTATATTTGTTAATACCACTTTTCACAGCAGACTTGCTAGCTAGCTGGGAGGCTGTGAAAAGTGATCACTCTTCACAGCAGACTTGCTCAGCCCTGGCAAGCTGGGGGACTAATTCAGCCCTAAATGGGGAGGTGGTTAGGGGGCCAAGGGGCAATTGGGGGTTAGATGGGAGGCAGTGGGGGTCAGGGGCAATGGGAGGGGGGTTAGCTCAAGGCGGGAGCCCGGACTCGAGTCCTGTTGCACAGATGGGGACTGGAGGAGGCAGCGGGAGCCAGGGGTGATGTGCGGGGGATGAGCCCGAAGCCAAGCCTGAAGCCCTGCGGCTGGGGGATGGGGCCTGCTGCTGCATGACCAGAGTCTGCCTCCCACCACTCCAGGGCTGAAGCCTGAGCCTCGCCGTCCCCAGGAAGGTGGAGAAGTCATGCTGGCCGCCTGCTCCTACAGGGTTTGTTGCTCCAAAAGAGGACAGGGACCAGCCCCTGCTGGTGGCCCCGGGGGAGGGGTCGCTGCTTTACCCCCCTGCCCCCCCCCCCCCCCCCATCATCGGCCAGGACGCTGTGGCCACAAGAAAAGCCCCTGGTGGCCGCATCTGAGAAACACTGGTCTATGCTTCAAGTTAATTGCCAGTGTGCTCACACACAATACGAGTCAAAGAGGCTGACCCTGCCATCTGGACTCAGGGATGGCTCCCTTTGAAGTCATCAAGGCCTTTGGTCTGAGTGAGGACGACGGGATCAGGCCAAAGTTCCCTCTGCCCATGTAAACGGCTCCAGGTTGACTGCACACATAATGTACCAAAGCAGAGCTGTAGTTTGTGTTGCTGTGGCCTTCCTGGCCGAACCGTGGAGAGCGAGACGCTTGGCCGTCATGGCCATGTCAGGAAGTGCATGCACACAAGTCCCGGAATGCCAGCTCAGGATGAAAGAGGAACCTAGCTCTTCTGCAGGTTTAAACCGAAGTCAGAATCAGGCCCTGCACTTTCTGGAGTCTGCGGAGGCTAACCTGGCAGCCAGAGATTGTCCCACAGTATGGAAATCTCCCGAGCCTGTATCTGAGTGGTGTTTAGCTTTCCAGCTCTACAAGGCACTTTACACTTGGATCATCCCTGCTCAGCTTCCCCCAAGTTTATCTGGCTATACTTTATTCTGGGAGCCTTTATTAAACTGACCTAGATTGCAGACACATACGTGGAGCAAAAGAACTGCGTTTTTCATTTGCCTCCCCCGCCATCCTAAGCTTAAATCTCTTGGAACCGAGGTGCATATTTGATGCATATGACAGATGTCCCCTAAGTTCAGGCTGATTTCTGAGCTGTAGGTAAGTTTTGGCAGGCACCTGGAAGCAACCCAATTGCCATCAAGATCTGCTGCTAACTTGCTTGGAATAACACACAACATAGAAAAAAAAATTCCTGTCTAAGTTGCCACTCGTAGATTCGTATCAGAGGATGCCAATTTCATTTGATGCCCTGGGCAAGGATTTAAAAAATGGCTAGTGATTCTGAATCCACAACTGGAGAAATAGTCATTAACATCCTGATTTTTCAAACCACAGTTGCTTAGCATCTTAAGAAAAACAGGGGTGAGGGATAGCTCAGTGGTTTGAGCATTGGCCTGCTAAACCCAGGGTTGTGAGTTCAATCCTTGAGGGGGCCAGTTGGGGATTGGTCCTGCTTTGAGCAGGGGGTTGGACTAGCTGACCTCCTGAGGTCCCTTCCAACCCTGATATTCTATGATTCTAGGTCCCTTTAAATTGTCGCCAGTTGAGGACCCAGAAATTAAGGCACCCAAAATTACTAATCACTTGTGAAAATCTTGCCCCACAACATACCGTTTGTGCCCTGGATTTTATAGTCCTTTTCCTAGCAACCTGCCAATGAGGCTACAGATACAATATGTGCAGTGGTTACAACTACCTATTACTTCAACACCTCAGTTTGCGCAGAAAATCCAAGACCAGGAAAATTGTTCAGCTAAAATACCAGACAAACTAAGTATAATCAAAGGAGAAAACTGAACAAACTGACAAATCATTACAAATTCCTTCGGCATTGGGTGTAACAATGATTAGGCACGATGACATCTTTAGGCTGAAGTCACCATGTAATTCCAGAGGAATTCCTATTGTGATTGAACGCAGACTGAACTGTACTTGTGACCCTTCGAGGAGCCTGACTGCATCCCAACATGGAACAAAACAGAGTGATGCATTGAGGAGTTGAGCCCTTTCTCCCACTCAAAGTCATTTTCTTCTAGTGACTGCATTTTCATGCAGTCTTCTCGGCAACAAAACCCAGATTTAGAGAAGTAATTCTGAGCAGTGTTATGTACAGCCAGCCACTGAAGGACTATAGATGCAGCAACAAATAATGAAGACCGGCCACGGAAAAATCACTGCTTCACGCTAATGACTAGGAAACCCATTGGAAGTAACTGAATTTTGTGAGGGTCATTCTGCCCTATGCAAGTATTGTAGTAAAGTGGTCATCAAGAGGTTAACTGGGTTGCTCAGAGTATTCTGAGTTGGTGCTATGCTCCCCACAGACTTACTTCCACTTTACTACAAGTATAACTTTTCCTCACTTAGTGACGACTGAGAAACAGAAGTGCACTTGGCCAGTTCTATCAATGTTGAGTCCAAAAGTAAAGTATGGGTGCCTCTCCCACAAATAAATGGGACATCACTGGACTCAACCTTTGAACACAGAACTATTTTCTTTCTTAGCACTACTGGGAAGCTCTATCTCATGAAAGCAGTAGTTCAGGACATAATATTACATACACTGCTGGGCAAGTTAGTGTTGTATATTATTCGCATTGCAGCAGGCCCAAGAGGACCCCAATGGAATCAGGACCCCATTGTTCTAGGAGCTGTACAAACATTAGTGGGAGGATGTGTCTGACCCAAAGAGCTTACAGTCTAAATAGGCTTGCCAAACAAAGGGCAGGAAGGGAAACAGAGACAGAAAGAAGTGACATGACTTGGCCCAAGGCCACTTAGCTGGTCAATGGGGGAGCCAGGAATAAACCCAAGGTTTCCTGAGTGCGAGTGTCAAAGTCCTAATGTCCACCCACTAGATCGATGCTGTGCAGACACCAGTGGAAGAGTACTGCCCTTGGGGGTGATGGTTCTAGGGTGACACACTACAAAACATTGTCTTCATGCACGAAATGTATCATTTGAGATACTGATGGGCATCCCCAACCAACTGGATTATCTCGTTAGAAGTCAGTTCTGTCATGCCCTGTATCACTCAGCTCTTTCTGACTACAGGTACGCCTACACTGCAACTACACTGCTATTTTTAGCAAGCTGGCTTGATCAAAGCTAGCTCGGTTCTGTCTACACATGCCGCGATCACCACTCCTGACTGCAGCATAGACATACCCGAAGGTACAGGGAGCGACGTATGAATTCATGAAGAGCTGAATTCTTCTCTCAGTTACACTAGTGTACATTTGGTGAAAACTCCATGGACTTCAACTACTATCTGGCTAACACGGAGTTATCCTGAATCTATATCAGTCACAGCGAAAACAGAATTGGGCCCTAAAACAATATTAATATGAAGATCTAGATGTTTTATTGCTTAAACCCGTTCTGGCTGGAGAAATACGCATGATTATCATCATTTACTAGCTGTATTGCCATAGGACCAAAAGATCCCACTCAGGATGAGAACCCCAGTGGTCTAGGTGCTGTACAAACTCACAAGCAGATTGCTTGTCTTTGGTTGCTCTGGGTCTTCTGTAAAATCTGGGAAGGATTCCTCCATAACTTCCTCTGCTTTGGTTATTCCAAAAACCCAGATAGGACGAAGGAGAGAACTCTTTCTTGGAACTTAAATCGGATATGCCGTACAGGGCAGAGGGCGACTGCACATAAACTTTTTAAGAGGTTGGTTCCCAACAGTGGGTGAAGACCTGATTAACATGACTGACAGCAATGCAGAAGGCAACAGCTGCACAAGCAAATAGCTATGCAATCATACTGCTATGGCTAGACAATAGCCCAATACATTTTAATCTTCAGGGTCTTCTTAGCACCCCTCCCTCCACCCCACATCCACACCTGCGTGGACAGAGCACTGTGTCTACAGGAAAGCTAACCAAAAGAGCAGAGTAGTTGTTGGTGTTATTAACATTACGTGAGCCCTTCTTGCAGCCCAGGGCATCCAAACCACCTTTTTTCCCCAACTCCCATGTACGTCTGCTGCACGGATATTAAAAGAAATACATTTTAGAACATCTGCAGGGAAGGGATAAAACTTGCAGAAGATGATAGAAAGCGGGGAAGCAGTAAAAACCCAGGAGTGTCAGAGTTAATGATGATATGTGAGTAATCCAGTTATAAAGGCGCTGTCAGTGGGAAGGGAGCGCAAATATAATAAAACACAGCTGTATGACGTACACTCCAGTGGAATTTTTATTAGATGGTTTATGTGCACTCTAAGTATACCTGACTGCAATGCAAATTCCCACAGACTTGCATTTGGGAGGAAAAAAAGTTTCCACGGGTCCCTGTATTCAACTGATCTAGTCCAACTGTTTGGTACGGCACGGATGTTTTGTTTGGCTGGTTAGAGCATCAGGTTCATGTGTGTGTGAGTTCTCTGTTGAGTCAGCTCTAATCTGGGACCTTGGGGACATCTCTCAGTCTTCTGAGTGCTTCCCCAGAGCCCATTCCTGCCAGGGTGCCCCCTGTCCTTCCCCTTCTAGTCCCTACAAGTCTGCCCGCATTGTGGAATGAAGGCAAAAGATGGAGAGGAGGGGGAAAGAAGGAAATTGGAAGAGAGGCTGCTATCCCAGGTGCATCAAAAGTAAATGTTTGCAATGACCCTACCCCCTTAAAGGAAGCTAAGGAATCTCACGTGGTTTGTCCCATATTCTGCTTTGTTATTTCTGAAATCAAACTAGAGGGAGCTAAGGTTGAGTGGTGACCATGCTGGGAGAACACTCAGGTAACTCATGAGTATATTCTGTGCGGTCTTGAATTCTTGTAACAACCATCCCTCTAAGGGTCATCAGCAGGATTCAAATCCAGGACCTTCAGCATCGATCTCTACAACTTCAGAAGCAGCTCATTTAGCAGGTAGCAGTAGCAGTCTGTTATTTTTTGTGTGACCCAGACTCTAGAGAGGGACACAGCACACTGTGTTAGCATAGGTTACATTCGCAAGGCTGATAGTCCCACAGCCCGTGTTTTAAGCCAGCTCAACCCTATACAATTGCCTTGTCTATAGCAGGTGTTCTCAACTGGGGTCCAGGACCCCCTGGGGAGGCCATGAGCAGGTTTCAGGGGGTCTGCCAAGCAGGGCCAACATTAGAGTTGCTGGGGCCCAGGGCAGAAAGCCGAAGCCCCACCATGTGGGGCTCAGGGCCCTGTGTTTCAGCCCCACCACCTGGGGCTGAAGCCAAAATCTAAGCAACTTCGCTTCGTGGGGGCCCTGTGGTGTTGGGCCCCAGGCAACTGCCCTGTTTGCCACCCCCTAACGCTTGCCCTGGCTTTTATATGCAGAAAAAACTGTTGTGGCATAGGTGGGTGGTGGAGTTTTTATAGCATGTTGGGGGGGGGGGGGGGGGCTCAGAAAGAAAAAGGTTGAGAATCCCTAGCCTATAGCATCCCTGAATGATGAGCCACTTGCTGCTGTTCATAAGGACCTGCCTTGTGGTTCTCTCTCGTACATTGAGCAGGCAACACCATCTCACAAGCATCTCCAGAGGTGAACTGGTGGCCTCTATAGCCTAGAGTCCAGAATCAGTGGGGGAAATGTGTCTTTTTATAGATGGCAATTTTACTAAGGGCACATAAATACCTTTGCTTATCTACCTCCTGGATCTCACCCTCCCTTCGTCAGAGAACTAGTCTCCTACAGACAGAAAATTAGGATTTAATTATGTCCCCATCCAGTCCTTGAAATAAATAGGGTAGGACGGTGGGGGAGGTAGCAATGAAATCAAAACGCCAGCCGCTTCACCAATACCTGGGGTTTCCCTGAACAAAGATCCCGGGCTGATGTGGGTCATAGGAGGACACAGCCAGGTATGAGCAGCAAACCTTCACCCCACCAGCAGCAGACACCCCCCAAACTGCAACACTAATGGTCTCCAGCAGTAAACATTTCAAAAGCATCTAAGTGACGTAGGAGCCCAAATCTCATTGACTCTCAATGGGCCTAAAGCAGTCTCATATATTGTTTTTGTATTTTTTTTTTTTACCAATATATTTATACTAGTACAACCCGTAGGGTGAATGAAGTTGTATTGGTATGAATTCTATTATGGCAGCATAGTTCACTCTCCTTCCTGTATGGGACTACTCTACCCAGGCTAAGCACAGTCGTGCCAGTATTACTGCATCCACAGTAGTGTGCCTCAACTACACCTGTCTGGGAAAAGGGGTGTAGAGTGTGTGTAGAGACAAAACCTTAGGCTGTGAAGTGGCCAAGTCACTTTTGAAAATGGGACTTGGGCTCCAAGTCATTGTCTATACTAGGGAGGGGCACAATGTGTTGTCTAGAAGCATGTGTAACTTAAGCGCCCTTGTGGCCAAGATGGAGTCTGCTCTGCATGCAGCTCTGGCCAAGAGAAGGCGCACGCAAGAATACAGCATAGGCTGACGAGGTGTCTGGTTTTCGACCGGAACACCCAGTCGAAAAGGGATCCTGGCAGCTCCAATCAGCACCACTGACCGGGCTGTTGACTGTCCGATTGGCGGCACCATGCAGCAGGGCTGGCAGGCTCCCTGATAGCCTCTGCGTTGATGGCTCCCAGGAAGCAGCCGGCATGTCTCCAATCCGGCTCCTACATGTAGGGGTAGCCAGGGGGCTCCACACGCTGCCCCCAACCCAAGCACCGCCCCCGCAGCTCCCATGGGCTGGGAACCACGGCCCACGGGAGCTGCGGGGGCAGTGCCTGCAGACAAGGCAGCACACAGAGCTGACTAGCTGCACCTCCGTGTAGGAGCCAGAGGGGGGACATGCCGCTGCTTCCAGGAGCTGCTTGAGGTAAGCGACGCCCTGAGCCTGCACCCCTGAGCCTCCCCCGCATCCGTGTCCCAACCCCCTATCCCAGCCCTGATACCCCTCGATCCCAGCCTGGAGCACCCTCCTGCACCCCAAACCTCTCATCCCCAGCCACACCCCAGAGCCCGCACCCCCAGACAAAGCCCTCCCGCCCCCTCACCCCCTGAGCCAGCCTGGTGAAAATGAGCAAGTGAGGGAGGATGGGGAGAGCGAGTCACAGAGGGAGAGGGGACAGAGTGAGTGGGGACGCTGCTTCTGAGAAGGGGCAGGGCCTGGGTGTTCAGTTTTGTGAGAGTAGAAAGTTGGCAACCCTACTGCAGCAGTGAAAGTCCCTTCCACCCCAGAGGCACCTGTTCCAACCCCACATTCCCCCAGAGTGAACACACACACACACACACACACACCACGGAAGAGTACAATGAACATAGGAAAGGGAAATATTTACTTACAGAGGGATGAAAGGAGAAAACCAACCAGGGGAAAGATAGGGGGAGCTGTAAAACAGGGTTGCATCCAACACAAGGTCCCACAGGCCCAGTTGGAGCACAGTCTGAAAGGGCAAACACTGAGCAATGCTTCTATATCCTGGGAAATTTCTCCAAATCTGGGAATTTGTGAGTAAAATGTTTTGAATGAAAACTCCCAATTCCCAAGTTGAAACTTTTTACTCACAAATTCCCAGGTTTGGGGAAATTTCCCAGGATATAGAAGCACTGTAAAAAACTTTATCTGGGAATTTTTCACCAGATTTGGGAAATTTTTAGCGCTAGGTTGGGAAAAGTTGGCACTGACACGGAGCAATGTGTCTGCACACAGAGTTCAGGAGTCCAGTGGCGAGTCTCGGGTGCCCTTGGCCGTCTTTGGCGCCAGTGAACTCTCCCCAGCAAACCCCTCTGGGGCTCTCTTCTGCTGCTCTCTGCAAAGCCACACTGAGCAACCACCTCCCCGTTTAGCCAACAGCCTCCCGCCTTATTCCCAATGCGGAGTCCCAAGCCCCAGTACTCACCGCCCCATGCAGCTCTGGGACCAGCTCCGGTCTGTCCCTCTCAGGCCATTCCTCCCTGGCACTGCCCCTCCTGGCTCCGGTCCTGGGGTTCCCCTCCCACTTCGGGCAGGTCCTTGGCTGTTTCACTCGGAGGGCCTGCTTGCTGCAGCTCCAGACACACACCCTGTGGCTCTCTGCTCTCCCCCACCCCAGCACTTCCTCTTTCTAGAACAATCAGCACTGCCCCCTCCCCTGGGAAAGAGATTTAAAGGGGCCATGCTCTCTAAACCCCACAGGGGTTACATGGGAAACAAAAAAAATCACATATAGCTATGCTGGCAGCCCCCCCATGTAGATGCAACTACATCAAAAGTAGAGTGCGTAGCTAACATGCTTCAGGGAGGCGCTGTTACTATGCCAGCAGAACTCCTCCTTCCTTCTCTTGGCATAGGCTGGTCTACACGCCGCCGTAGGCTCTGTAGTGTAGACGTGGCCCAATATACTATGCTGTCAAAGCGCATGTAGAGTGGACATGCTATACTGGCAAAGCTGTGCTTTAATACAAACCACTCCGATGAGCAAGACAAGCTAGACCAGTAATTGCCGTATAGCGGTCTCTACGCGAGGGGGTTTTGCCAGCACAGCTCTTTCAGTCAGGGATCAACCCTCATCTGTGTAAACAGAAGTCTGCAGTGTGGATATAGCCTGAGTCACTCAGATGCTTTTGAAAACGTCACCCCTCAGCCTCCATCTCCACACTGTAGACCAGTAACCCAACAAAACAGCTGAATTATAACCCTGTATCCCAAATCCATATGGTCCTTTACACTTGCAAAAGATTGTGGGTTCTGGTGTGTGGCGAGACGATGTTCTGATCCAGTGAGAATGATCTAGTAGGGCTGAAATGGGGCCTGGCCCCCTGGCATCAGGACCGTGAGGTTGAGGATTACAGCAGACCCAAATCCTGCATTCCTTTCACACCCAAGAGTCCTGCTGAGGTGCATGGGAGTTTTTGGATGCTCAAGAAATGCAAGTGTGGGGTCAGTACGTAAGTGACCTGCCTCTCCTGTGAGCCGAGCGTACTGCACACAGATTCTTCCGTTCCAGCTCTGACTTTCACAGTGTGAAAAGCAGGGATTCCACGCTGCTTAATTCCATCGGGCAGATAATTTTGGTGAAAGGCATTGATTTTTCTCCCCTTTTCTCATCCATCAATTTCCCCAGATAAGAGGCCTGTGGCTCAGTCCCTACTGGTGACGGATGCCCTATAATTGCTTTGAGTGGATTATCACCCAGACATCTAGCATGCATTTACAGTGCTGCAGCTGTAGTCAGAAACAGTGTCTCACCAAGTAAAGGGACTCAGAGGAAGAGGAGGAGACAGCTGTTTCCGTTGCCTCTCAGTTCTTTTTTTAATTCTAAAATAGCATTTATTTATAAAATGTGCTTTTTATTTATATTGCAGTAGCACCCAGAGGCCCCAACTCAGATCAGGGTACTAGTGTGCTGGGTACTGCACAAACCCTGGGGAAGAGTCTGTGTCTGCTCCATGGAATTTGGAGTCTCCAGGTGCTACCTGAAGTCAAAAAATAATTTACACATGTGCAGAGCGCAAAGGAGGGATAAAATGCTGCCGTGGTGATCTGGTAGCATTTTACACCCATTCTGCAGAGGTGTAAGTAGCTGCACACGACACAGAGAATCAGATGCACAGAGTTTAAAACGACCATGATTCTTGTCAACAGCAAAAAGATGGCTTCCTCAAATTCCACAAAGGACAGCTCCCTCCCACCCACCTCTCTGGCATGACTCTTAAACCAAGAGCTTGCCTGGTCCAGCAGTTACACCCAGACTACATCTGTCACTGGTTACCAAGACACCTTATCCTATGCTAACAACATGCCCAGTGGTCTGTGTGAAATGAGTCTGGCAGGTCTCAGCCCAGTGCTCAATGGACAGGTGTTTTCACTGCCATTACACTTGGCGCTAACTGGCCCCCTTCCCGGCTATCAAAGCAGAGAGGCCAAGGACTGAATTCCCCCACACACACACACGCTACGCTTTACTGGTGGTCTCTTCTGGTCAGGCATGAGGCATACTGGCTGGGGGGAAAATGATCCTGGCCCCCATTCTCTGGTGGTGCCCCGTACTCCAGTGCTAGATTCACACAAGGATTCCTGCACCAAAATACATCCCTGAAGTTAATGGAATTACAACCAGAGATGTATTTGGCTCTTCAAGTCTCATTCAAGAAGGCAGCTCATTTCTACCTTTCTCAGATATTCTGGCCCATTGTGCACCAAGAAACAATTACAGTTCTATAAAAGGAGAGAACGCATTTGCAGCCTCAAAGAGACAGAAATCAGACATTTTCATTCCCTTATTTCCTTCCAAGATTTTTTTTTTCATGCTGGTGCCAGCCCTGGTGGACAGGCCTGAGTCTATTCCATGCATTGAATAGTGGCTGAACTGCATCATACAGAACCCTGTCACCAAATGCATAATACCTTTACGTGGCTGGGAACTATCTTCACACACCAGTGGTCACTAACTGGCCGATTGTAATTGACTGGTCGATCCTAGAGGATCTCCCAGTCGATCGCAAGCTCTGGCTGTGCAGTGTGACTGCTGCTAAGGCAGACTCCCTGCCTACCCCAGCCGCACATTGCTCCCGAAAGCGGCAAGCACGGCCCCGTGTCTCCCTCCATGGGTGCTCCTGCATGCAAGCACCACCCCCACAGCTCCCATTGGCCGGGAAAGCTGCAGGGGTGGTGCTTGCAAAGAGGGGCAGTATGCGGATCCACATCCCCCCACCCATCCCAGGGGACACAGGGGCGCATTCGCCCCTTCTGGGAGCGGCCTGGGGCCAGAGTAGGCAGGGAACCGGTCTTAGCCTCGCTACGCCTGCTGCCGACTGGGAGCCGCTGGAGGTAAGTGCTGCCCAGTGGGAGGCAGCACCCCAACCCCCATCCCTGAGCCCCCTCCCAGAGCCAGCACCCCATATCCCCTTCTGCACCCCAAGCCCCAGCCCTGCCCCCCCCCAGAGCCAGCACCTTGTACCCCCTCCTGCACCCCACCCTCCTGCCCCAGCCCTGACCCCCCTCCCAGAGCCAGCACCATGTACCCCCTCCTGCACTCCAACATTCTGCCCTAGCCCGTAGCCCCCTCTGCACCCAAACTCCCTCCTAGAGCTTGCATCCCTCATCTCCTCCTGCACCCCAATCCCCTGCCCCAGGCTCAGCCCAGAGCCTCCTCCCACACTGCGAACTCCTCAGCCCCAGCCCAGAGCCTGCACCCCCTCCCGAACCCCAACCCCATACCCCAACCCGGTGAAAGTGAGTGAGGGTGGGGGACAGCAAGCGACAGAGAGGGGCGGGGCCTCAGGGAAGGGGCAGGGTAGATCCTGGGTTGCCTTAGATTCAAAAAGTGATCTTGGGCATAAAAAGGTGGGAGACCACTGTCACACGCAAAGCTCCTAAAATGTTTGCTAATCTATCTACAAACTTCAGCCCTCTGCCACTTTCTAATCAATTATAATCATAAAGGTCAATTTTGCCTTGAAACAATTTTAATCTAACGTCATGTTTAAGCTCAAAGCCTTCTCTGCTACCTTCAAAAACAACGTGCGATTTTAATTACAGCAAATTACAATTATAAATTAGACACGGTCAGGCACATGCTTAGATCGTCTGTGGAGCTGCACCAATTTACGCCAGCTAAGGTTCTGGCCCTGTATGTCTGTATTGACTTGTCTAACAAAGGGTTATTGGGCCAAGAGATGCCAAGTGCCCTCAGCCCCAGTTGAAGGTTGCTTATCCTCTCTCAAGCCAGGCCTGTTATATACACAAAAACTGATAAAAAAAATGCACAGGAAAGGGAGCAAATGTTCTCAAAATAAAATAAGAACAACTGGGTAAAATACCAAGAAATGTGCAAATACTGAACAGGGAGGAAGGGGACTTTGGATTTGGTAGCATACATGCGCAGGATGACTCCACAGGGCTTGTGCAACTGGGAGATAATGTGCTTTACAGGTCATTGGCTTTTGAGCACTGTGTTATCTCACCGCAACATACACCTTGCTGTGTCTTTCTGCTCACTTATAGCCGATATGCAGGCTATAATATGGCTTATCATTAGCCAGAGGATGACAATTACCATTTAAGATTAAACTTTTTTTCTCCCCGCCCCCGCCAAGTCTATCCAGGAGGCCACTTTGCCCAAGAGAAGATTTGCATGTGCAGAACAAATCTGCACACTAACTGGTTATCTGCTTGCCCCAATGATGTATAATTTAGGAGAAAAGCCTTGTGTACTGTGCATAGATATTGCATGGAGCTTGTCTGAGATCAGAGGACCAGCTACACTTGGATGAGTAACCTTAGACAATGTCTAAGGCAGATACATCATGGTCTACTACAGGGGCAGAGTCCAGCCTTGGTGGCACAGCCACTGGGATCTCAGTCTTGCCTCTCCCACCCTCTGCAGTCCTCCCCCGATCCTCTTTCCACTGCTCCATCCTCTCTCTCTTTTCTTTCCCTTCCTTTCCTCCCCCTCTTATCCTCCCCCCATTCTCTCAATTTCAATATAGCTTCCAGCAGTAATGCCAATGTGTGATTTCCAAACAATTGCTGACTTAGGGCTATGGCTACACTACAGAGCTTACAGCCTAGTGCAGACACTCAGCTGACCGGAGAGAGCTCTCCCATCATCTTAATTACTCCAGGCCCAAGAGCAGCAGTAGCAGCTCTCCCGCCAACATAGCGCTGTCCACACTGGTGCTTAAGTTGGTGTAACTTACATTGCTATGGGGGGTGGCTTATTCACGCCTCTGAGTGACGTAACTTATACCGACTTAAGCTGTAGCGGGTACAAAGTTTGTTTCATGTTGGTAATGGGGGTTATATAATATGTCCATCCTTTCCTCACCCTCCCCACCCATTATGATGGGCTGCAGAAATTGGGCCTCAATTTAGCAAAGCACTTAAGCATGTGCTTCATTTTAAAACGGTGCTTCAGACAATGGGTCATACTTAAGTGCTTTGGATTCAGAAGTGGATATAGTGAGTGGCTAGAATCACGAGACCCTAGAGATGCTGGGAAGGGATTTGGGCAGGTGATACAATGAAAGGAGCAGCACAATGCAGGAACTGAATTGTCATTAGCGTAGGCAGGGTCCTTGTTTGGCAGGGAACGGAATGGTCTTGTTCTCTGCGAATATCAAGAAGATTTAACTATTAGCCACAATATTTTACACTAAATGCCACAACAACCCAAAAAGAGACTTAACCATTGACCACCCCAATAAAGCTTAAAGGCTGAATAATAACTCTTTCTGTAGCTCTGTTAAACATTTATGAGATTCCCTCAGAGCAAGGAATTTAGCCTCTGAACAGAACCGTGATAATATACAGTGGCTCTGACTCTTGAGGTCAGAGGTCAGCAGTTTAAATCTCCTGTCCTGCAGTTTGTCAAATCCCGTTTACCCAATCTGGCTCAGCATGCGGATATGGACGACATATAAATCTTTCAAAAAATGCCTTCTGATCTTTCACCTCCAGTAGATTAAAAATAGCCCAGAGCAAGAGGGTTAGCATTTTGTCATCACAATTTCTCTGTCAAATATGATAGATAACCAACCAAAAGAAAGAAAGAGCTCAGAGATCAGATAATGAAAAAAAGGCTGAATTATACCCACAAAAGCCAGGAACTTCAGTCATGGTGGAAATCCCCATTTAGCTTACCCCACTGACCCCAGGTATCGTAGCATGGAACCTGTACCAAGAGCCCTCCAATCCTCTAATATTTAGACACTTTGGTCTTATTTTAGGCAGGAGGGATAGCTCAGTGGTTTGAGCATTGGCCTGCTAAACCCAGGGTTATGAGTTCAATCCTTGAGGGGGCCACTTAGGGATCTGGGGCAAAAATCAGTACTTGGTCCTGCTAGTGAAGGCAGGGGGCTGGACTCGATGACCTTTCAAGGTCCCTTCCAGTTCTAGGAGATGGGATATCTCCAATTTTATCTTGATGTACAGTATGTACTTAAAAAGAACAGGAGTACTTGTGGCACCTTAGAGATATCTCCTCAATATATGTTCCACTCTATATGCATCCAAAGAAGTGGGCAGTAGCCCACGAAAGCTTATGCTCAAATAAATTTGTTAGTCTCTAAGGTGCCACAAGTACTCCTGTTCTTTTTGCGGATACAGACTAACACGGCTGCTACTCTGAAACCTGTCAGTATGTACTTAAATCTCATTAAAGGCCTGGGAACACAGGACTCCTGGATTCTGTTCTTGACTTTGCTGTCGCCTTCTTGAGTGACATTGGGTAAAACACTAAGGCCAATTTATTTATTTTTAAGGGAGGCTGCGAATTTGGGGTGCACATCATGAAACACATTCAGCTGGATTCTGGGGGCACTCAACACTTGTGAAAGCCAGCCCCCAAAATCTGTCTGCGTGCTTTCCTGTAAAATAGTCAAGTAATATTTATCTACTCCCTTCCCCCACCACCAAAGGGATCATCAGGGTTAAAGTCCTTCAGGATGCCCAGAGAGAGATTGTCATTGCTGTGGTATCTAAGCACCTCCTCCAG
The DNA here is from genome assembly GCF_013100865.1 of Trachemys scripta elegans. NCBI lineage: Eukaryota > Metazoa > Chordata > Testudines > Emydidae > Trachemys > Trachemys scripta. The sequence continues at coordinate 5,630,573 of NC_048316.1, read as the reverse complement.
TCTTTACCAGTGGTTTAAAAGCTCTCACTGCTAAAGACCCTAAACTGCGTCATCAGTGACCTTTCCTCCCACAAGAAAACCAGACTGAGGCAAACAATGCCAATTCCTGTCCAGTCCTGAGCTAGTCTAAGAAGATTCAGAGATGGGATTGGTTAAGATCATACCTGAACTACCTTGAGTCACTAATAAAACTGGTTGGGAAATTTTTCATGAAACAGATTTTCATCAGAAAATGCCAGTTCATTGAAACTGAAACTTGGTGATCAGAGCTCTCAGGTAGGATGTGGGAGACCCAGGTTCCAGTCTGCAATCTCCCCAATTCAGACCAGGACCTCAAACCTGAGTCTACCACCTCGGAGATGAATGTCCTAACCATCTGGCAATTGGCTATTCTGGGGTGGGGGGGGGTCTCCCAGTGGGCTACAGAGTCAGTCTTGCTCATTAGCTCATGGAATCAGAGACTAAGGTCAGAAGGGACCATTATGATCATCTAGTCTGACTTCCTGCACAATGCAGGCCACAGAATCTCACCTACCCACTCCTGTATCAAACCTGTGTCTGAGCCATTGAAGTCCTCAAATCATGGTTTAAAGACTTCAAGGTGCAGAGGATCTTCCAGCAAGCGACCCATGCCCCACGCTGCAGAGGAAGGCGAAAAACCCCCAGGGGTTCTGCCAATCTGCCCTGGAGGAAAATTCCTTCCCAACCCCAAATATAGTGATCAGCTAAACCCTGAGCATGTGGGCAAGACTCACCAGCCAGACACCCAGGAAAGAATTCTCTGTAGTAACTCAGATCCCACCCCATCTAACATCCCATCGGGCATATTTACCTCTAGTAGTCAAAGACTAATTAATTGCCAAAATTAGGCTATCCCCTCCATAAACTTATCAAGCTTAGTCTTGAAGCCAGATATGTCTTTTGTCCCCACTACTCCCCTTGGAAGGCTGTTCCAGAACTTCACTCCTCTGATGGTTAGAAACCTTCGTCTAATTTCAAGTCTAAACTTCCTGATAGCTCACTAATATATTGTATAATTATTTCTACACAGTGGAACAGCTTCTCCAGGAGCTAGTGAGAATCAGGACAGAAGGTGACTCTATAGCCTGTCAGTTAAGGCACTCACCTGGGACGCTGTAGGCTTAGATTAAAGTCTTTGCACCAATCACTAACACTGGGACGTAAAACCTCCCAAGAAGATTTCCGCCCCTACTTATAATAATTAACTTTGACGGCTCAAACCAGGAAGGGAGTGCTATGGTCCCAATTATCCCAACACCATGGTCTAAAAGATGCCCTCAGCACTGTCTACCTACTCCAGCCAGAGCAGCGTAGGTTTTAGAAGTGATCTGAGTAGCTAATACTACCAAAGCCACTGCTTCCATATCTGCTCAGAATGATGCACGCTTTCCTGGCAGCTTGCAGAGAACGCAACATCTGTCTACCAGACACCTTTATGACATTCTACCTCTCGGAATAGTGGGCTAAGATTTAAAGAGGAATCATGTTAAATCTTGTGGAGGCGCTAAATAAACAGCGCCAAAAAGGCACAGGCTTGCCAGCAACCATTGCCAGCCCCCGTCCTCTGCAGACGACCCAGGTATTTCCCAAAACGTAAACCATCCAACAGAAAAAGCTACGAAATCATCTTGGCAGCCCTGTCAGACAGCTTGGGAATTCTGCTGCACTCTCCGTGCAATGCAATGCTTCCTGGGGGTGCAGGTGGATGCAGCTCAGATTAGAGGAAGAGAAAGGGAGGCCCTGAAGACTTTGCTGGAAACCTTTGAGAGGCTGCGACTTTACCTTCCCTTTGAAATAATCTTGTCCCCTTCCTCCACTTTTTTGGAGTGGCTGCTGACCTGAGGCAGGCCCACCTCTGCTCCTCTTGTTAGCTCCAGTAAGGAAGAATCAGATGCATATTTTATAAATCAGCATTTCTTCCAAATATTGCCACTTACATTCAGAAAGGGGCAAACCCTGAAGCTTTTATTAAAGACCTGCATCCTCTTACTCACCCACAGAAGCCCTAGGCACGCAAACTACCCCACTGAAATCCACGGAGATACTCCACATTTACATCAGCAGGAGAGCAGAATTTGATCCAAATCATTATTCAGCACCAATAATTTAAGCTATTTAAAGCTATCCACAATTTTCACCCACACCTTTTATTTTTAAAGCACTATTTATTATTTGTATGCCAGTGCATCTATAGGCATCAGCTGAGATCACAGCCCCACTGTGCTAGGTACTGTTTGCACTTTCCCTACCCTGGAGAGGTTACAATATAAATAGACAGGACAGACGCAGCCAGGATTATGTTCCTCGTTTTGAAAAATGGGGATAAGAGACATTAAATGACTTGACCAAGGTCACCCAGAAAGTCTGTGGCACAGCCTAGAAGTGAACCCAGCTCTCCTGACACCCAGTTCATTGCCTTAACCACAAGACCATCTTACCACCCAGGTGGACATACTTAATACACCTAAGTCCATACCTGCCTGTGGGTAAGAGAGATGGGGAGAAACATGCTGATCTTGCATGAAATTAATTAGAGAAGAAAAAGAGAAGGAAAGACAAGCCTAGAGAGTTCAATGTTGTTAGGAAACAAACTAGATGCATTGTAATATGAGAAAGCTATTTGGATAACGCCTGTGTTCTTTGAATCACATATTTCTCAGGCCTTGGCTACACTGGCAATTCACAGCGCTGCACTTGCTGCGCTCAGGTGTGTGAAAAAACACCCCCCCGAGCGCAGCGAGTGCAGCGCTGTAAAGGGCCAGTGTAATCAGCGCCTGCAGCGCTGCACGCTCGCTCGCAGCACCGCAAGCTATTCCCCTCGGAGAGGTGGAGTATTTGCAGTGCTGCGAGAGAGCTCTCGCAGCACTGGTGGCGCGACTACACTCGGCAGCGCTGTGAATCCATGAGTGTAGCCAAGGCCTCAATGTTGCATTTACCTCTAAACACCACTGGTGGGGGTGGTGAAGTAGTTTTCACATCAGGGGTCTGGGTGTAGCTCCAATATAAAATGTTTATTGGTCAATCTTGCTAGAATTTTTTTTTTTTTTTTAAATCATTCAACCCATTTTCCCAGCCTGATTTCCAGGCCAATCAGCAGTGCACGTGCACCTCTGAGTTTTAATTACCGCCTCAGAGAAGCTCCTGGCTTTAAGAGAGGTTTCGGCACTGATGCTAGAGATCAGCTGGGTTAATGCCTGTCTCCACAGAGCAAATGGACAGATTGCATTTGACCCTGCGATGGGAGCGGATGAATCACGGGAGGAAACACTTCCCCCCCATGTCTCCCACTGTGCAATTGGTTTTAAATGCATCACGTATACTTTGTAAGCATACCAAAGTTAGACCCAAAGCTAAGGGTGTTGTTTATTAACTCCCCAAAGCAAGCTTGGATTCTGAGAGTCATACTGACAGGTTATAAAAGATATTTTCCCCTTGTGATAAATCTTTTTTCCCCTTCATGCTTGAAATGAGTCATCATTTAGCCACACTAACATCTAGTGTGGGGTTAGAGCTAGGAAAGTGACTAGGTAAAAAACGACAAGTGTGTGGTTCTTGTGTTTATTCCCTCTATGAGCCAGATTCTACAATCCTTATTCCGCCCTTTGAAGTCAATGGGAGTTTTGTCCATGAGTCAGAACTGAATAAGGACTAGGGAATCTGACCCAATGTTTTTCAGATTGCATCAGTTTTTCAAGGCAAATTACTATTTTGATGGGACTCTGCCTGGGACCAGACAGCTGGGATCTGACTGCCTCTTTTGTCATCTTCATCAGTAACAATTTCACCATTAGGAATTAGTTGATAATTTTCATAGTGCTCAAGAAAGAATAGCATCCAACGTGCTTTCCCCTAAACGCACAGGCCAGCTCTCCCTGTGGAGCAGGAAATGTGAGCAGATCTGACTCAAGGACACATGTATGTCTAGTATTTGTGTTTATGTTTTTCCCTTGGCTTTTGTAATGCCTCAGGGAGCAGTTCACAGGGCTGAAATAATGTGGTCTTCTCATCATCTTCCAATGTGGTCATCTCGTTTCAGTTCCTGTCTGGGTGGAAATGCCATAGGAAGAGTAGTCCATGTAATTTCAGCCCCATAAACGGCCCTGAGGGAAGGAAAAAGCCCATGAAAAATAAACACCAGCACCAGGATATTTGGGTTTATTCAGATTTAACTGAACACTGAACTGCCCTTTCCCCCTGAGCTCGCACAGCTTTGTGCAGAAGCCCAGTGCCAAGTCCTACAGGCTCCCCTCGTCTGAGATCATCACAATGCAGCTTTCAGCCTGTTTGGCTTTGCAGTGTTTTCTGGCTCACACTGCCTTGTACAAAACTGTCTGTCATAGAGGAAGCTGTAATATCACATGCGGCGGTGGTGAGAGAGAACACATGAAAGGAAGGTACAGCTGCTAAACTTCACACCAGAACCGAATCCAAATGGAGACGAAGCAGATGCTTCAAGCCAGCCACAGAAGCATCATCAAACAGAGAATGAAAAATGAAATCAAAAGAGACCCAGGCTCATGAGAAGTATATCGAACAACCTTTGCGACCTTGTTGATTATTTAAATTAGGGCAGCACTCTCACAATCGAGATTGGAGCCCATTGTGCTAGGTGCTGTACAAACAGAGCACCAAAGAGTTCACAAACTAAACAGACAAGATGGACAAAGAGTGGGAAGGGAAAGGGAAAGTGGCTTGCCCAAGGTGACCCAGCAGATCAGTGGCAAAACCGGGAATAGAACCCAGGAGTCCTGTGGCCCAGTTCAGTGCCCTACCTGTTGCACCTCAGCTTAGTTGCCAGCCCATCACAATAGCCCTCATGTGCACTCTTAGCCAGCGCACCCATTGTTCACAAGCACTCATCAGCTCTGCCAACTGCTCTCTACGTTCATAATACGTCGTTCCGTTAGCACCTAGCACAGCACTGTTAGGAAAGTAACAGCGCCTGCCTCATCAACACCACCAGTTTCCCTTCTCCAAGGCCCAGCGAGTCAAGTGGAGCTGGGATTGTTCCCTCTTTCAGCGCCCCATTACAAATCAGTGGTTCAAGTCCCTGCCTTCTCAGCCACTCTTCCCCTCACCCCCCGTAGAACCCTACTCCCTTTTGCTCCTCAAAATCCCCAGCAGGTTTTCCTCACATCAGTCCTTTCTGTCACTGCTCCCTTCTCAACAGGAGGTCAGCATGACAGATATTTGCCCCCATATCAATATCCCAGAGCTTGAGTCTCTGTTATCCTGCACGCTGGGCAGCCATTGATTGACACCAGAGCAAAGCAGTTGCTAAATGCTACCAGGTCAGAACGGTATCGTTTTACACCCACTGTGCATGGGTATAGATAACTGCACAAGATGCATGGAGGAAACAGAGTCAGGCTCAAAGTCTTTAGGCACAGAGATGTACTCATGGAGTAGGATGCCTAAAAATACTATTTTCTCCCTCCTCTGCCACAAAATTTACTCCGTACTCCCTGCAATGCTTGGCAAGAACATGAAAACTAGAAGTGAACCCAAACTGCTGAGCATACCTGTAATTCCAGCCGATACAGTCTCCTCTTTGTCTCTTTCCCTTCTCCACAGGCATGCAGGGCACCTTAGAGCAAAGGAGCTTATCAGCTCAGGTCCTGTACCCCAACACAAGCAATGAAACAAAGCACCAAAGCCAGATGATTGGCTCCTGGAAAGTTCCTCCACCCTTTTCACTGCTGACCTGGTTTGTTTCTTACAAGAAGCTGAAATTCTGGGGAGCCAGCCCCCTGAGCTACTGTTATCTGGCAGGAATCACCAAAGCACGTTTTCCACTCATTGTCATGGGTCATGACCTATAGCTGCTCTTGAAGGTCTGGGGCCTTTCTTCCTTCTTTTACCTTTCCCATAGCAGCCTTGATTTCAAATTGAAAAATCCTGTAGCAAAGTACTCCCCTCTCGGGTTCTGAGTGTCTGTCCCCTCCGTGAGCTCACGCAGTGTAAGAATTCCACAGTTGTTGGTTAGCTGTCTATCTCAATTACATCAGCGATTAGAGAAATGTTGAGCAGTTCAGGCTGCAGGGCAGGGAACAGGTGACCTACTGTTCCTTTTGCTAAACATATGCCTGGAGTGCTAATTGCATAGGCCATGTGTGCAGTGAGCCATGGTGTCGTTTCTGGGCCTCAGCAACCCAAGACCCATGTGAAAAGTAAAATGCCTCAAATAAGCAATCAGATGTGAGTGGGAAAAGCTGACTGGAGTTTAGCATCAAGCTGCCCCTTTTGTTAGTCTGTCTCAAGCATGAGATCAGATGGGGTGCATTTATGCCCCATCTACACCAGTGATTTTCAAACTTTTTTTCTGGAGACCCTGTTGAAGAATATTGTTGATGCCCATGACCCAACGGAGCTGGGGATGAGGGGTTTGGGGCATGGGAGGGGCTTAGGGCTGGGGCAGAGGGTTGGGGTGCAGGGGTGAGAGCTGTGGGGCAGAGCTGGGAATGAGGGGTTCAGGGTAGGGGAGGGGGCTCTGGGCTAGAGCAAGGAGTTGGGGTGCAGGAGGTCAGGGCTCTGGGCTGGGGGTGGAGCCTCTGGGGTGGGGATAAGGGGTTTGGGGTGCAGGAGGGGCTCCAGTTTTGGGCAGGGCTCTAGGATGGGAGTGTGGGAGGGGGTCAGGGCTCTGGAGTGGGGCCAGGGATGAGGGATTTGGGGTACAGGAAGGGGTTCCAGGTTTGGGGGGGATTAGGGCATGGGGTTGGGACACAGACTTACCTCCAGTGGCTCCCTGTCAGCAGCTCAGCGGGGCTGCTAAGGGAGGCTCCCTTCCTGTCCTGGCACTGCAGACCGTGGGGTGGGGCCATGGGCAGGGCCACAGGTGGAGTAGGGGGGGGAGCTCAGAGCTCCAGCCAGTGCAGAGAGCTCTGCAGCTGCAGTCCCAGCAGAGGCTGACAGCTTGACCCTGGCCAGGGCTGAGCTCTCATCCTGCCCCTATAGCCCTGAGCGAGCTCTCAGTCCTCCCCTGCTCCAGCCAGGGCAATGGGGGGAGGAGGTGAGAGCAGTGAGTGGGGGTGTGGCCTGTGTTTTTCACATGGTGCAATACTCTGAGATTTTCCACCCCCTCATAGACCTGGGAGCTAGGAGCCCTGACTATGCCAGTTGTACATACACAGCCAGGCCAGCCTAAGAGCCTCGTTAGAATGCACCCCTGGTTTGACAATCATGCCCTAACTATTTCTGTGTGGGCACAAATGTCTGTGACGAGTCACTCTGGTTGCAAACCTGGGACCTGATCTGAGGAAGCACTTAAGCACATTCTTAACTTTAAGCATGTGAGTAGTTCCATTGCCTTCAAATGGGAATATGCTCTCAGGCTTAACATTAAGCATATGCTTAAGTGCTTTTCTGGGTGAGGGCCTTGATGATAATCTATAGAGTATACAAATAAGATGGGTGAGGCAATATCTTCTTTTGGACCAACTTCTGTTGGTGAGAGAGACCACCAGAAGTTGGTCCAATAAACGATATTGCCTCGTCCACCCTGTCTCTCTAATATTCTGGGACCAACACGGCTATAACAACACTGCATATAGAGTAGGCAGGTCTTTAATGTAGTTCAGTACCACCCTGGAGACCCAAGGATAGTGTCCAGACGCACTCCTGCATGTCAGTCTGATAAGCTGCACGCGTCAAGGGAGAGAGGGTGTAGTAAGGGGATGTGCCAGGGATACTGCTTATCTGACTGAGAACAAATGAAAATTCATCCCAACAAAGGACTCAGTGCTGTAGAGATAAGAGCAAGCGCGGTCTTTTAGGCTGGACACTAAGAGTTGAGGCCCTCTGGAATATACTTAGGCAGCCTAAAATAAAAATTCTACGCGGACTATTAAGAGAGTCCATGGCTTGATTTTGAGGTGCAGTCTAACTGCTAGTGTACTAAAAAAATCCCACCATCTCCACACTAACTTTTCATGAGATGCTTAAATAAATCGATCCACAAATTTAGGCTTGGGGGAGGCAAAACACCCGCAAAGCATAGGAGGTTTACAAATTCAGTTATAAACAGACATGTCTGCCTGAAGCTCAAACACAACAGTTTTATGCCAGTGCATGGGTGACCCAGGAGATTAAAGTGACTTGTATTAGCTGGGCTGGAATACAGCTGCTCTGAACATTTTTGACAGAATACATGAACAACATTTGGTAAAATTTGGGGTGGAGGTGGGGAGGAGTCTAAACAAACTGTTTCAACTTTCTTGTTTTGTTTCGATAAGGTAAAAACATTCCAATTCATTTCATTTAAACTTTTATATTATAGTAAAATATTAATGTTAATCTTATATTTTGTTATATATTTAATGTTTTATTTAATATTTCACTATAATATTATCGCAGTGCTGTTTGTGGGTTCATGGACACACCACTCCACTGCCCTGATTGAGGGTAAAGGAGGTGGGTGGGGGAAGGGCTGGTCCCTCTCTTCCTTTCACCAGTGAAAAGAGTGGATGAGAAAGTGTCTGCAGCATGTGCAGGGACTTGGGGGGAAGCAAGGCAGGGCTGTCTGGTAGGAAGGAGCTTTGCTACTAGTGAGTCAGTACATTCTAGGCATCTATCCCCCTCTCCAGGCAAGACCACGGAGAGGTGAGGAGTCATTTTAATTAATTACTGGTCTAATTTCTCTGTGGAGGCCTCAGACACTGTCAATCCTTTTCCTTGGCTTCCCCTTCCACTCTGGCAGGTTGGTTCCTTTGCAGCGGTTGTTCCCTGCCAGCACTTGCTGCTTTAGTGATTCAGAGGTTTCCTCTACTCTGCTCTCACCTCTCTCTCTCCCTTCCCCTGGAGAGCAGCCTGGGGGTGTTAACAGCATATTCTGCTGTGGGGCTGCCCTACTGAGTCCATAGCCAAGGCCTGCTAGGGCATCGATGCCTTGCTCATCACCATGACATGGCCACGTCACAAGGTTGTACCTGGTTTTCCTGCGTAAAGGAACCTGCTGGGTTTGTGGCAGCAGGTCCAGAGGGCAGAGCAAGGGAGATGGGAGTCTCGCCATCCAGGCACACTGTGACCTTCATCATTTTAGAGTCTGAACACTGTGCAGTTACCTCACTGCATACCTTTGAGATGGGTTTGCATAATCACCCCTCTTTTACACTCAGTGAACTAAGGCACGGAGAGATTAACGGGACCAGCCCAAGGTCACACAGTAAGCCTGTGGCAGAGATGCAAGTAGAACCCAGATCTTCTGAGCCCCAGTCCAAGGACCCTCCCCTCAAGACCCTCCCTTCTCTCTAAGCTCCTGGGAGCTCTATTCCCAGCTCCTGGCTCACTATTGGGTATGTCACTGAACCTCTCTGTGCCTCAGCTTACCCATTCGCTAGGTGGATAACAAACTATTTCCTTTCCAAGCACTGAGACTGATGGCTGACAGGGCCTGCTAAGGCACTGATCGCCATGATAATGTTGCTGTACTAAGTTTTTTAGCTGGTGGCTATGGGGGCACCCTATGACACTCAGATGCAGAAGCACAGCAGAATTCCTCTCACCCTGCTTAATAATGATTCCAAATGGATCTAGCAACACCTAGGAGTGTCAGGGAAATGAACCATCTCAAGTGGCTTTAAGCCGAGCTAATGAGCTGAAAATGGTTCAGCAGCAAGGGAGTGAAATGCTCTCATCTAGGGTAGCAGCGAGAGCATCTAGCTCTAGTCCTGCACTGGTAGGTATGGCAGATAGCAGACTTCAAGCCAAACATCCTTCAGCCCTTTCGACTGGATCCCCTGCTAACACATGCTTGCTCACCTGCTGGTAACCATATGTTTCACTTGTTCAAAAGCAACCGCTCTCCAGTTCTGAGTAACTGAAGAAAGGGAAGAAGATGCTGATTGCTTTTCTAGGCCCCACCCAGAAAGCCTCTGCAGGAGCAGACAGGGCCTGAACTAACACCCATGATTTCAGTGGGCTTTGGATCAGGCCCCTGGTCACTAGCAGTATGGCTGGCATGTGCGCTCATAGCTTATGCACATGTGTGGCTACCAGCCCTGAGGCTTTCTGACTGCTAGGAGCTCTCTCCCTGCTCAGCCCCTCCTCCTCTGCATTTACGGACTGATTTTGAGAAAAACCTCCTGGTCAAAAAGGTGATGCCAGTTTCATTTTGTTTTGCCAGTGTTTGTTCCAGGCTTTGTTTGCAACCCATACAGCTCTTGCTTTACCAGTAGGTGCACAGATGTCCTGACATATTTGCACTTCTGTAGGATGATATGAGAACTCACATTTTATAAAGCCCCCACAACAGTATTGCCAACCCCAAATGTTCAAAAATCATGAGTCAGGTTCACCAAAAAGCATGAGTTTGGATTTAAAATAATTGTTATTTGTCTCCTGTTTTTTGAGCCTTTATTGTGCTCTATGGTCATATTTTGAAGCTTTCTCAACAGCCACAAGGGCTAGAAACTTACTTTTTCTTTAAGGATGAAGGCTGATAGCATCACATCTCCACTTGACTCCAGGAGCTGGGGCTTTAAGGGAAAACAATAACTGTCATGAGACTCATGACAAAATCATAGCAACACTGCTACAATAAATAAAGACTAGCAGCACTGACTCCAGGCAGCAGCCCCAGACAGTGAATATAGATGCCTTTAATTTGGGGAGGTCCTGAGCTTGCGATACCTTTGGTCTGACATTCTGAGGTGCTGGATACCCACAGGCTAGTGCCAGCTGAGATCAGTGAGAGATGGATGGGTTCAGCACCTCCTGACAGTCAGTCTCAAGGTTTCTCAAGTTGGACACACCCAAATCAGTCCTCACTTTTGAAAATTTCAGCCCACATGCCTTTCTTTTTCCAAGCCCCCGGGCTAAGAGGAATCAGTTGTCCCTTCCTTTCCATCACTTGACAGCCTCTCTGTGCTTGGGTACAAATTGCACTAAAGAACCCCATCCGTTACCTAGTGAAATATAGAACATCAGCCTCTTTCATTTCCCCAGCAATGAGACGTTTGCATTAGCTGTTTTACATATCCAGGCGAAAGGCACGGGGTTCAGTTATCAGGGGGGTTGTTTCCCACAGCTGTTGTGAACAAACCTGAAAATTCAGAGCAAAACCTCTGTGGTTTCTCATGCTTTCCAATGAAACAATGGCTATTCGCTCAGCATCTGCCCCGCCTGCAAGGTATTCCCCTTAAACATGGCTAACGCTCATCAGAAAGGTTTGTAAAACCTGGTGAATCTATCAGATTGAACTAAGCCACGATTTGGGTTCTTATGAAAACCGGGTAACTTTCTTCTACTAGGCTTGGGGCTTTATTGCTATAGCAGTTTTACCTAACTCTTCATGGAACGGGCCAAATTCTGTTCTCATAGCCTGATTCAAGGCCTACTGAAGGCACTGGAAAGGTTCCCATAGAGTTCAGGGTGCTGCAGATGAAGCCCTAAGTGAGTTATTTCGAAAGTTGCCTAGGACTCAGCAGGAAAGTGTTTTGTGGGGAGGGCTTTCTGAGGGCTCTGAGGGCAACTACTCTCTTCCCCCAGAGCAGAGGCTGGCTGGTGCACAGATGGGACTGGGACAACTTCCTATTAGGCTTCTGGAGCAGCCATCTAGCAGAGCTCAAAGCTGCTCCTTCCCGTCAAACAAGAGCAGAGTTTGCAGCTCCCAAGTGGACACCGGCATCTGACCCAACTCCTGCCTTTTTTTTTTTTTAAACTAGACCTGGTGTATTCACTGAGGTCACAGCATTAGCACAGGAGTGTAACTGTCACCATGGAAACTGGCATCTGCTTGATGTCTTGTTTTCAAGGAGCTGAGAAGCAGCTTGTGCTCAGGGGGAGAGACCTCCCGCGAGCGTGCGGTTCCCATCATTAGAGCGTTTACCTCTCCAGTGTCTCAATTACATGTCCTGCTTTCCAGCCTTGCCCTATTATCGGAGCACCGTACTCTCTAAACGCACCAGCTGCTCTTGTTTCCCAGAATCACTCAGACCCATTTACTACCCCCCCTTCTTTGTTATTGGTTTAAGATCACACCAGAGATGGGCCCAAGCCAAGTCCCCTGAATCCAACCTGCCTCTCCTGGGATCCGAAGATGTGAATGTCCCTCTCTAATTTATATTAACAAATCAAACAATCCCCTATCTAGGAAGGGAATCGTAAGAGGAGGTCAGCAAACAGCTGCCCTCTAGCATCCCTGCAGCAATTATAGTCAAGGTAATAAATTAAAAGTCATTCAAGAGAACACAGGGTTACAACAACTTTGAACCGTTCTGACAACTGCATGGCAAAGCGGATTCCTTCAGTCCTACTCTGCATCCATACTTCTCCCCTGCCCCATTTGTTCATTCTCTCATTAGATACCAATGGCTAGATCTTGCAAATGGATCTGCCCATCATCTCCCTACATCTACCTGGAACCCCATGTGAATGCAGTGGGTTGAGCTCAGGCCAATTAATTTGTAGGAACTAAACTGTAAGATGTTTTTGGGCAGGAACTGTGTTTTTATTATGTGTGTGTACAGCACCTAACACAGCCCTGCTCCCAGACTACAGCCTGTAGGAGCTACAATACAAATAACAAACAATATCATCGTCTTCATCATCATCATAATGGCAAGAGGCTGCTTTCCTATTGGATTGTTAACTATATTTAAGATTCTGAAACACATCTGAAGTGATTTTACGCTTTGTCACTGTGGATAGTGATTGGATGTCTTCCCTATTACACCCCAGTTTTCTTTGAAAGGCATCTTCTTGGATGGGACTATAGAGAGAAGCCTAACTATATAGTAGATGTGTGCATAAAATTCACAAGGACATGTGAAATAACATAGCATTCGTGCTTTTTGCATTGCAAATCCAGAAGGTGGTTCTGTTTTCACAGCAGAGTCATGACATTTGGGTTATTTTCTGAATGAAGGCCCCTTTTTGAGCTCTGTATCAAAACCAGACTAAAATTCAAAATTCTACATGTTTTTCAATGTTAAAATAGCTCTTCACTCACTATTTGTGGAAAAATAAAAATAATCTGAGAACAAAACTTTCATAATACATAACTTCATCTATACACACACACACATCTCCCCATCTTAGATATATGTGTGAGTGTGTGTGCCATTTATATGGCTACACACTGTCTCTCTCTATATATAAATACATACACCCACCCACAAATACCCTTTAGATGGGAATATATATGAAGTTCTATTATGGATGACTGATGGCTTGCATTTCAACTTGCAGTGAATGGATGGCTGTGTCTGAGCATGGAATCAGCTATGATTACACGCACCTGAGCATCACTAATTTAAAATAAATGCCTTGTAAACAATCCAGCTAAAGTCTGTTTGGCAGCATTATCACATTCCCCAAAGGTGAAGAAGGCATGAAGAGTGAAATGGGGGAGATAAGGAAGGGCTAGATGTATTGTGATTTCCTTTCACACTCACTAGGAGAAAGTTTTGCTGTTACACCATTTAGCTCCACACAAAGGACATGTTACGATTTACAGTGCCAGCTTAAGTACAGCAGGAGTGCAATGGTTTGAGCATTGGCCTGCTAAATCCAGGGTTATGAGTGCAGTTCTTGAGGGGGCCACTTAGGGATCTGGGGCAAAATCAGTACTTGGTCCTGCTAGTGAAGGCAGGGGGCTGGACTCGATGACCTTTCAAGGTCCCTTCCAGTTCTAGGAGATAGGATATCTCCATTAAAAAAAAAAAAAAAAAGTAGCAAAATACCACCAGAAAGGCACCCTGGTCCAGTTTGGAGCAAGAAACAACCAAAATCCCACTGAAAACCTGCTCGCATGAGTGTTCTAGCCCAATTTCCAAGCCATCTCTCTATAAACATCACAAGATAAACAATGCAAACTACTCCAGTGCTTGAGATAAACAGTTTGCAGGACAAATCCCAGCATTCACAGCAGCATTGTGGGAATGTGCCTTCTCCTCTAGAATAAGACAGGGAAATCAAAACAGGAGTTACTAGATATGGCAGAGGAGCAGCAGCAGCCAACTTTAAAAGAGTCACGTTAGGGCTACAGCAGCTTAGCTCCGCCAGATTTAAAAGGTCAGGCTCAGAAAGGCATGCTGGGCAAAAAGAAGGTACCCAGACATTGGGAACAGTTCTAGGCACAAAGCAATCCAGAATTATATATAACACCCCTAAATAACAGGGCTAGTCCAGGGCATAAGGATGGTTTTGTGAGTCAGGCACTAGATGCAGACTCAAGTAATCTGAGCTCAAATCTTGATTTCACCAGGGGATAATGGGAAATTACTTAATCTATCTACCCTGTGCTGCTATTTGTACAATGGGGATAGTATTTGCTACCTCCCAGGGGTGTTGCCTGGGTAAGATGAGCAGGTATGTTGGTGATGAGGGTAACATAAGTACCTAGATAGAAAACAGTGGTAGAAGAACATAGTCCTGCTGAAAGATTGAAGTTCTATGTCATTTTGCTGGTGCCCAGATACCAAAGCGATGGGCACATGTGAAAGAGAAAGGAGGCACGAGATAAAGATGACCAAGAGGCTCAGATACACAATATTTGGAGGCTAGGACTTGGAGGCAGGCTGTCAGATATTTGTCTTGCATTTTTGTGGGCCCCGTCATTGTGGGCCCCGTGCCACTGCACGGTTTGTTTCATGGTAAATCCGCTCCTGGCCCCAGACCTTTCTATCTGCCTTTATTCTGTAACCTCCATTTTCCCAGGTATCAGCCAGAGATGGACTGAAATTACAAGCTCTCTGGAGCAGGAACTGTCTCACTTGTTACTCATTTGTACAGCACCTAGCACAGTGGGGGGATCCTTGGTCAGAGTTCCTAGGCCCTCCTCTAATATGAATAAACAATAGTACTAATAACACTGAGCTGAACCATCCTGAACTCTGGGAGCTTGCAGAAAATGTGGCCTAGATCCAAACCATCCCCTTTCCTCTGGCAATGAGAGCCCACCTATTGAGGTTTTGGGGTTAGGGAATCACTCTTCGTTTGACCCCTCTGCAGTATTTCCTTATATCAGAACCAGGGCTGATGGTGATCTCATGTCCACCAGCACAGAACAGGAATAGGTCCGCCCCAGGGACTGCTTATCATATGGGATGGCTCATCTTACCTTTTTCACTTTCCAAGATAGTGGCTTTTTCTGGGATCGATTATTTCCTGGAACAGAAATACTGCCTTAAAAAAAAACAACCCACTGACATAACACTTTCAAATGTGATGAGACAATTAAGGTTTATTGTCTTGTAATGTTTAAAGTGTAAATGAACTGCTAATTTTCCTGGGCACTACATTTCTTTGGCTCTTCTTTTTGGGGGGAAGGGGGAGACGTATCTGGCAAAATAAGCAACAGTGGCTATTAGCATCGAGTGGAGGAGGGACGTGAGCACGTCACCTGCAGGGTCCCCAAGGAGCCAGAGGAAGTTCTGTTATTATTCCTGCACGGAGCCAAAGCAAAACCACTAGCCATGGATGAGCTACTGGGAGGAGACAATGTTTGAGTGCAGTGTTGGGGGGCTCCCCCTCTCCCTCCTTTGGGCTCTACTATTGTAACAGAGATACGATGCTGGCTGGGTCTGTGTGTGGCCCATCCACAGACAGTCCCTAAAGGGTGTAGCTCCTTCCAGGGGGGAAGGAGCCCTGACTTAGCAAGTGACCCTGGGAGGAGGGTGGAGGGAGGGAAGTCAGCAGCACCAGAAGCAGGAGGGGAGCTGCTTCTGTCCTCCTCTTACAGTGATAAACACATGTTCTGTTGTTACTGAGCTCCTGCTTGGGTCATCATTCCAGGGACTCTGATGGCTTGTGCTAACCCACAAAAAGAAGACTGCGAGGTCACTTAACACTGTACTCTGCCCATCCTGGCCCATTTCCATCTCCGGATCACAAGGTGCTTTCCACACTCTGATTAAACCAGTCAGCACCCCTGGGAGGGTGTGATAAGTATGATTATCCCCACTTACAAATGACAATGGAGATATTTTTGCCATGCCTACACTACCAATATACTGTGGTTTGGAATGGGTGCAGCCGAAGTGGCACTAAACATGATTTGGCTGCAAGAGTAGACAAGGACAAATCATTTCGAGCATCATTTAAAAAAACAGCTTGGAGCAGAATCCTCTAGGAAGTCTCCTTTGGATACTGCCATACAGGGCTAATTTACTTATTCAGCGAGTAGATTCTGCAGTGCTGGGCAATACAGAAAAGCATTTAATAAAATAAAATAAAGAGGAAGGACAGGCTTGTTGTTTAGACACTGACTGGGTCTCAGGAGACTTACCATCAAATGCTGGCTTTGCTGCTTGTCCTTGAGCAAGTCACTCAACCTTTCAGTGCTCCAGTTTCCCCATTTTCAAAAGGGGGATAACGATACCGTCTTTCTCCCAGCCTGTGTCTGTCTTGTCTATATAGGCCCCAATTTGGCAGACACTGAGGCTATGTCTACACTTAAAACGCTACCTTGGCACAGCTGCAGTGCTTCAGTGTACACTTGCACTACAGGGACAGGAGGGGTTCTCCCGTCACTGTCATTAACCCACCTCCCCTAAAGGCAGTAGCTAGTTCGATGGAAGAACTGCCAACGCCGGGGGTTAGATCAACATAGCTCCCTCGCTCAGGGGTGTGGACTTCTCAGTAGCTATGCCAATGTAACCTTTCCGCATAGGGGCTTGTTGACACTTGAAATGCCTCAGCATCACAGGTGTTCTGCTGTAGAGCTTCAGTGTAGACACCACCTATGCCGATGGGAGAACCTCTTCCATCGGCATAGGTAATCCACCTCCCTGAGAGGTGGTAGGAATAATTTTTTCGCTGAAATAGCGCTGTCTACACTGCAGGTTAGGTTGGCTTACCTTCACACCCCTGAGCGACGTCGTGAAGCCAACTTAATTTTCTTGTGTAGACCAGGGCTAGACCAGCCCCGACATAACTATGTCAGAAAGCCCCATTGTGTAGACGCAGCCTACACCAACAGAAGGGGTTTTTCTCTCAGTGAAGGAACACTACCTCCCTGAATGAGAGCTACCTCAATGGACATATTCTTCTGTTGACATAGCTGCATCTACACTGAGGATTAGGTTGGCATAGCTACACTGATCAAGGGTGTGTTTTTCCACACCCCTGACTGAGGTAGCCCTGCCAAGATAACGTTCATGTGTAGACTAAGCCTGGCACACATGCTTCACTTTAAGCATGTGAGTAGTCTCACTGAAGTCAAAGTTAAGTATGTACATATGTGTTTGCAGGATCAGGGCCTTAGACTGTAAATACTTTGGGGCAGGAGCTCTCTCTTACTATATGTTTGTACAGCTCCTAGCACAATGAGCCTCTGATCCTGGCTAGGGTCTCTAGGCACTACCCTAATAATAACATATTACACTAAACTGTGTGGATTGAAGGGGGGTAATTTTAGCTATTCACATCGTAACTTGTTGTTATTTTATTTGATATGACAGGAAAATGTGCATGGAGACTGGCCTTTCCTGTTACAGATCTGCACTTCTGGAGTTCGTCCAATATACCTTTTTATTGATGAGTGCCACATCTACCAGCGTGAGCTAAGCCAATTAATCAGGCAGGCTACCCCTTTCCTCAGCTGTCCGTGTCAGCACACGTTGCTATGCAATTGATGGGACCCTTGTAAAGGGTCAGGAGTTAATATATTTTACTGGTTTTCCGTTTGCAATGTATTTCAGGTTTATGAAGAGATATCAGTTTGGTTAATCACTTAAGCTTTACTGTTGAGAATGAGGAAGATTAGGCTCCAGCCAGGGAAAAAGTTAATAATTAAAAAAAAAAAGGCAACACAAAATCCAATAAAGGTGCCATTATTTACATCAGCTGTTTGTCTTAATAACTTAATTTAACAGGTTTGCCTTTGTTTTAATTTTCATGAGATATTTGCAAACACAGTTCAGTTGATTCAATTTGGGATTTTTTTGGGGGGAAAGGGGGAGGAATTACCAGGTGAAAACCTTTCTATTACCACAAAGCACCTCTTTACCCTTTGCCAAAGGGGTAAATAAGTCCAGAAAGCGTGCAAAGAACACGATTTTTAAAATGCAGTATTTGCCACTGGTCTAGTGAAAGGGAAGGACTGGAGGCTTGTAATAATAATACCTAACTCTTATAGGTTTCAGAATGCTTCACAAAGGAGTTCACTCGTGTTATCCACATTTTACAGACGGGAAAAATTGAGGCCCAAGAAGGGAGTGACATGTCCAAGGTCATGCAATAGCAGAGCTGGTAAGAGAATGCAGGTCACAGTACAGTACAGTACAGTAGCACTAACCCCAAGTATCAAAATTCTCAAGTCAAGCCTCAAACCTCCCCATGAGAACGGTTTAAAAATCATGAGATTAAAAATAAAATGTTGGTCCTTTTATTTGCCTTCTGGCTTCTCAGCCTTCAGGCTACACCTTGGTCACATTTTCACATTTTTGTTGGCAACCACAAGGTCTAGAAACTTACTTTTTTAAAATAAAAGGTGAGATTCTCACATAATCATGACTCCAGGAGCTGGGGTTTTAAGTAACGCACCAATTATCATGGACCCAGCAATAAAAGTTGGGAACACTGCTTGAATTTGAGGTGGTGGAGTAGTGTGAGCAGTAGTGGAGGCTGCTACTATGAAGACACAGTAATAGTTTTCCACAAAATTAGCAGTTTCTGGACTCGAAATAGTTTTGCAAAGATTATTCCAAGAATTGCACAATTGTGCTACCAGTTCAGTGAAGTGTGGTCTAGTGGTCTGAGCAGCGGCCTGGGATTTAGTGTTTGTCTTCATGGGGACTCTTAGGAAAACTAATCCAAATTAATTTAGAAAGTGCATTAGTTAAACCGCATTAAACCCCTGTTTCAATATTCTTGTTCAGAATTCAAGTGGCCTTCATTCAATTTAATTCAATTCACTTCCAACAAAATTGAATTCAGCAGGCCACTCTTTCATTCTAATAAGAGCATCCACCACAGGAGTTTTAATGCGGTTTAATTGATATACTTTAAATTCAGACCTTCGGTTAATTCAGATTAATTTTCTTGAGGCCAGGTCTTCATGCAAAGTTTAAGTCGACCCAGCCAGGTTGCACAGGATGTAAAAAATCCACCCCCGAGTGACTCAGGCCTTGGCTACACTGGTGCTGTACAGCGCTGCAACTTGCTGCGCTCTGGGGTGTGAAAACGCCCCCCCCCCCGAGCGCAGCGAGTATAGCGCTGTAAAGTGCCAGTGTAATCAGAGCCTGCAGTGCTGCACGCTCGCTCGCAGTGCTGCAAGCTATTCCCCTTGGAGAGGTGGCAGCGCTGGGAAGTCCTGAGTGTAGCCAAGGCCATAGGTAAGTGACCTAACCCCGTCACAGACAGCACTAGGCTGCTGTAGCGTTTCCAGTGTAGACAAGGCCTCAGTGTAGACAAACTCTTAAGAATGCTCTGCACTGTTGTGTGACCTGAGGCAAGTCACTTAGGCCAGATCCTCCATTTGATTTCATGCAGGCACATGGATGTGCACACATGGAGTCAATTACAGAATCAGGGCCTCCACTAGTGCCTCAGGGAATAATAATACAGACCTACCCTGTAGGCATATGGGGAGTGATAATTAGATAATGTAAATGCTATAAAAATGCTAATGACTTAGTTATTACTGACTGTTAATAAATGGAGCGGTGTCCAACTTTCATTATGAAATCTGCTAGCGCTGGAAACTTACCCAAGCTGGGGATCTGTAACTCAGCCTGCAGTTTGTTATTCTGTCGCACTCACCTGTGCCTTTTTACCATTTTGCATGGACTCATGCTTTAAAACTTATTTGCTTTTAGCCAAGCTCCACTGTGAATGTTTAGGGTTAATTTGAACTCAGGACTCAGGGATGGAAAAACTCTGCGTGGATTACAACCAAAGAGGTGGTTTGCATGAAGCTCTGACAACTAAATCTACCAGGTTTCAGGGTAATTGGAGATTAAGCCCTGAACTGAAGTCTCAGATCCAAACACCCATGCTCAGTTGGGGAAAGTTTGCATTTTGATCCAAATGTCATACCTGGGTGTTTATACTGAGATAAGCTAAAACCCTGGATCCAAACCCCTCTACAGGCTGCGGAAGTTCATATCTGGGCTTTGCTGCTCAGAGCGATCTGTAACATTAATGCCTTGGAAATTTGAACATAAACACTGATCATTTGCCCCCCCAAATTGCTTTCTTTTGTTTGGCATGCACACATTGGTTTGTTATTGTAGGCTTGTTTATAGTGTTATTAATAAGCAGCACTAGGCTGCTGTCACTGATATTGTTTTCCTGTAGGAAATTTTCAATGAAAGTGAAATTTTCCAGGGACATTTTCAAGTTTTTGTCTAAAACTCAAAAATCAACATTTTAGGCCTAAAACAAGGTTTTCGTCTGAAATACTTTGTTTTTGCCAAAATATTTTGACCAACCTCCCCAAAATTTTCCATGGAACACAGGCATGTTTAATGAAAATTTCATTTTGTCAAAATCCAGTTTTCTATCGAAAAAGTTTAAACAGAAAATTTCAACCATCCCTACTCATTGACTTTTCTGCTGTTGAAAGTGTTAGTGGATTTAGTTTGTCTCTAACATTACAAACAGTTCTAGGGACTCAGCAAAGTGGAATAAAGGAAAAAAAGACATATCAAAATCTGACCTAACTAATAGTGTCAATGTCTCTTCAAATTAGGCTCTTGATATCACCGGAAAGTATTTTTTACTTATGTTTAATAAAATGCCCTTATAGTTTATGACAGAGCATGGAAAATGGTACTGTGATAAAGGAGTTAACATTTCCGACCATGGAGATTTTCTTGCTCTTAAAAACTACTGGGAAAGCATCCCTCCCCAATTAGGAAAATATTCAAGACCAACATTTTGGCTCAATGGACTGAGAGGATAGTTTTTCATCTGGTTGGATTCTGGTGTCACTGGTCAGTGTGTAGATCTTGGGAGACTTGTGGGAGAGTTTGCCCCTCCCTGAGACCCTGTTTGTGCTGGAAGGAAAGAAGCTGGCAGTCAGGCCACCGAAACAGATGATGCAGACATGTCTACTGGAGTCACACATGGCTCCATAGGCCCAACTTTGAAGGCAGGCTGCCTGGCTGCAGCTGATCAGCCAATATCATATTACGGCCCAGTCTGAACTACAAAGGGAAGGGGGAAGTGAGGAACTGGTAGGTGCAAACAACTTAGGCAGAAAGGCATTTTTTACTCTGAGAAGGAGAGAGAGAAGGCTGGATACCTTTTGGGCACCATATATTTTGCAGCATTTTTTTTTTGTTAAGTTTCCAAAATGTATTTTACAGGCTGCCAGAGCTTTGCAAGCTCCCCAGCTACCTACTAAAACTTGCCTATACTAGGAAGCAATTAGGAACAGGGCTGATCTCATTAAATATGAGGTAAGAGGGAAGCTGCACCAGTGACCTTCACACAGCTCAGTCCTGGCCTTTGCCTGAGACTGCAAAGGGAAGGTTAACAGGCAGAGACCTAACCGACACTCACAGCTACTCAATTCTCAGCGCTCTTGGTGGGCGACTGCTGGCCTATAGCAACAAGGCGCTAGGATGCCAGCAACCAACTAAGGTTAGAAATTGCAAAGGGTGCATAAAATAAATAGGCCACTTTCTTTAATTTTGTGTCTTATTCTATTCTGAGATCATAGAACACCAGAGATGGAAAAGACCTTTTAGATTATACATGTGAAATTCAGCAAAGCATGGAAGGCCAGATCCTCAGCTGGTGTAAAATGGTACAGCTCCACTGAGGTCAATTAAACTATTCTGATGTATACGAGTTGAGAATTTGCCTGGATTTGCTCTAAGTAACAGGAGACACATTTCCTTTCTCCCCCATTAGACAAGCTATATATTTATGCTTATTGTCCGAGACATATATTTACACCACATAATTACCCAGCAAGACATGGGCTAGAAGGACTACTTCACCTGATATAGTTACCTATAAAGCTAATTTGCAACTAGGGCCTAGATGAAAATAAATAAATAAAAGGAAGCATAAGCCATAAACAAAAAGGTTTGAATTTAAAAACAAACCAAACCCAGGCAGACCTAAGAAGATGAATGTCCATGTAACTTCTCTCTCTGACTAGACTAATTGAAAAGGACGCATCTAAACAACCACCTCCTGATTCCAAATTAAAGAGGCATACCACACACACTTTTTCCTAATTGTCCCTCTATGAAACCCCTAAATATCTGCTGACGTTATCATAAATCCTTCCTGCGAGCTAGCATTCCCCGCTCCTTCCATCTCGCGCTTCCCCCACAAAAATGACAGACTGGTTCTAATCTCCCACCTGCATAAATCTCCTACAGACAACCACAAATATTCCAGCTATGCTGATTTATAGACGCCTGAGCAAGACTAAGCCAGAAGATATATCCTGCATGCACAGTGATTGATGGCTTGCTGCAAATCTTTCCATTTAAAACATTGTCACTTGTGCAGTCCCGTGGAGCAAAAAGAGAAAGGGAAGAAAAGAAAAGAAAATCCACAATAAACAATGCAACTTATAGGAGCTATGGAAAACCCTGGCATTTGTATAACCTAATTTCTTCCAAATTCCTCTGCTCATGAGCCCTTCTTTTATCTGAAGCAACCTTAGCTGGGAGAGGAGATGTGAGAACAGCTGCCAGGGTCTTTCCCCTCTCACTTTATCATTTTCTGGTTCTGATCAACTGTAGCATAGTCTTGATTTATGGCCAAAAAAGTTGTATTTTTTACCCAAGGCATTGGGGTGATGCCCCCCATCTCCATGCCTATTGGCTGAACCAGATTAATACATGGATTATCTACTCATCTTTAACAGCAGCAGACAAACATAAATAGGCCCCAGTCCTCCTTCCCTTGATCTCAGTGCAATAATCCCCTTGAATTCAATGGGCTGAGCCCCAGGGGCGCCGAGCATGTGCAGCTCCCATTGACTTTGGGGGAAGTGCACATGCTCATCACTTCAGGATCTGGCCCAATGGTGTCAGGATAAAGACAGGGGTGGTTTGTGCAAAGAGAGGGAGACCCGAGAGCGTCCGATCCAGGCTCTTCATGCTGCGTAAGGGACCCGCTGAGGCAGGAGTTTGAATGCATTCAGCTGCTCTAAGCCAGACTGCTCCAAGATTTGTTTCCCTTTAGCATTTCACACAAGGACATCAACAGCTTTTCAGCAGGGGCAAATTATGCTATTGTGGCAACACATTATTCCTCTTCTGCAGAACGCCGAGAGCTGGAGCCTCAAACAGTTGGGCTGAGACCTGAAGTCACAGAGCAAATTAAGGGAGTTTCTGCATTCTTGGCTCCAATGATACCATTTTCCTTGCACTGTTCCCCCACTCTTCTTGTTCCCCAGAGTAGGTTACAGTCTCTCTCCTAGTCCCGAGAAAGCAGCAGAGTTTTCCCTGCTGCCACAGAGACCCCTACTGGTAAGGTCTGACTTAACAGCCCCTGGGCTTCCTGCGCTAATGGAGCTAATTGCCTACCAAGAGAGGCCTCTTCCATAGGCAGCCTTCCCTGCAGGGACTCTAAGCGTTCAAGTCTGGAATTTTATTGGCTTGCCCAGAAACCCAGGATTTCCCCATTGTTAGGCACAAATCATCCTCACTGGAGTGGTGACACCAGGATTCCAGCTGAAGGAAGACGCAAGAGGGATTAGTAATAAGGATGGTTTATTGAGCTCTTAGCGCAGTCCAGAACATGGAGTGAGTGACACAGGCTTATCTGCAATGAGACAGTCACCTTAAGGCTTCCTGTGCAGCACAGTCTGTTACGTAGAGCGCTGAACAGTGATTCAGGAGTCCTATTCCTGGGGTGGCCTCTGGCAAGTCCCCTCCCCTCTTTATATCTCAGTCTTTCTGTATCAGTAACATAGGGAAAATGATACTTGCAGTCCTTAGTAAAGCACTTAGTAGAAAAGTGCTATATAAGAGCTAATAACTTATTAATTGTTATTATTATTATTTTATTATTATTGGTTATCTTATTATTTATTAGAAGAGGACTGGGAGTCAGTAATCCTGGGTCACTTTCCCAGCCAATGACTTAAACCTTTGTGTCAGTTTCCCATCTGTATAGTGAATATACTGATGCTTACCTGCCTCACACAGACATTATGAGGCTTAATTAATGCATACTGGGATTTAATCCTGAGATCCTCAGATGAGAGTTACTACAGAGGTCCAACATTGGATTATTATTTCCACACGCTAGGAAAGTCAAATCTTCATTCTGTTCTTGAACTTTCACTTGCCCTGTTACCAATAAGGTGCTGGTATCAATTTGTAGCCATTCCTACAATTGGTAACTGCAGCTGTAGGAACTAATGGGAAATCTTCATCTGAGATAGGAATAAAAGACAATCAAAAGTGACACACGTCCTGACAGGGCCATAAGACATTATTATATAGTTGTGGCTGGATTTTCTGTTAGACATCACCTGGAATTAGACTCTCAAAAGGAGGTCTGCAGAGTTTCCACCAGTCTCCTTCGTCATCTTGTTTCAGTACTGAAATAGAGTTTATGTTAAACAGGGACCCATCTGAGAAGCATGGTATTAAAATCAAACATGGAGGAAGAGGAGGATGAAGAGTGGGTAGCTCTGGGGACAGGCAATAGGATGTAGAGACCAGTGCTCTTAGGCTAGCAGGATGTTCATCATGCCACCTCCAGCTTTCCCCAGCCCAGCTAGATCTCAGTGAGCACAATTCTCCAGTTCCAGGCCAAAGTGGCCGCAAGTGACCTCCCAGGCACCAAGATACTAAGACCAGTATTGTCTCACTGGAGGGCCCAAAGTTAGGCACCTAAATAAAAGTGGTCTGATTTTTCTAAGCTGCAGAGTACATGCCGTCCCATTGAAGTTAGTGGCAGATGTGGCCACTGAGGAATTTCGAAAAATCAGACCACTGTTTAGGTTCCTAAACATGGCTCTCCATGCCCAGTTCTAGGCCCCAATTTTGACAGATCTGTTAATATCTCAACATGTGCCAGGTCACTTACTGTCATTCCATAGGGTTGTGCATTCTGTAGAGGTCTAACTAGCTTGACTCTTCTAATACAGAAAACCGAAGACGCAGTCTCAGAGAACCAAAAGTTGTAATTAACGTTATTCTCTGTCAAGTAGCTGCTGCCAGGAAAAAATGAACAGAACTTTGGCTTAAGTACTCCAGGCATCAAAAAACAGCTCCAAAGAGGTCTGTGTAAAAAGCTGTATGGTAGCAACTGAAAGGAAAAAATAGTGAGGTGCTGGCCAAACCATGAAACATCAAGGAAACGGAAAGGAAGAAAAAAGAAACCAATGTTCTCTTGCTTTTTATTATTGTTCTTCTTCTTCTTTTTGGAGACAAGGACAATGACATCAAATCATTTTACATAATAGTGCTCAAGCCCTGGGCTGATGCGTGAACAGCAGCGCTGTGTTTTAGGATGATAGAATATAGCTCTTATCAGGGAGACCAGAAGATTATCTGTAGGTGACACACACACGCAGAGAGTATAAATAGTTGCTGTAGTGAGGTTTCAGGGCACAGGTGACTAGATCCACACGAGAGACAGAACGTCAGCCCTAAAAAATGTTAGCGCAAACTTTTCAAATGAACTGCCCAAAGGAATGGATTGAGGTGTCCTAAGTAATCCTAATCCATGTAGCCCAATAGTTCTTAACCTTTCTATATCACAGCTTCCTTTTCCATACTGCGCACCCCTGAACCCCACTTCCTATCTGTCAGGATCTAGCTAAAGCCCCTATCCCATTTAGTAATATGGGAAGGGAAGGGTGGTCCAGACCCCCTTGGAGGCTGAAAACCCGCAGGTTGAAAACTCATGGTGTGGGTGATTCAAGCTGGGCTTCCAAAAACAATGAGGTGCCCCAATTTAAGAGGTGACATGAAAATGTCAGCCTAAGATTTCACAGAAAGCCAAAATAATTCCCTGGCCCTTAGTAGAGAATCGGATCAATATGTTTTAAAAATAACATCTCTGGAGAGCATGGATGCTCTCCATTCATTTTTTAAAAATTTCAAGTGGTCTAATCAAACCAGAAAAATCAATTGGAAATAAAGATGTTTATTGCTTGATAGAAATGTGTTGAATTGTTATTGGCCTTATCAATGAACATCTTAATTTACTTGTTCTACTATAGCTTTACATTGCAATGTCTGTAATTTACCATATGCCTCACACAGCCTTAACTCTGCAGCGTGTTCAGGGATATAACTGGTCTGAATGATGCTATGCAGAGTAAAGACTTGATGCTGCACACCTAACTCAGGTAAAACTCCCACTGACTTCAGCAGGAATTTTGCCTGAGCAAGGACTCCAGGACTCAGACCTGTTGTTATACTATGCTGAGTGGAACTGCAGAAACAGAGTCCAGTTTAAGGAGGGACCTTGTTCAGTGTAACTCCAGAGGGCCAAGGAATATAGGCAGAAGCCAAGTGGATGGCTCATATTATTATTACTTGTATTGTGGTAGTGCACAGGAACGTTTATCGTAGACCATTGTGCTAGGTGCTATACAAACACAGAACAAAAAGACAGTCCCTGCCCAGAGAGCCTCAGCATGTAACATTGGCCACTCAGGATTCTGCACAAAGATCTCTTTCTTACAGCTCTGTCTGCCGGACACATCACTCATTACTGAGGAAACAGTGGTATCAGTGTTTTCTGGTTTAAAATCAATTAGTCTTTTATTAAAGGAGATTTTCTCTTCAAATCCAGGGCTTTATGAAAGCAAGAGCCAGCACAAAGTTTGCCCCAAACTCAACCCAAATTTAAAACTATTTCAGAGGTTCTGTGGAGTTTGGGGTAATTTGAAAATGAGTAAATAAATAAATGTACTCATTCTGAAGCTCCGTGGGCTCAGCTGTATCTGTTGGTGAACAAATCTGAATGTGTCTCATTGAGACCTGAAGAAGAGCTCTGTGGAACGCTTGTCTCTCTCACTAACAGACTTTGTCCAATAAAAGATATCACCTCCCCCACCTTGTCTCTTTAATATCCTGGGACCGACACGGCTACAACAACACTGCAGAGTGAAAATACCATAAGACAAAGCAGTTCTGGTGTATCTATCTCATCTGGAATCAGGAGATGCTGAAGATCTCATGGGGTTTGTATGACTTCCAGGCCAAAGAGATTTGGAGAAAGCCGGGACTGCTTCAGATTACTCAGACCTTCCAGAGATTTTTCCATCAATGATCAAATGCATGTGAACAATCTACATTTTTTTTAATACTAATACAGTCCTTTGCTGCCTACTTGCCATAAGCAGAATCGCATGCCCTAAGCCAAGGAGTGTCTGATGGAGCACCCCTACTGGAGTGGAACCCCTATGAAATGGAGGGGGTGTTGCGTCTGAACCTGCCTTGTATTTCCATGCAGCATCAGTGGCAATAAAAAATAAGGAGAGAAAACAGAAATGATGAGATATGAGCAGAATTACAGACCATAGGTAAACTGACATAGCTCCATTCAAGTCAATGGGGCGGAACTTAGTGTAAGCTGTCATCATAACTCCATAGATGTTGATGGACCAGATACCCAGCTGGTATAAAGTCACTGATATCAATGGAGGAACACAGATTTGCATGAGCTGAAGATCTTAGAGTCCAAATGCTTAGGTGGCACGGTGATGGGAGTTTTAGAAAAATAAAGAGTAAATTAGATAAGGAGAGAGGGATAAAGGGCATTTTCTGCAAGCGCAGTGTTTTCCAGATGGTGTCAGTGGATCTTTAAGATATCGCCTTCCTGGAGTGACCTCTCTTAGCTAAGACAGTAGGTTGTTGTATGGGTGGCTGTTCTGATTTTAGTCTAGCAAGCATTTGAGCTTGCACTAACTGAATTTATGTTGCATCCAGTATGCCAATGCTCAGCCACAAGGAAGTAGCCAGTCTCTCTCCCATGCTGGGTGACAGAGTGATAAAACGAATGGAGGTCCGCAGAGTTAGCAGTTCACAGGCTTGACCTACTTCAAAGAAGAAAAGAAACTTCAGGAAAAGGCATTGGCAGATTCATGCTGTGAGGAAATTGTTGCTGCTCCAACCCACATCTCCTGATTATAGGTCACTGCTGGGAGGTCACCTGTACAGACACACTGGAGAATTCAAAGCTACAGAAGTGACCTATTTTATGTCTGACGTTGAAATTAGCAGCTAGGGGTGGTTCCCAGTGTAGTATCCGGTCACTGATTGCAATAGATCTTTGTGGACTTAGCACAGCCCAATGCAGGATTTGCCTACATGGCGCGTCTATACCAGAGGCTCATATCAGTGCAGCCATTAGTGCAAAAAACCACAATGTAGACCGGGCCTCAGGGTCAGCTTCACCAGTGTAACTCTCTCAGTTACACCAGTGTAAATCCAGAGTAAGTCCTTACACCAGAGTAACTCAGATCAGAACCTGTTCCTCCAGTCACAAGGAGCTTGTGAAATTCAACAGCTCGCCGAATAGCTGCCTGAAAGGGTTTGGAGTCGATGTTCTGAATTAAAAATCAAACTTACCAACAATTCAGACTGGAACTGCCTTACCAACCTCTAGCCACCTCTGCTCCCGCAACATATGTGAGTCCAGATTTTCAAGGACTCAGCACCCACAATTGGGGCCAAATTTTCCAAAGAGCTCAGTTCCCATTTAGGCACCTAAATAAGGCCTGGACTTTCTAAAGGGCCCAGGGCCCTGTGCCTCTCATTGTGACTCACTGTGACCAATGGGCTGTAAGCACTTCTGAAAATCTGACCCCTGAAGTGCAGAGAGGCCCTTTCAATAGGAATGGTTTATTTTAGGATTAGGAAAATAGCAGAAGCTTCCATAAGAGGAGCACACGTGTCCTCAGCAAACTGTCCATCCTTAGTGCTAAGCTTATGCTGTTGGTATTGTGGTAAGAAGCAGGTACACACTGCCTGACTCCTTGGCATGCTTTTCCTTACACTACTTGTCACTGCTTCTCTTCTTAGCATCTGGATGTCTTTGTTGTTGCATTTAAAACCAGCACATATAGTATAATATTGTACATTGAGAGGAAGGAAGAAAATATATTTCAACCAGAATGAGAGAGGAGCCATTGCAAACACAGGGAGAAAAGGTTCATGCAAGGGAACAGCACATTTTATCTTGCACAGATGAGAAAACACAGGTGATGTGAGCAAGGCTATCTTGGAGTCTGGGGTTATCCTCCTACGCTGCCCCCAGTGGCACTGCTGATATGCTCCAGGTGCACATGCTACATCCCCCAAGAGAGACAGAAATGCAAGTACAGTATCAGCTACATGCACACCTGCCTGCTCGTCTCACCGCGAGTTCCAGAACTGATGTTGGAATGGGCAGAATTCAAAGCTGATTGTTCCTTTGAATAAGAGGGTGGGATGCTTCTGATCCAGGGGAAGCAAGGCACAAAGGCTAACGAACCCCCTCGATAAACGATCTGTTAGCATAAAAGACAAGAGAACGTCTTTTTTCCCCTGATATTTCCCTGCTTCTCTGAAGAATAATGGCTTGAGGGAGCAGATTTCAATAGGTATCATTAGTAAGAATGCTGCGGCCTAGCTCCAGGACAAGCTGATCACTCAGGATGGGCGAACTGCTCCGGATCCTGTAAGGAATGACCTGACTTGATCTAAGAATACTGGCAGTTAGAACCTATTTCTGAACAAGAGCAATGGGTTCAGCTCCCTCCAGATTCATCATATGAGTATTTGAACAACTGTGCACTTGTGATAATGTTCACAGAGCCCAAACGCTTCATACATTTTACCCCTGAATGATATTTGTGTGGGAATTCATGACAGCACTTCATTAGGCACTTTGCAGTCACCCAGTCAGGGAGCAGAAATGAGACATTTCTAACAGTGAATTTCAGAGCTGGTGCAAAAAGGAGAGAAAATGTTCAGTAATTTTTTGTCTTTACTTCCAACATTAAAAATGTAACTGAAATTTGAAAAATTGTGACCATCTTTAAAACTATTTGCACAAAGTGGCCAGAAATTATCGGCTGAAAGCATTTGGTGAATACTTCTGCCAAAATCTGGATTGGGGGCTAAATTCAGAACAAATAGCTCCATCAGTTCTACAGGTGGATAAATTAGTCACAAACAACTAGGAAGGCCTGTCTTAGGTTTCATTTTTGGCTTGGCTACGTATGATGCACTGAGTTAGCAGATGCGCTACAGAGATAAAGAATTACGGAAAACACAAGATTTTGGGCTATTTGATGAGACGCCTTCTGTTAAAAATTCAACAAAACAACAGGGCTGGATCCTGCAGTTGCTTTATGCATGGAGCTCCCATTAGCTCCAGTGGAGTGGCTGCCAGATCTGCAAATTTTTGTTATGCATAAATAAAGGGACAGAGCCCTGCAATTTTTTGGAGGGAGCCACATACGGGTGCCCGTTGAGGGTGGCATTGTGCTAGGTCCTAGGCAGGATGGGAGCCAGCACCATGTCTCACTACAGAGTGCTATTTATGGCTTTTCTGAGTAGGGATGGCCTCTGGCTTGAGCCAGCACATGCTGCTAAGTGCTGCATACCATATGCACAACCAGGCGATGGGGCTAGCAGCAGATCACGCCCCGTGGGGGAAGATGGTACATGAGCCAGCGCACTGCATAGTCCTTTGGAAGCAACCAGGCTTGTAACAGGGCAGCAGACGACAAGATTGTTCTCCTAATAGTACCACCTTGTTCAGTCGACTCTTACAATGATTCTACATCCACTTGAGGGTTTATGCCAGGTGGGTTTTTGTTAACTATTTCATTATTTCAACATGTTCTACAGTACATTGAGAGGTAGCATGGACCAGTGCTTGGCACACAAGCCTGGGAGACAGGATTCCTGGGTTTCATTTGTGGTTTTGCTGCCGACTAGCTCTTGTAACGTTAGAAAAGTCATGTAGCCTGTGCCTCAGTTCCCATTGATAAAACCGGTTTAGAATCTCCCTACTGACTGGGTGGCTGGAGATGGGGAAGGATAATTAATGTTTGTAAAATGCTTAGAGATTGTTGGATGGAAGACACTAGAGAAGAGCAAACAATTACTCATTTGGGGTCTGATCCAAAGCCCACTAAACTCATTGGAAAGACTCCCCCGGATCTCACTGGACTTTGGTTGCAAAAGATATTGAGGTTTCTCAGTACAGTGCTTGGGACGCTTGCCTAGGCAATGTACGTGCTGTCTCTCTGTGTGGACTGAGGTCTTGTTCAATCTCCAGGGCTGTCAGCATGGCAGCAGCACTAACCTGTACTTTGATCAACTCCTGGGCCCATGGGACACGGCAGCAAGAAGAGTGTTGGACCTTTATTTGGCAACGCACCATTCCAGCCAATGCTGAGGACACCGGGAGTGGAGTCTGCTAGTGGAGAGGATCTCCCTTTGCCCTGTAGAAAGCTGCTGCCGAGCTGCTGGCAGTGGGGCAGCAAAGTCATACTAATGAGCTCTCCATCACCTGCAGCATTCTGCCCTGGATCCTCATCCTTCCAACCAACTTGCACTGGAGCTGCAGAGGCTATTGCAGGGTTACAGCAATCCCTGCCCGGCTCTATTGAGGTGGGCGGCAACAGGATTGGGAATGGGATCTCTGTGAGTTTTGGGGGGACGGATGCATGTTGCTGATGCTCTGTGCAGGGGGTAGGCCTGCCCTTTTCCTTACAGCTCAGATTAAGAACAGTTGGCCAGTGGCAGCTCGCTGTGTGGCTGAGATAATGAGTCTCATTCACAATGCAAAGCAAACAGACGAGTTCTGAAGAAAGAAAGAGGAGATCTGAAGTTGAGATACCCATATTAAAAAGTTGGGCCAAGTGATTTACTGAAGTGAATATACTGTCCAGTAATTCCTTCTGTCCTTATCTTTTCTGGTGTGTAATACCCAGTGACTAATATCAAGCCTCCTACTTCTTCAACCTAGTCATTTCAGCTGATATTTTAAAGTGTACCACACTGTGCACTGACATGCCTCCACCCGCCACAGACTTTCCTGTTCTAGAGAGAGAGAATGACTCATGCACCGCTCCTACCACTCAGGCCTGTTTGGCAAATTCAAGGGAAAGTTTTAAAGGTGATCTTTTTTTTAGTTGGGAATGCCTGGGTTGGGGGCTTTTTTCTAAAAAATTATGTTTGTTCTGTGACTAATTATATCTAATTTCCCAATCCCTGGGACACTGAGACATTTCAATAATCTACGAGCCTTTCTGACCCATTCAAAGCTTTCCCTTATTCAACTGCACTTCAGAAACCTTGGGAGCTAGCCATTGGTATAGGCATATGCAGGGCTGGAAAGGCACAAAGTGGCAATGTGGAATGAGGTTGTTTAATGTTTAGTATTTGATGGCTGTCACAGAGAGAGATGAGTGAAGGGAAGAGGTGGAATAGGGAAGATGCAGAGCTGTGAGACATTTCTTACCTGATTCCAACGCTAACCTACTTCAAGATACTGTGGAAAGTGAAACACAGCAGGGTCCATCCGTTTCTGATCTAATGCCAGGTGTCACGGAGTGTGGGGGAGTCAGGGCCCTGCACCCCTCTTCCTGGGATTCACCGTGACTCTCAGCCAGCCAGTAAAATGGAAGGTTTATTGGACAGTAGGAACGCAGTCTAAAACAGAGCTTGTAGGTACAACCAAAAAAAGAAGAACAGGAGTACTTGTGGCACCTTAGAGACTAACAAATTTATTAGAGCATGTTAGTCTCTAAGGTGCCACAAGTACTCCTGTTCTTCTTTTTGCGGATACAGACTAACACGGCTGTTACTCTGAAACTAGGTACAACCAGGACCCCTCAGTCAAGTCCTTCTGGGGGGCAGGGAGCTTAGACCCCAGCCTTGGGGTTCCCTGCGTTCCACCACCCAGCACCAAACTGAAACTAAAAACTCCTCCAGCAGCTCTCTCCCCACTCCCCCAGCTCCTCCTCTCCTTTGTCCAGTCTCCTGGTCAGAAGTTGTCACTTCTCCCAACCCCCCTCCTCCTGACTCAGGTTACAGCTCAGGTATCTTCCTTCAAGGGCAGTCCCCCATCCCCAATGTAACTCCCTTGCAACATTCCCAGGTCAAATCTGCCCCGCTCCCTGTTGCGTCACACCAGGTGTGTTCATTTCAGATTTAAATGCAAAGACACCTGTCCCAAGCTGTGGGTACCTCAACTGTTTAGGCACACAATCCATGCAAGCAGTCGAAGAGCAACCAATCCCAGCCGACACAATACGCAGACCTTAGTGTCAACAAAGCCTTCACAAAACATCCCCACCTCAACTCCCAAGCACCGCCCAAATAGGCAGGTTTTGCAGTATGTCCTAAAGATCAACAGATTTGGCTATTTTTGAGTGAATTCAGAAGTCCCTCATGGAGGAATGGCCTGCCAGCAGCTTCCCCTTGTGGCTTCATCTGGAGCACAGCTGAGCAGAACTGCAGTGGGATCACCCAGGAGGGAGTTGGGTCATTCAAGTAGACAGATCTCAGGCTATTTATAGTTTTAAAGGTCAAAAATTACACCTTAAAATTCCACCTGAAAGCCAACAGGCAGCCTGTTTAGATCCTGGAGCCTGGGAGCCAGGTGTCCATGGGGAGAAACAGCCAAACTGCTGAATGAAGAAAGAATGTTTCTTCTAACACAGGCTGAGTTTGGTTTCTGAGTTGTTGGGCTCGTTCCATTACTACCTAGTCTCAGTTTGGCCTGCTAACGAACCAGAAGGCTAGAAGGACAGCACCGAAAGAGTTTGGAAAAACCCATCAGGTGAGCATGCTGCATTATTTTATTAAGCCATCGCCCCAGGGAAGAGCGTGATGAAAGTCAATAGAGAAATCACCAGGAAAACAAATCAGTTACTTGAATGTGCTATTTTTCACCTGGGCTCTTTCCTTCCAGGTCAGCTCTCAATCTCAGACACACACCACAGAGAAACAGCCTATTGACAATGGCAGCTTGCAGGCTGGTGCTTTGTGCCTTCCCACTGAGCTTTGCCCAGTCTGCCTAGAGGTGCTTAGTGCTCAGGAATTTGAGCATCCCTAGAAAGGATCAGACTAACACGGCTACCCCTCTGATCCTAGAAAGGATGTACCTCTCTGATCAGCATCTCCTACTGGCTAGCTTAGGCGGGGCACCACCTGGAGTGCTGGTTTTTGTGGATCCCATTCTTAGGCACCTATCCCATTCATTGTATAGGAATCTTAGGCATTTAACGCTGGCTTTGTGGATTCCAGTGATTTTCTAGGTGCCTACAAGTTAACTGTTGCAATGCTGAGTGTCCTTAGCACCTACGTCCCTTTGTGGCTCCAGGCCTTACTACCTACAGGGAACCATAGCCCCAGTTGTCTGCGGCTTGCAGCCCAAAACATAGAAGTTGAACTGAGCCCTTGGGTGCCTGATTCCTCATCCGACCACTCAGACACACTGAAGAATCAAGCCTTCATGTTAGGTCCCTGCCAATTGGAGCCACCAAATGCAGACTGGGGAGTATCAGTAGATTCACCTTTTACTATGTGGCTTGTGGGGGTTGAACATTTCTACCCTGACTCTGCAGACCTTGAATTAAGTTCTCACATGATGATTGTAGTTCCCTCACCATATCTGGGGGTAAGAGGAGTTATTCCATTTGATGCGGCCATTTCCAAACACCCTTTTCTGCACTGAACACAAACTTCCCCAAAAGCTTCCCCCACAGTCAAAGAAGCTGATGAAAAAGCTACCTTGGATTCAATTCACTTCATAGTCCTAGGCCCTTGGTCAGGGGCAGTTTCCCCTTCCTGTGACCGGCACTAGGCTCTTAAATGTGTGGTGTGGTTCACTGCAGTTTGCACTTCCTGAGCTGCTGAGCAGCCTTGACAGTCTGAGCCTGGACCTCTACACAGAAATGAAACAGCCCTGCAGTCCTCTGAGGCCTGCAAGCCCGAGTGAGCTGGCCCGGGCCAGCCCCGGGTTTTATTTTGCTATGTAGACATACCCCAAGGGGTCTGGTCTTTCTAGGTGAGGTTCTGAACTGACATGTCTGTGACTCACGCAGAGCTTGCCAAGTCATTAGACCCTGTATATCTCTCTGCCTCTTGTCTTTTAAGAGATCTCCAGCCCGATAATGACTTCTAAAGAACTGAAAAGGAAGAGAGAAACCATCCCTCCCAACCCCAAACTGTCCTCTCCCCGCTGCACAGGCTGAACCTTTTGTCCAAGTTGGGATGGGGGTTTTTATCACTTAGAAATTGCAGGTTCGATCGCAGAGACTAGTCTGACGGCTGGCTGGGTAATTTGTCTCTCAGCTCAGGAAGAAATGATGGAAGTCAATTTGACAGCTGCGAGGCTCCCCGAGGATTCCAGACCCGGAGTGCACAGAGCAGTGACAGACATGGCAGCGTACTGAATACCAATGAAGCTCTGCCTGGGAATAGCGCTGAGGCAATGCTGATCGCACACGTTTGGCTGGAGGATTAGCCTCATCATTGTTAATTATCAGTGGTATTATTTTTATTATTCAGGGCTAAAAGGAGCCAGCAGCTCCTCTTGGTCTTGTAGAATGTAGAAGAGACCCAAATGTTAATTCCATTCCATCTCATCAAAGGGAAGGGGGCTGCAGAGTATTAAGCGGGGGGAGGGGGTGTCTTTGCTATGGGGCAAGGAGGGCAGTTGCCCCTCCCAGGCCTTGGTTTGCCACCCCAAAGATTTTTTATAGCTCTATGTGCCCCACTTTTTGCTCCCCACCTGACTTTGTAGGACAGTGGTGGGTAACCTGCGGCCTGTCAGGGTAATCTGCTGGCGGGCCGCGAGACAGTTTGTTTACATCGCCTGTCCGCAGGCATGGCTGCCTGCAGCTCCCCGTTGCCGCAGTTCGCCATTCCCAGCCAATGGGAGCTGCGGGAAGCGGCAGCAACAACATCCCTGTGGCCCACATCACTTCCTGCAGCTCCCATTGGCCGGGAACGGTGATCCACCGCCACTGGGAGCTGCGGGTGGCCATGCAAATATAAACAAACTGTCTTGTGGCCCACCAGTGGATTACCCTGATGGGCCGCAGGTTGCCCACAACTGCTCTGTATGCTGAGACAACCTTGCTGCCTCCATCTCCCCTGAATTTTTCTGATATGACACCCCTGGTATTAAGGAGAGGAGCCCGCACTATTATAGCCAGTGAGAGTTTTGCCATTGACAGGATGGGGGTAGAGGTGAGGGAAGAGTTTAGCTCATTCTGGGTCTGATTTGCCACTGTCTTGCACCTTGTGTCATCATTCGCTCCTCTGCAAAGTGAGTGTGAAAACGCTGCCAAATCCCCTCTCATACCGGTGATAACCACTTTGCACAGCTGTAAATGACTAGACAAAGTGCAAGACAAGGAAGATCAGAACCTCAAGTGGGATTTAAGGGCCAAAATGTGCTGTTAGTTCCACCGGTGTAAATCCAGAGTGACAACATTCACATTAATTGGATTTACACCAGAGCAGAATTTGTCCCTAACTATCAGACCACAAGTGATTAGCTTTAAATAATTAAGTAGAAGTCTTGACATTTGGGTCCCTGGCTGAGCAGAAGCTGGGAGCTGAATGCTCCCGTCTGTTGCTAACTGACACAATAATAGAACTAAACCCCAAACATAAAGTGTCCAATCCTGCGTTCTTTGCTTATCCCAAATTCTTAGGCTTCTTTGAAGAGCCTTACTCACAACTGAACCCTAAATCAATTGACCAAATATCAATCAGCATGAAATTAATTCAGTATTTAACAATGTTATGGCAATGCCACTGAGTTCAATGGGTTTAATGTTTAGATTCATAGATATTCCTGTTTGCCAGTTTAACAGGACTTGCTTAGACAACAAATTTACTCTTGAAAATAGAAGATTCTCAAGGAAAAACTAAGTCCAGTGGTAATACTACCAGTTCAGTCATAAAACTATAGTAGAAGCACAGTTGTTTGAATAAAACTATGGTAACTCTACAGATACTAACATGCAATCCTGCTTTATTAAATGAAACCTCTAGTGAATCTGTTATTGCCATAGTAACACTGTAGTATTATTGTCAGGAAACATGTTGAATTGTAGTTTGATATTTGCATCTGGTTAGCATCTGCACAGCTACTTACTCACTTTACTACAATTATAGTCCAAGCAGAGCAAGGCTTAAGAGAAACTATATCTTTAAGGCCAGATTCTAATCTCAGGTGTAATATATTTCAGATGCAGTGATAGCCTATGAGATGCACCCCATGTCTGGAATTAGAATTTTGATCTTGGTGTGTTTTTTAGAGATTAGTTTGGTTTGTATGTCTCCTAGGAAGCAAACACACTCACTCTGTGCTGGTAATGGTAATAAATTGCAGAGTCATGTGATTAATTGCACACTCCAATCCAGCTTTGCTCAGACTACTTCTAACTGTCCAAAATGCTGAGGAGTTTCCAACAGCCATTGGTTTATTATTCATTTTTTTAAACCACCTGCTACAACATTTTTCCTGTTGTCCGCACAAAGTGTGACACTTGAGTCACAAAATTAGACTGACCTAGATACAAAGTTAGGAACTATTTAGACCTAGACTAATGACAAATTTAAGGTCCCAAACCCATAGCCAATCAGGGTGAGAAATGAGAGCGCGTCACAGCACTGGAAACAGAGATTCCTGGATTTCTAAAGATATACGACTTTTGCTTTTAGCCCTGAAAAATCATGACATAGTGGTCCTTTAAATTACAATATTATTCCCTATGAAAAAACTATTTTCATTTTTTTAGAAGTTTCTAAAAATATCATAGTTATAATTTCCTCTCCCACTGCAGCCTGTACAGTTGGACTTTTGATAATAAAGCATGATCTAGGTTTACAGGCAAAAAGATATGGAAACAGAACCTGTAAACATTTTTCCTGCTCCCTAAAACATTTCTAAAATATTTTACCCTTGCAAAGGCCCATTCGTATCAGGGTCTGTCCAGCTCTATCATTCTATGAAAATGACAAAAAGTTTCTTTTTCCTTGGTTATAGGCAGCCAAGGAAATTCCAACATCTCCCTTTGGGAGCTGTTCCTGGCTGGCACAACCTCTCCAAGACAAGTCTCCTTCAAAAGTAGTTTGGGACAGTAACGCAGAGTTAGTAGCATCCGTGTGTATTTCTCCCCACTGGTGAATGCAGTTTTAGGGGCCATGCCTTTAACCACATTTCTGCATTGCCAACCCCAAGCACTCAGAAATCATGGGACTGGGTTACAAATGGAGATTTTTTTTAATTTCACATTTTGGGATCTTTCTATTTCTCTTCTGGTTTTTGAGCAGTTAAGGCTAGAGATACAAAGGGATGTGGATGCCTAATTGCCACTTTAGGTGCCTGAGTCCAAAATGCAAAATCAACCCCCCTGCTCAGCTGCCGCCTAATCCTGTAAGCATTTGAATTCCCTAGACGCCTACATTTCTGCTGGTGGGCATGTGCCTGACCACCTAAATCCTGATGCCCAGTGTCCAGCTCATCCTCAAGCCCCATTGGGATTCACTAGGCCAGGGGTCGGCAACCTTTGGCATGCGGCTCGCCAGGGTAAGCACCCTGGCGGGCCGGGCCGGTTTGTTTACCTGCCGCGTCCGCAGGTTCAGCCGATCGTGGCTCCCACTGGCCGCGGTTTGCTGTCCCAGGCCAATGGGGGCAGCGGGAAGTGGCGGCCAGCACAGCCCTCGGCCCGCATCACTTCCCGCCGCCCCCATTGGCCCAGAGCGGCGAACCACGATTGGCCGAACCTGCGGACGCAGCAGGTAAACAAACCGGCCCGGCCCGCCAGGGTGCTTACCCTGATGAGCCACGTGCCAAAGGTTTCCGACACCTGCACTAGGCATTCTCCCACTAGAATCAGGGCTAGACATTTCCTTTTCTTTTAATATGAAAGCTGAGTTTGTCGTGTCTTCCCATGACTCCAGGAGCTGGGGCTTTCAGAGAAACAGCCAATATGAAGCTTGTGATAAAATCGCAAGAATTGGCAACACTGCAGTGTTGAGAAGTACACACTGAGGCAGTCCTTATCCACAGGAATAAACTCATTGAAGTCAAGTGGGTAAGGGTGGCAGGATGGGGCCCAAAATATTTACGAGTCACATAAATACCACGAAAAAGGGCACCATAACCTATGCCCATGAATTTATACCTAATATTATACATTCTCCAGACATGCCAGCTCTATACCTCCATCACTGGATTTTATACTATGGAAAGAGGGAATGAAAAGCAGAAGTGAGAGTGGCAGCTTGGGTCACTTACCACAGTGATAATTTGCTGCTTTATAAGCCACCAGAAAAACAAAACAGACGTTTCTTCATCTGCAGGGTCTAAGAGGTCTGCCCCTCACCCAGTTGGTTCATGTTTGAAAATATTTACATCTAATATTGCTGGCTGCCAGTCTGTTACCACCTCCTGGTCTCTCCCAGCCTCCTGTGGGCCCTCTCTGCAGGGAGACAGTCTGTCTGAGACAGAAAAACCCAGACAAGAAACCAGCAATCTCATGACCATTTTTGCAATCAGAGCAGACGGGCTGTCATCTTTCCCCTTAATAAACTCAAACTCTGATGGGTGAAAGGCTTAATTACATAATGGTTGAATAATAGGGCTAGATGAACAGGAGGAAAACCCCAATACATATCCCCCAGGCAGAATATATAAATAAATCTTGTTCAAAGACCAGTAATGCAAACAATGGGAATGAATGGGAGCTCTTTCCTCTCCCAGCACAGAAATCTGTTGTCTGTTATGTTGCAGCGTTTACTGTATGTTATTGTGCAACAGCGTTTATCATTTTTAGCACTTACATAAACATGTAAATAACATTAAAGAGAGGAAGTGTGTGGGCTGAGGAGACTATCAACATATTCCGAAGAATTTAGAAGTCTATTATAACCTGTTTGGTGAAATTATTTCTACATGGATCACAAATCTGTCACTTGTAATGTCTTCAGGAAAGATGTACAAATTGAGCTAAACTGAGTACACAAAGCTAATTCACAGTTACCCTCGCAAGCTTGTAGTGTAGATGCAGAGCAGATTAGAGGGAGTGCTTGAACTAAAATAAGAGCTGGCTTGAAACTCAAATCTGAAAGCAAACCAGAATATTTATTGATTGATTGATGTAGACATGGCCAAAAGTGCTTTGTTGAAAAGGAATAGATTTAAGCACATGCTTAAGTGCTTTGCTAAATCAGGGCCTTAGAAAAGTTTGCTCAATTGTTGTTTGAATGGTGATGGAGTTCTTGGTTCAGGGTAGGGCACGAAGTAAAAACACCAACATATCACAAAGTGGGTGAGGTAATAGCTTTTATTGGACCGATTATTCTGTTAGTGAGAGAGACAAGCTTTCGAGCTCACACAGAGCTCTTCTTCAGGTCTGGGAAATGTGGTCAGCGTGTCACAACTAAATACAAGGTGGAAGAGACTACTTAGCATAAGTAGTTAACACATTTCAAAGGACCATTCAAGGTGAAGTGGCCCGTTAACACCTCTCCAGTCATAGTTGGAAAGGAGAGAAAAAATAGGCTGGGGAGGCAGGGAGAGGTGGGGGTTAAATGGGTTATAGGTTGTTGTAATAAGCCATAAAACCAGGGTCTCTATTCAGTCCACGATTTTTGGTATCTAGCAAAGTTATGAATTTAAGCTCTCAGGTTCCTCATTTGAAGGTGTTCTGCGGGTTTGGATGAGGACTGTTTGATGATACTATGAGTTCTAGTGTGGGGTAGTAGGTGACAACTAGAGGTGTGCTGAGTACATTTCCCAGACCTGAAGAAGAGCTCTGTGTAAGCTCGAAAAGCTCGTATCTCACACCAACAGAAACTGGTCCAATAAAAGATATTGTCTTCCGCACCTTGTATTTCTAATATCCCGGGACCAACACAGCTACAACAACACTGCACACAAAATGTCACAAGGAGCAGTATGGTCAGGGAGATGGGTCAGGGAATCAGGAAAGCTAGGTTCTGTCCCTGGCTGTGCCATTGATCTGCTTTGTGACCTTGGGTAAGTCCCTTCTGCTCTTGGTGCCCCAGTTTTCCCATCTGTATAATGGCAATATTGTTACTGATCCAGCTTTGTTATCTGTGATGAGGGCTCACCCCTACGGTTATGCCCAGGAATAACTTCATATATGTAAATAGTAAAGTTAAGCATGTGCAATTGCAGGATTGGACCCGAAAGGATAAATATTATGATTGTCATAGCAGTAATTCTTACCACATCCAGCACCAGAAATCACTGGATATCTCCTGGGGCAACCTGTTCATAGGAGGCCCATACTCAGAGAGGCTCAGTTATGCTTGGGTGCTTATTAAAGAATCACAAACTAGAGATGGGGAAGGCTTCTTAGATCATTGTTGTCCCTTCACCAGCTAGTGCAGGAATGTGCCCTATTGTTCAATTTCTACTACTGTGTTTTGGTTCCCCCCCTCTTGTCCCAGTCTATTTTTAAGTGGCCCAAGTAAGGGGGCATCTTTTGGAGCACTCCTACAGCCCTGAACCAGACCTGAGGAGTGGAGATACAAAACTTGGATCCAAAAATCTCCTGATTTTGGGGTATTTGGATCTGAGACTTCTGGTCAGGTCAGAATAGAGATCAATACCAATCACAAAAGTCAGATCCAGAACTGGAAACTAACAAAGTCCAGGAGGTGTTTGGAGCTGTGATTTCACTTCAGGCCATGTCTGACTAAGGGTTTCTGCATTGCAGGAGAAATACGTTTTTCCCGAGTTAAACAGTGGCTTTAATTCCTCTGACATTAATGGGCTCAGCTGTCACATCTCCCTTCCCTTCCTTAGAAGTCTGGAAAAATGTGTTCACTTTTCCTCTTTCCTTTCTCACCACTAATGACCATCTGCGCAACAATTTGAGTCTTTTCCAGTGTCTTCTACCACCTGTGGTTCAATGGAGTTTATAGATGACGACATGACAGAGGAACACTCGAATCCATGAAATGTACAGCTGTGAAGCTTTTTGATCTTTCCAAACTGTGTCAATTTACATGTTGTGTTTTAAAGTGGTTTCTCCAAATGCACATAGTCTTATACAAAGCAAGAGCATGGAACTGCAGCAGCTATAGCAAGCTCAGACGGGTCTTATAGAGTCATAGATGTTGAGCCCAGAAGAGACAATTGTCATCATCCAGTATGACCCCCCTGCATGACCCAGCCCAGAGAATTTCACCCAGTAATTCTTGCTGAGGAGGGAATTATTTTTTCCATACTTGGTAAGTGAATATCATTGAGCTCAATAACATACTTTGTAGCAGGGGTCATCGAGCCCTGGGTGGTCTCCTCTGTTGTCATTGTTGGACACTGTTTTTGGGTAGTGTGGATGTTGCTAGATTTTTTTATTTATATTTATTTTTTCAGTGTCTAAAATGAATCTATTGACACACTCTGGCAAGGACACAAACATTATCCAATCACAGCTACACGCATTATAAAACACACTGCAAAGGCCCAACAAATGAAAGCTCAGGGGTAGGGTTTTCAAAACGGCCTGAGGGACCTAGAAAGTCAATGGGACTTGTATTCCACTTAGAGGCATAAGTCCTATTGCCTTTCCAGGTTCCATAGGTCTATTTGAAAATCCCCACCCTAAGAGAATAAAACCAACATTTTGAACCGAAGTGGCCCTGCAAACCAGCTGAGAGCCAGTGCAGTGTAGGGAACGCAGGTCCTGCAGTAACCAAACCTAAGCAAGGGCCACTGAGGGGTAACGTTCATTACAGACGAGACATTAAAGGCAAGAACCCTGCCTCGCATCTAAATCGGGGAGACAGTGTAGCAGAACATGGCGTGAGAAATGAAGACGAGAAGGTAAAACAACCTCCCGGGAGAGAGTAAGTTCAAAGCCTGGATCCTTCCATTTGGTTCAGTTTCATGTTTATGATTTTTGCTACTAGGGTTCCTTCAGTACAGGTCCCCAGGCCACCTCCCGCTGGTGCGGTGGAGAAGCTCAGGGCTCTGAGTTAGAGAAGGGTGGGTAGTGCAGAAGAACTAGGGCCTGAGTCTCCTCTCTGTTACACTGATACGAGCCAGGAGCAGCTCTGCTGGAGTCAGCAGAGTTACAGAGCTGTACGACTGATGCAAGAGAAGAATCAGGTCTTCGGTTTTCATGCTGTGCTTGGGCAGGAAACTACAGTCACCTTGGGCAGCTCTGCTTTGCCTGCCCGAGGGCCAAAGCCCTGTGGTTACTGAATGCCTGCAGGCAAGTAAGGCATCTCACACAGGCTTGTTTTCCAGAGAGTCTCCTGCAACTGTCCTCTTGTGAACCCCTGGCCCAGCCAGCTGTGGCATGAGGCCATAGTGCTGAGATTGACCACTCACTGCCTCTCTCACAATTTCCTCCTGTGCGTTATTCCTTGCCATTCCTCCAGAGGTTAGCTCGCTTTCCAGGAGTAGCTGCTGCTTCAAGCAGGCAGCTTCATAAGCACCTGTGAGGAAACTTAATTGGAGCCAATTACCTGTTCAAGTTTCTGAGGCCTGAAGAGCCACAAGCAATTACCTAGTTAGGAGACGACCTTGGGGTCTCTTCTTCCTTTCAGGAAAATGAGCTAAGTCTTTTCCTAAAGGAAATCTTTTAAAGAGACAGACCATTTAATAGAGCTCCTTAAAG
The DNA here is from genome assembly GCF_013100865.1 of Trachemys scripta elegans. NCBI lineage: Eukaryota > Metazoa > Chordata > Testudines > Emydidae > Trachemys > Trachemys scripta. Next base: position 5,587,048 of record NC_048316.1, on the reverse strand, counting down.
GTGAGTAGCAAACATGCCATTGAATTAAAGGTGCTCTTCAAAGGGCTTAATAAGGGGGAGGGTTGGGCCATACTCCTTCTCCTCTCCCCTATGCCCGCCCCACATCTTTTTCATGTATTTGAAAGGCGTGAACATTGTTTTAAAACAAGGTTTTTCAGCTTGGTTTCAATGCTTTTAGAAATTCGGGTTTCATCTACCCTGTTGCCTTTCAAGACTCTACGGATGATTAGGGAAGTAGCAGAGTTGTGATTACATGGATTTACAGGCTGAATAGTCCCACCAATCAGGGAGCAGAGGGGCATTTGACACAGCGGTACTGTGACGGGCAGCTGCCCCTCACTGGCTGGCAAAGGGTTAATAGCAGCTCTTGGAGTGGCTGCACAGAACCCAGCCAATCAGAGGAAGGCTTGGAAGCAGCCAATCAGGGCCAGGCTGGGTCCTATAAGAAGGGCTGCAGGGCAGCAAGGAGCTCAGTCTCTTTCTGGAGCTTGAGGGAGAAGGACTGGCTTCTTGTAGAGAGGAGTGCCTGGAACAGAACAGAACAATGCTGGGTGGGGTCAGGGGAGCAAGTGGAGCTCCATCCTGGCTGGCTCCCAGATTGTGGCCTTGATACAGGGGCCAAGTAGGTGCTGGGGCTATGGGGAGGTAGCCCAGGGAAAGCTGGTAGTGGCACAGGGGAAGGAGTGGCAGTGAGCGGCTGCCAACTATAGGGTCCCAGAGTAGCGGGTATGTGGATCTGGGCCCCCCCTCTTTGCCCCACTGTCCACTAAAGGAATTGGCCAGCCAAAGGACTGCAGTTTGTCCCTGAGTGAGGGGCTGGATTAGGGGCTCCAGCTCACCACTGCGGTGGGAGGTTGGGCAAAGGACTGCTGGGTTCCCTGGAAACACCCATGGTGTTTGTGATGCCACAGAAAGATGTTTTCTGTAATCTCTTCATTCAACCAGAATGGACTAAAAGGCTTTTGCAGATGGGAAAGAATTTTCTTCAAAGTTAGCTGCCATTTCTTTCTGCAGTGATGGCCCCTGACTGCCTGATCAATGGGGACTTAAAGCAGAGAAATCGGGATTAAGTCAGGTTTTAGATTTGTTTAGAAGTTTACCTTTAAGCTCTGCAGTTTCTTGCTTACACTTAAACACACTGCAATGGAGTCACTGGGGCCTAGGAAGCATAAAGCTAAGTGAAATCGTATCATGGGGGGACAGCAGGGTTACAAATCAAATCCTGTTCCAACAACACAGGGCCTTCCCTTTGCAGTGAGAGCAAATCCCCCAGTAGATGTCTGGGGGACTCATGGTGACACAGTTCTAGTGCATGTTAACCAACGCTCAGGGAATTCTCCCAAGGCCTAAAGACCTTTTAGGCAGGGCCAAGCAGGACAGAAAGAGCATCCAAGTGGAAATGGGCATATGTAAGTAACAGCAATGGTAAAATGGGCTGGACGGCAGCCTAACGGGAGAAATAACACAATATTTTTAATGCAAATCTCCAGAGGCTGGTTCCCCACAGTTACACTCCCATGCAGCTCTATGCCTGCAGTGTTGTAGGCCAGGTACTTATTTCCAGTTCTGTTGGTATGTAAAAAGGAAGATAAGCCCACTGGGAGCATAAATAACAAACCCGGGACCAGACAGGGAAGGTTACAGAGTACACAGCTCTAACAGCAGCCAAGGCAGAGCTGTAAGTGAATAACATTGAGAGGCGTAACTGCCGTCTTTATTCTCAAGTGCACCTTTTTATTGACTCAGGATCTACTTCAGTATCTAAGAAGATGAGCAGAAAAGGACCAGTGGAGGAAGCATATTAGGTATACCTCTTATTAGCGGAGGTTCCCCTCTAGCTACCCTTCCCTTTAATGACTTTACCATACCGTCATTGCAAATGACACTTCATGGTAGTGCTCCTGTCACACATGTATACGCACAGACATTGATTCACTGTCTGTGCCACTGAAAAGGAGGCATATCTCAGGGGTGTCCTCTGTGCATACAGCACAATTATGGCCAGCTCAGGTACCAATAGCTGTGAAGCCACATGGGCTGCACACGCCTGCCAGAAACTTGGGTAATTACTTTGGCAGCTAGCCTGTGTTGAAGCCAGGGTGCAACAGCTTCACTGCTCTGGTACTTGAGTGAACTAGATTAAAGATAGCTCAGTTCTATCGACCTGAACTGCAATGGCACCCCATGATTGGAGTGTAGATATACCCATTGTCAAAGACAGTGCCAACGGATGGTAAATGTTCACAGAGAAGCTCAGTTTTTAAGGTGTCATCCAAAAGAGTCATACTCAAACAGCACAGAATTCCATTTGACAGCACAAGGTTTTGTCTACACTAGACTTTTAATCTAAGAATTAATTGATTGCCCTAGGGTAAAAACAGAGGTAGCCTGGAACAAACATTTGGGAAGTGTCCACAACAGCCCTTACAAATGTGTTGATTATCTTCAGTTAATTGGCAATCAATTAGCTTGAGGTGAAACAAAGTCTAGTGTAAACATACCCCAAGATCAAGTTGGGGTATGTCTATGTCTTCACTACCAATGTGAAAACGCTGTCGCGGCAGCGCTTTAACGTGGCTATGTAGGTGTGGCACCAGCATTGGGAGATGTCTCTCCCAGCACTATAAAAAAACCACCCCCACAAGGGGAGTGGCTCCCAGCGCTGGTTCATTGTCTACACTGGCACTTTACAGTGCTGAAACGTGCATCGCTCAGAGGTGTGTTTTTTCACAACCCTGAGCAAGAAAGTTTCAGTGCTGTAAAGTGGCAGCATAGACAAGGCTTTGCTGGGATGCAAACCTGCAGCTCCAGGGGACCAAAGTATTGCCAAATATTGGGCCAGATCCTTAGCTGGTATAAACTGTTATAGCTCCTTTAAAATCAATGGAGCTAGGCTGATTTACACCAGCTGAGAATCTGTTGTTCTCCGATGTTGAAATCCCTATGTCATATTAGAGACCTACATAGCACATTGTAATGGGGCTTGTCATATGAAAGTTAAAGGAAAATACAAAGAAAGCTCCATTAAAAACAACCCAAGGGCGTGATTTTGCAAAGTGCTGAGTGTTCTAAAGTCCCACTGAGTTCACTGGGAGTTAAAGGCACTCAACACCTCAAAGAATTGGACTCCAAGCCATAAGATGATCTGACTTGTGCAGAGAAACTGGGGGTCTAGTTTGTGTGTGTGTGTGTGGGGGGGGTGGACAATGGAAGGGTGGGAAAGTGGACACCATAGAAATATTTGGTGTTAATAAGGAAGGAAAACACTTTGTTCTTCTATAGCAGAGAGGGGTAAAATAGGGAATCAAGATAGACAATTGGAATGAAAACATTTTGAAATAAAAGGAATAAGACAGTGAACAAACTGTTAGGGCCAGTTGCCACCATTGCTTTGCCAGAGAAGCCTCATGGAAGCCTATGCCAGTTTTGAATGTGGATAGATGAAAATAGTCCGAAGAATCAGCCAGATGAAATCCATTAGAAACCAGCAGGATCTTCATCATAGTAGCTAGCAAGGTGATGAATGTGGCTGGTTCAAGAAGTCTTAAACCCCACAGCACTGCCTATAAGAAAGGCAGCCCTACCCATTCTTTGCAGTGAAGCTGCTAGTGGGGAAATATTTCTCTGGTGCTTTATGATATGCTTGTAGGTATGTTCAAGGCTCTTGTGATTCTGAGTGTCTCCTTTAGGGCTCTCAGTGAAGCAAAGTCAAGTGGTCCTGTCACCTTAAGGATGCGAGAGGAGATGCTCTTACAGCCAGAAGAGTTTTCAGAGGCATGCTAGTATCCTGGCAAGAAGTTATTTTCATTCATTGGGTAAGTGACTGTTGCTGTGCATCTTGATTTGTTGTATCCCTTTTTAATCATCATTCAAAAACACCAAACATTTTTTTTTTTGGCATTGCACATAGTAATATGGGAGGGGATTAACAATGAGATAGAGAGGCATAACACGAGCAGAGGCTGTGGCCTAGTTACTTGAGGACTAGTGGCAGTTGTGGGCAGACTTTCAAAAGGTTTGGGGTCATATTTGATAATCTAATATCCTTCTACAGCACCATCCTGTGCGTGTATATAGATATTGCATTTGATTGCATATACTTGTAGAAGAAAATGTGTTTATTTTGTTATTGTTTTGCTAACAGAAAACATTTTCTTGTAACAATTCCTAAAGACTATCAGAACAAATGCCATTCTCTGCATGCACTGGAACCATTCTTTATTAAATTAACTTTTCAAATCCTGTTTCTGTTTCAGGAGAAGTATGCTTAAAACAAGTTCAAAACCACCACAATCTATTGATTCATCTCCTCTATATTCTTTCTGCTATGTAACAGAGCCTGAGCTTGCAAACCTGGCATGAGTATTGCCCTCATGCCTTCAGTGAGGTGACTTGTGTGGTAAGAGCTTTGTCATACAAGTTGCGGGAAAGGGAAAGTTTTAGGAAATTGTCAGTTCAGATCAATGAGACAGAAAATACACCCCCTGAAGTAGTGAATTTTACAATTCTGTAAAACAACATTTCCAAGAATGGTAAAACACTGAGGATTTTTCGAGCAATATAAATATGAGCACTTGTTTGGTTCCTTCAATGTAAGCAAGGTGCTTTTCTTCTGAAAACAATACAATATGTTTAACTGCACAGATGTTCCCAGCAGCAAATGATCCCCATTAGCATCCTTTTAAAAGTTAAATTGCAATCCCATTAAAAGTCTTTTTAAAACAAGTGAAGAAACTGCAACTGATTTTTAGAATATTTCCCCCCTATTGTCAGTGTTAAAAAGATGAAATATACATTACTACAGGTTTCAGAGTTGCAGCCGTGTTAGTCTGTAAAGTCTAATAAATTTGTTAGTCTCTAAGGTGCCACAAGTACTCCTGTTCTTTTATACATTACTACTACTACTCATATTTGCAAATTATTATATTAAGTCTCTTTCTTGAGGAAATTTCACAGGTACATTTATTTACTCAGAGGGCTTATGTCCATTCTTTACATTGGATGAGGAAGGCATTAGCAAATATGTAGCATGAATAACATACTCTATCTAGTTAGAAAACAGAGGAAAGGTTTGGAAAAAAAATCCAGTATAAAAAGATTGTAATGAGCTGGCAGTGTGTGTGTGAATCTCTGCCCTCCCCTGGATGGACTCAGAACTACTCAGCCGTGGGTTGCTACGAGGTAAAAGATTCTCCTTTTGCTCAAGTGATAAGGATCTATGCTTTTAAAGCAGCAAGATCCAAGTTCTAGCCCAGGTCCTGCTGTGAAGTTCTAGATAGCTATCGGGTACAGCACAGTGTTAGGATCCATGTAGAAGGAGAGAGGTTTTTTGCTTCAGCGTCCTGTCTTGGTCAGTGCTCATATCCCATTCTTCGGCAGGAAGTAACCCCATAATAATTTCTATGATTCGATAAGGGGCAATTATGGAAAAATGTGCCCAAACTTGCCCATAGGGGAAGTTTGTTCCTAATCCCCAGCAGGAAGGGGCTGTCTTTGCTTCTGAAGCATGAGGGTTTACATTACTTATTTTGAAAGTTTTCATCCTATGTGATGTATCTGTGGATGTTCTCATTGTCACCCATAAAAATGTCATATCTTTCCTGAACCCTACTGAATCCTGTACCCATGGAATGAAACATCAGTGTTTGAGAGAGCTCCACTTCAAAGATACCCTGCTTGGCAATGGTGGCAGCCCTACTGCAATCAAGGGGGCATAAAATGGATCTGAGCTGAGAACACTGGGTTTTAAAATTTCCCAAAATTTCACAGATATTAAGGGATCATTATGATAATCTAGCACAGGCCATCAACCCTCATTCAGTGATTCCTGCATCAAGCTCAGATCTCAGAAGTGCTCAGGGACAGATTTTCAAGTAGAGGTGGTGAAATTTTTTGGGGTGTGTGTGTGTGTGTGTGTGTGTGTGTGTGTGTGTGTGTGTGTGTGTGTGTGTGAAAAATGAAGATTCAGTGACACCAAAGCATTTTGTGAATACATCAGTTTTGCCAAATTGTTTGAGAATTTTTTTTTTAATGGATACATTTTGATTTTTGGTTTGGAATGAGGTTTTGTTTGGAAATGTCCGTTGATTAAAAAATGAAGTGTTAAAAAAATGCTCGAAATCTAAATGTTTTGTTCAATCCAAGATTCATTTTTTTTTTTTTTGGCTTCTCAGAATTGCCAGCAGACTGAAAAATCCATTATTCACCCAGCTCTATTTTCAATAGGGACCAAGTTTACAGAAGGGTTCAACATCCATCTGCTCCTACTGTGACATTTAGGGACAGATGTTCAGCACACCCAAGGTACATGGCCAGCAGAAATCCCTTGCAGAGAGTCTTAGAGCCTGGGTCTACAGACTCGGGCTTGTGTTATGGTGCTAAAAATAGCTCTGTTGATATTCGGGTGTGGACTCTGGCCTGGTCTATACTACCCGCCTGAATCGGCGGGTAGAAATCGACCTCTCGGGGATCGATTTATCGCGTCCCGTCGGGACGCGACAATCGATCCCCGAATCGGCGCTCTAACTCCACCAGCGGAGGTGGTAGTAAGCGCCGCCGACAAAAAGCGGCAGAAGTCGATTTTGCCGCCGTCCTCACAACGGGGTAAGTCGGCTGTAATACGTCGAATTCAGCTACGCTATTCACGTAGCTGAATTTGCGTATCTTAAATCGACTCCCCGCTGTAGTGTAGATGTACCCTCTGAAACCCAGCGAGAGGGGTGGCAACTCAACAACGGCACTGTTTTATTTCACAGTATGGGGCATCTCCTTTCTATTCTATGAGGGTATTAAAAAACCCAGCCCATTATAACATGACCGGGGGGCTTGCACATCAGCAGCAGAGCTGAAAACGTCACAACATTGGTCATGGTAAATGCTCAAATGTCCTAACTGGTCACATTAATAGGAAAAATCATTAAAGCTGAGTGAGTCATTTCCTTAACTGAAACACATGATTCTTCAGAAGTATCACAAGTTGTGGGAAGAACAAGAGTGATTAAAAGTAAGCATCAGTCTGTGAATGGTTGACAGAGGGAGATAATAATTTGTGACCTGGGTCATGGGAGAGGAGACTGCAGACCATGCTTCTTCTGACAAATGTATTGCCATGCTCTCGGTTTTATCCTTTGCCTCATGCTGGACTCAACTCTCTGCTGACCTGAGCACTGGAATGTTTGCCTGAGATGGGGCATAGCCATGTGCTGCTCTCTGAGGATTGGCTTCCGATGAGCGAGTGGTCATATGGATCTCCATCTCAGTCAGTGACAATGACTTGGCTTTTGGCTTGAGGAATGAGCATATGACTGGGAGTCAGGACTCCTAGGTTCTAGTTGTGGTCTGCCATCAGCTGCATGCCCTTGGGTGAGACACTTCACATCTTTGTGCCTCAGCAGCCCCATCTTGAAGGTGATGATAATTGTGTTTCATCCTTCTAAAGTGTTTGAGATCCTCATGCTGCATCTCTACCCCTCACTTTGAGTGGCAGTGGGTTCCTTTCCTCCCAGAGAGACAGGGGCAGGAGTTGTAGCAGGGATGGCAACAGGAACCCTTTCCCCAGGAGAAGCAGGGGGAATGGAGACAATACTTAAACCCCAGCTGCTGGGATAGCTGCTAAGGTAGATATCATAGAATCTCAGGGTTGGAAGGGATCTCAGGAGGTCATCTAGTCCAAGCCCCTGCTCAAAGCAGGACCAACACCAACTAAATCATCCCAGCCAGGGCTTTGTCAAGCCTGACCTTAAAAACCTCTAAGGAAGGAGATTCCACCATCTCCCTAGATAACCCATTCCAGTGTCTCACCACCCTCCTAGTGAAAAAGTTTTTCCTAATATCCAACCTAAACCTCCTCCACTGCAACTTGAGACCATTACTCCTTGTACTGTGATCTGCTACCACTGAGAACAGTCTAGATCCATCCTCTTTGGAACCCCCTTTCAGGTAGTTGAAAGCAGCTATCAAATCCCCCCTTATTCTTCTCTTCTGCAGACTAAATAATCCCAGTTCCCCCAGCCTCTCCTCATAAGTCATGTGCTCCAGCCCCCTAATAATTTTTGTTGCCCTCCGTTGGACTCTTTCCAATTTTTCCACATCCTTCTTATAGTGTGGGGCCCAAATCTGGACACAGTACTCCAGATGAGGTGTCACCAATGCCGAATAGAGGGGAATGATCATGTCCCTCGATCTGCTGGCAATGCTCCTACTTATACAGCCCAAAATGCTGTTAGCCTTCTTGGCAACAAGGGCACACTGTCAACTCATATCCAGTTTCTCGTCCACTGTAACCCCTAGGTCCTTTTCTGCAGAACTGCTGCCTAACCACTCGGTCCCCAGCCTGTAGCTGTGCATGGGATTCTTCCATCCTAAGTGCAGGACTCTGCACTTGTCCTTGTTGAACCTCATCAGATTTCATTTGTCCCGATCCTCTAATTTGTCTAGGTCCCTCTGTATCCTGTCCCTACCCTCCAGTGTATCTACCACTCCTCCCAGTTTAGTGTCATCTGCAAACTTGCTGAGGGTGCAGTCCACGCCATCCTCCAGATCATTAATGAAGATATTGAACAAAACCAACCCCAGGACTGACCCTTGGGGCACTCCGCTTGATACCGGCTGCCAACTAGACATGGAGTCATTGATCACTACCCGTTGAGCCCGATGATCTAGCCAGCTTTCTATCCATCTTATAGTCCATTCATCCAGCCCATAATTCTTTAACTTGCTGGCAAGAATACTGTGGGAGACCGTATCAAAAGCTTTGCTAAAGTCAAGGAATAACATGTCCACTGCTTTCCCCTCACCCACAGAGCCAGTTATCTCATCATAGAAGGCAATTAGGTTAGTCAGGCATGACTTGCCCTTGGTGAATCCACATTGACTGTTCCTGATTACTTTCCTCTCCTCTAAGTGCTTCAAAATTGATTCCTTGAGGACCTGCTCCATGATTTTTCCAGGGACTGAGGTGAGGCTGAGTGGCCTGTAATTCCCCAGATCCTCCTCCTTCCCTTTTTTTAAAGATGGGCACTACATTAGCCTTTTTCCAGTCATCTGGGACCTCCCCCCTGATCTAGGATGCACTTCTCTCCCACTGCCATCCACTAAATTGTCTGCTGGGTGGGGATGGCAAGGTCTCCAAGAACAATGGGTCTTGATGTTAACACCCCATTGAGATGAATGCCCCCCCCAGAGCTATTGTTTCAGACTCTTTACAGACTCAGGCAGACACAGCATATTGAGAGAACAACATGAGTCATGTTTTCAAGTTATTCTTTCCAACCAGAAGCACTAGAAACATACTTAAAAACAAAAACAAAACAAAAAATCCCCCTAGAAACTGAGATTCTGCAGAAATTATGTGACTCAGGGACCCTAGCCATGGACCTATAGTGCCTCTGTCTTTATCCAGCCCAAGATTCCAGTGATGTGCATATTACAAATGCCTAAAATAAACAGCTAGCTTTGGAAATATGGGCTTGATCCTGCAAGATGACGGGCCAATGAGAGTTGAGGGCTCTGGGGAATTTGCAGGAGGCCCTGAGAATCTTGCCGGATAAGATCGTATATGTTTGGAAACAAAACCCAGGGTGCCATCTCCAGGTAGATTGCATCAGTAAAGCCATTTGAAGCTTTATCAGGACACCCGTAATCTCCATTTCATTCAACAACAACTTTTGATAAAATCCATATTGAGAGCAAAGCATGAGGAGGAGAAGGGGCCAATTTAACAGCTTATATGTGCCTCCCCATAAAAATTCATGGGTCTCCTTTCTATGTGATCTGCCCCAAGGCCTTAAAGATGATAAATCAGGGAATACAGAATTTTAGACTATTTACATAAAAAAGGCACAGTGAGGAAAAAAATAAATAGAACATTACACTATATTGTAGAATATTCATGGACCTGTTTCTAAATCTTGGGAAGGAAAACAAAGCCACACTAGAAATACATAGAAAGCTTTAAACAATTGATCTTAGTGGGAGGTTACACTGGTATCTTTTATCCTCCTGGTATCCAGATGTTTAAAAAAATGCCCAGAAGTGAAACACTTGTAAGTCTCCTGGCAGTAAAGTGGAGAATCATTCTCTTCTTTCCCTTCCAGAAGGCTGTTAAGCCGTCTGTCTAGCCTCTAGTACCGGGGTTCTCAACCTTTTTCTTTCTGAGGCCCCCCCAAAATGCTATAAAAACTCCACAGCCCAGCTGTGCCACAACAACAGTTTTTCTGCGTATAAAAGCCAGGACCGATGTTAGGGGTAGCAAGCAGGGCAGTTACCCCACACCACAGGGGCCGCCGCAAAGCGAAGTTGCTTAGGCTTCACCTTCAGCCCCACGTTGCAGGGCTCAGGGCCCTGGGCTGCAGTCCTGTGTGATGGGCTTTGGCTTTCTGCCCTGGGCCCTAGCGAGTCTAATGCCAGTCATGCTTCGTGGACCCCCTGAAACTTGCTCGCAGACCCCCAGGGGGCCCTGGATCCCTGGTTGAGAACCACTGCTCTAGTACATGCTTATGAGAGCTTTCTAATGCTGCAGTTAGATAGCTTCAGGCTTTTGATCTTGGATCCTCACACATGCCAAGCAGGGAAGCACAGGGTCAGTACTTAGAGGGGAGCTCCCCGGGGGGGAAAGGGTGCTGCTAGAATTAATGCTGGTGTTTTGGTGAGTATAGGGTGACCAGACAGCAAGTGTGAAAAATCAGGACAGGGTGTGGGGGGTAATAGGAGTCTATATAAGAAAAAGACCCAAAATCGGGACCGTCCCTATAAAATTGGGACATCTGGTCACTGTAGGTGGGTGGCGCTTTCCCCTCTGAGTCAGCATTAAACCAATGCCCTAGGCTGAAGTCAGGGAGTGCTGTGGTTTTGGATGAGATGTAAGATAGAGCAACTTGACCACCTGGGAACTTTGAAACACCCAAGAATATGGGCATCAGATCCTTTGGTCTGACTACACTTAGACAGGCCTAAATTACAATTGGATACAGGACTCTGATTCACTTCCTGTCTCAAACTTTTCGGTAGCATTGCCAAGAGCTGTTAAATAGCTGTCACATCCTAGCTTTCTTCCCCACCCCCACACTCCATAAGTGGCTGCGCATCAATTGTGGCTGCTGTCATTCCTCTACAGATTTAGGTCCAATCTGTAATTGGATCTGCATACGCAAGCCCTGGCGCTGTGTACTGCCCCATTGGGGGGTCTGCTTACACTGGTCCAATTGCAAGATCCAGACCATGCTCTGTAAAGCTTTACAAAAGGCACTAAGCTATCATTTTAACTACAAATAATGACAGATTAGCAATACTCCAGTCCCATGATGTGCAAATCTCCTGCCCCTTTTAGATACAGTTTGCTTCCTGCAAAGAGAAATTCCCTAGCAAAAAAAACAAGAACCCCAAAACCACCACCAACACTGGAGCATGCCTCTTTAAACTAGCCTATTTAGGCCACAGATGCTAAATGAATTCAGCAGACAGACGGAGTAATGGAATGTCAGCGTTCCAGTCTGCTGCCTTGAAGCAATAGCGCTTTTTTTTTATTAATTTCTCGTCTCATTTTCCAATGCTGCCTGTGGGCTCCATACTTTAGATGCAGTATTCTTGACAGTCTCTAACCTAATTTGGAAATAATTAAATTTTAAAATATTAAAGGGATTATATATACTTCCACACCATTTCCCCCCTTTCCCATTGTCCCTCAAAAACTGGTGAATTTCGCTCCAGGACTTACAAAAAAAAATCTCAAACTTGAAGTACATTACTGAAGAATCGGATTTGTTACTGCAGTTTCCTTTCCAAAGGGTGGAGAGTAGTCGAGGGAAGAAAGCAGAGTTAATTCCAATCAGAGGTGACAAGGAACCTTAGAAGTTGAACAGCTCTTTGTTGCTCTGACATCTTAGAGCAGTGGTGGGCAACCTGCGGCCCACGGGCTGCACACGGCCCATCAGGGTAATCCACTGATGGGCCGCGAGACAGTTTGTTTACATTGACTGTCCGCAGGCACCGCAGCTCCCAGTGGCCACGGTGTGGTGTTCCCGGCCAGTGGGAGCTGCGGGAAGCAGCGCGGGCTGCAGGTTGCCCACCATTCCCTTAGAGCATGCTTCTGCTTTCACTGAAGTCAATGGCAAAGCTCCTAGACCGTTAGAGTGGGAAAATTTTGGGTCATATTTGAATCCTCATATCCAAGCAAGCAAGAAGCCATATTCCTCACAACTAGGTTACAGTTACTAATGCACCCTACTGCCTTAAAGGGACACTGTCACCGAGCCAGAATCCCATTTCTAGTACCATACCATATGTCACCAGGCTGTGCTTCTCCCCGGCTCCAAAACATGCACCACCTTGCCCAGTCTTTCAAGGAAGTTTATTTCTTTAAACAGAGGTTATCAAACAAACAGAAAATAGTCTTAACTCAGTCCTTCACCCCAGGTTTCAGGGCCACCCCACCCAGGGGTCTCTGGTACTCCAGCTCCTGGCAGCCTTCCAGCATCAGTAGGCTCTGATCCCCTCCTGAAGCAGCATCTGCAGGGCTGCTTCCCTAAAACCCTTAGCTTGTTCTACTCCCGTGTGGCTTTTCCTCCCCAGGGCTCATCCTGTCCCAGTCTTTCTTTCCCAGCTGCCCACTAGCTACCCTTTATAGGCCCACGTGTAGACCAGCACTGTTGAATTAGCTGGATTGGGCTCACCTGCTCTAGTCTATGGGTGCTGGGCTCAGACTATCCACAGGGGCAAGCTACCCTGGGACAGACATGGATTCCCTTGAAGTTAGAGATCAGAAGAAATAATTGAAACTATGGGACTTAAATAATATTTTGCTCTTGAATAACATCCAAGAGTCACAGAACATCCTGCAGACATTTAATTTTAAGCCTCACAAACCTCCTGTGAGATATATTCTTTGTATTTTATGGAGGCAGAGGAGTGATGTGACTTACCTAATGTCCCAGAGCAAATCAGTGGCAGAGCTGCAAATAGAACCCAGTAGTCCTGCGATGCAGTCCCTATTATAATCCCCTAAAACGTTCCCACTCTCCACATAGGGCTTCTTGAGACTTTTCCCTCAAACTACATAATCCTGTGCAGGATCTTTATTCTGTATTGATAAGGCAGCATGAGAAAACTGAAGAGTTGCAATATCGCTATGCTTTGATTCACAAGCTCCTTATTTAATCAGCTCTTATGAGAGTGATATCTGGTATTTTCACCCATAGATCTCAAAGCACTTTACAAAGGGGTAGAAGAGGCAAACTAGTTCCATTTCACAGTCAGGGTAGCTAAGACCAGAATTCTCAGATGGCCTCTGCATCCACGACTAGGGTCAGAATTCAAGAGCTCAGCCCTCATTTGGCACCTAAATGAAATGTCCAGACTGTAAAAATGTCCAGTCCCCAGCAGCTCCCATTAAGAACAGAGAATCCCCACCCCACCACGCCTATTGAGAACAAGCGAAGCTGCTGGGTGCTGACCTCTTCTGAAAATCCAAGCATTTATTTAGATTAATAGATTTTAAAGCAGAAGAGACAATTATGATAATCTAGTCTGACTTCCTGCATTGCACAGCCCAGAGATTGTCACCCTGTAATTTCTGCATCAAACCCATAGTTGTTTGAGCTCCGGCAGATCTTTTCAAATGAGGTTTAGTCTTGATTTAAAGATGCCTGGATGGGAGCCAAGTTCTCTGGAAAATATGGCCCCAGTTGTGGCTGCTGAGTCCTTCTGAAAGTCTGGCCCAGTGGGAGCAGGTAGGCAAAGTGACTCATCTAAGGTTACTGAGCAAGTCAGTGGCTTCAGCCAGAAGCAGAATTAAGTCCTACACCCTCCTGGGTCCAACAGGCTGGAAGATACATGCAATCCACTTTGAAAAGGTATATCTGAACCATTCACCCCAGAAGGAGACTAAGCTTGCCCCAGCCTGCCCAGGCCATCTTTGTCCCACATTTTCATCCTGAAGGCATTCAGTCTAGTGATCTGCACAGATCTAAAGCTAGTGGTTTGTTTCAACAACTGCGCTCCAGACTTCACTTAAACTCAGCCAATCATCTTTGTTATGGCTTCCATTTCCTGTAAGTTCTTCCCACTGATTGCATTTCCCAGCTCATGCCATATTTCAAATGGAAAATAAGAGCGGGGGAGGGGAGGGGGGAGAAAGGGGAACCCAGTATGTCATGCACTTGGTGAGTCAGAAACGAGTTGAGGTTAACCAGCTCATGAGACAGGCTCTCTAGGAACCCAAACTTTCTCCTGCTCTGCAGAAGAGCCAGTAGGATACAAACTGCCCCTAATTTGCCTAATGACTCACATGCAACAAATACTAATTGCCTTTAAAAAGGAAAGAATTATTCCGAAAACATTGGGAACATATTAAAGATGGCAACTTCATGGTCTTCCTGTGAGCAGGAAATTAACTAATTTCAAGTGAAACTGGGGAGCACTTAGTAATATGGCTGCGTCAGAGAGTCCAGATGCCAGGCAGAATGGACGCTCGTTTGCTTGCTTTGTTCAAAGCTGCCCTATATATGGAATTTATCTACGTGATATAGGAATGGCCCCTTATGGAGGTGAGACATTTTAAATTCTGAACAGAGCTTCACTATAGCTGAGCTGTATCTTGTGCTTTGTGCTGCACTGGAAACAATTTGGCCCTTTTATTTGGTTTCACTAGATTGAGGCAGCTGGCAGGTTTTTTTGGTTTAGGCCTTGGACAGGAACTCAGGAGAGCGGGGGTTCCAGTCCTGACTCTGCTACACACTCCCACTGCAAGTACCATAGGACCTGATTTTCAGAACGGCCGAGCACCCATAACTCCAGTCAATATGAGTGCTGGTGAACCAGTACCTCTGAAACCAGACCTTAATCTTTCAATGCCTCAGTTTCTCCACTGTAAAACAGCGGGGTGTTGTAAGGGGAAATTCTTTAATGTAGATGAGATTCTCAAGTATCAGAGGGGTAGCCATGTTAGTCTGTATCCACAAAAACAATGAGGAGTCCGGTGGCAAAGAAGTGGGTTTTTTACCCATGAAAGCTTATGCCCAAATAAATCCATTAGTCTTTAAGGTGCCACTGGACTCCTCATTGTTTATGAGATTCTCAGTTACTATGGCAATCTGGTCCACAGAAAAGCCTATACATACATAAAATATGTTGGCCAAGGGGCATTCAATCAAGTTCCTGATAAGATTCTTTGTTCATGGTACTGACCCGTCCATTTTTACTTTTCTAATTTCTAGATCACCCTCCTTTGTTGCTAATAATTGTTTGCATGGACGCAGTAGGTTCAGAGAAATGCATCCAGTGCACCAAGGTGAATCCTCTTCCCCCAGCAGAATTATTGCACGGCACGATTCAGATAAAACAAAAGCAAACATCAGCAATTGGAAAGACAAGCAGATCATACTTATAACCATCAGATGGGGATTGAACCAGGGACTTCCAGTGCTAAAAGCATAGGGTGCTACAGCTTGAGCTAAAGACCCAGAGCTGCAGTGAACGGATTCATATCCTCTGTGGATCAGGTACACAAGGTGACCATAATACACACTTACCAATGGGTTACACTGGGGTTAAAAAAAAAAAGAGAGGTGCAGTACATTTCCAGTATGGAGCGAGCTATGCAGGGAGCTGGGTAATTGGCTCCCACCAACCATCTGGAGAGAGACGTAGCTCAAAAGTAAGTGCTGAACCTGCTGTGCCAGACAAACGATGCCAATGAACCACTCACTATTCTCTCTCTCCCCCTCCGTCTGTTTTCCTGTCTCTCACTGCAATAACTCCTTAAAAAAAAATATCTGGCTGCCAACTACCAAACACCAGCTACCAAACACCCCTGCTTCCATCTGCAGAGTGCACTCCATTCATTGGACTCAAGGACCATATCCATTCATGGAGCTATGCCGATTCATCCCCGCTGAGGATCTGGTCCAAAGAGGGAATGCAATGGCAAGGGAACCCACAGCACAGGGGAAGTTTGCTTCCTCTTTATCGAGCTCCTCAGCCCTCATGCTACACCTCCATCTCTGTTTCACATTTCGCTGATTTCTCTCCAAAGTTTAATGTCTCTTTTGACTCCCATTAAGAGCTTCCCCAGGGCTGAGGCCTTGGGAGCCAAGATAGCTCATTGACTTTGCCTTATGAAGTGTTAACATAAGTGCCAGGCAGGGGTTTTGCATCTCTGAAATAAAGCAAGCTCTCAACCATGTTCCCATAAATTGCTTTGCTGCCTGTAGTCAGCAAGAATCAGTCTGGAGATTTTTGGTGCCTGAGGGTGTCAATTGCTTTGTTTTTTCCTTCCATCAAATCTATCCTCCAGTGACTTGTTTTCCACTGCAGGCAACTCCGGGATGCTCAGCAGATGCTAAATGGGGCACATGAGACATATCAAGCCTTTGGCATGTGTATATATTTTTAATCAAATAGGCAGCGATGGGCAGGCGAACCTGTGCTGGCGAATTAAACATTCCCTAGTCTGCTACCTTGTGTTTAGTGATCTGGCCCTCCGTAGGGTTAGGAGATATCTGAGTAACTGGAGTCTATCCAGCTTGCGGCCAGATCCTACAAAACTTATGAGTATTTGCTCCAGCGAACTCAGTGGGACTGGTCCAGCTATGAATTTAGACCTGTGAAAGATTACCAAGACTGGAGCACAAGCTAATGAGAGGCAGAATGGGGAGCTAGACATGGTGTCACGGTCAGTTAGTTTGTGTGCACATCAGGTGGGGAGCAAGGACAAGTCAGAGGTAGGCTCTGTTTCTTGACATCTATCTCTTAATGGGAGAAGGAGGAGCAAGCAACATGTTGTTGTTGTTAGAGCACTGAAGGCTTTCCCAATAGTCAACAGGGTATATTGCCTGCCACACACAGGGAGTCAGCAAAGAGGCCAAAGATCTTGGCTGCTTGGGGCTTGTCTACATATAGAAGTGACACTGGATTAACTTGAATTAGTTTAGTTAAGACCAGAGAGTCAACACACAAAAGTTGCACTGAACTGTCTCACGGGAAAGCAGTTTATTTTAAATTGCTTGTGAAACCAATATAGTTAAAGTGGTGCAAACCCTTGAGTGGACACTTAGGTCACTCAGGGTTTAAGTTAAACTGCAATAAGCCACTCTTACACTGAAATAAGTCAAACCAAAACAGCCACTCTTATACTGAAATAAAAGCATCCACTCAGAGGTTTGCACTAGCTTAACTATACTGGTTTAAATTCAAACCTTAGGATAAACTGATGCAACTTCCCAGCACAGAGAAAGCCTCTTCTATTGGTTTAAAATGGGTTATATTGGCTTAGCTCATTTCTATAAATTTGCTGATGCTAGCCAAACTGATACAATCCAGGTTTAAACCAATATAAGTGTGGTTGCACATTCTAAACAGGTATAAAATAAAACCATTAAACTGATACAACTGCATGAGTATATCGGGCCTTAATCTTCTGAAAGCAGCTGGCAACAGGGAGGAGACCTAGACCAGGATGAGGTTGTATCCCTGTAGCAGCTAATTGTTTGGCTGCAGCCCAGCTAACCCTTCTTCCAGCACTCTGAGAAGCTGTCACAGGGGGAGAAGCAGCCCCTCTCCGATATAAGTGGGTATCACTTGTGGGGAGATGGCCCACATGAAGCCCATGTGTCTGACGCTCACAATTCTAATGGCCATATTTTGCAATCTGCACAGGTCTGTGCACAGTGCAGCACTTGCAAATCAGGAGTCAGGCTCCAAAAAATCACCAGGTTGAAAAAAATAAAATAAAATTTGAGTTCTTTTTATTTGTCTTCTGATTTCAGAGCCTTTCTGGCACTCTTTGAAGCTGGGAAGCATTACAGCATCAGACCCATTGAACAGCGGGGAGGAAGGATGGCCCAGTGGTTAGGGACTAGCCTGGGACTCAGGAGACCTACATTCAATTCAGGGAGACTCTACCACAGACTCCCTGAATGACCTTGGGGAAGTCACTTAGCCTCTCTGGGCCTCTGTTCCCCAACTGTAAAATGGGGATAGTAGCACTGCCCTACCACAGTGGTAGATAAATACGGTACAGACTGGGAGGTGATCAGATATCATGGAAATGGGGAGCTATATAAGTAGCTAAGATAGACATGTAGCTACTTGCGTGAGATCACACAGTGAATGATTGGCAGAGCTGAGACACCAGAACCCAGGGTTCTGTTTAACATTAGGGGTTCAAAGTCCCAACAGGCCAGAGGTGTCCCATTGGCAGATATGCTGGCTTCTTCACGTGACAGCTATTCAGAACTGAGTCAGGGCCAAACGGATCCTACCTGTAAGATAAGCCAGTGGAGCTACCCGAGTGATGTACAGGGCCGCATCTCACTAAATAAACCCACTGCGTGGAACAGGTCCTTCTACCCTTCTTCACTTTCGTTTCTACTCCGTCCCTATCCAAGTGCATCAACGTATCTCATGTACTGGTGGGAACCACAGCAGCAAGGAGACAGTCCCTGCTTGCTGGCGCTGCTGCAGGGTTTGGCTGGCTTCACGTCTCAGTGACGTGAGTGATTCCTGTTAATAAAACAGCATGTGCTGGTGGAACAATGCCAAATGGCTCTCGTTGGCGCTGCGTTTCCTAATTCCTCTTGCAGCCCCTTCCCCCTAAAGGGGAACAAAGATCTCTGCGGAGCAAGCCCCCTGTCTGGGGTGTTGAGATGTGGAATGGAGCTGTTAATGAGCAAATGCGTCAATTCTGATTCAGACGGCATGTTGGGAATCAAACCAGGCTCTCTCTAGAGTTTGTTGCTGCTGCTGCAGGACTGTCAACCCAGCCCTTCCTCTTCCTCCCCTCCCCAGCACAACACAGATGCTGCGTTTGTGGGCACAGGTGCGCACAGACACAGGAAATATTGCAGTCGGTGTCTCAGACGGCAGCCATCAGGAGGTCTCTGTGGTGCGGAGGCTTGGGTTCTGTGTGAATCAGGAGAGAGATAGGATGACAGATACAGGTGCTGGTTTCATTTAGCAATGCTACACAGTAGCAGTCGTCCTCCGCCCCTGAGGGTTATGGTTCCTCCCAGTGCTGCGTCAGGTGCCTGCCCAGGGAGGGGCAGGTGTTAAGCAATGAGATCCTTGTCCCTGTCTGGCATATACATCACTCAAAAGCTGGACCTTTACTCTTTGCCACGTGGAAAATTAGCTTAAATGGAAAGAGGAACTCTGAAAAGCTTACAGGAAATGGAGACGTGGGAGAAATGCAGCATGGGGGAGGGAGGTTGGACCGGGGAAATCCAGAAACACTGTGCAACTCTTCAACAAAGAGTCCTTACTGAGGCTTTACTCACTGCTTACTCCCGCCAAATCCCTGTTGGAGTCAATGGGAGTCTGGCTGTGTAAACAATGGTAACGCTATGCTCTTCGGTACAGTCCTTCCTTGGAGGACCTCAAAGCACATCAAACATTACTCCTCCCAGCCTCCCTGTGAGGTTGTTGTGCCCATTCCACAGTGGGGAAAACTAAGACTCTGAGGTGGAGTGACTTGCCCAAGGGTATAGAGTAAGCAAGTGGCAGAACCCAGGTATCCCAGCTCAGAGGCCAGTGCATTAGCCATTAGACACTGCTGCCTCTCATCATATAAATCAGATCACCCGTATCCTCACACTAAACTCACTGAGTAACCTGACTGCACTGGAGCTGAGCGTCCAGGGAGGAACTGAGCATAATGCTTATTCTCTAGACATTTGTTTAGACAACTCCACAGGGAGAACACACAAGAGACGAGAGGTCATGGGGAGACCGAGTTTGCTCCCTGCATACATAGCCAAGAAAACAATATTTTTGTTTGAAAATTAATCCTGGATTAGTGCTGGCAGGTCCTACTAATCCCAGCAGGAGAACAGGAGGCTGGCACAGATATCTGAATGATTCCCTGGCCTCAGACAAACTGGCTATGCACAGAGATGCTGTCAGAATGGCACCAGTCAGCAAGAGGGGGGTACAACTGGGGCTGGTGGTTTGGGTTTTGCAAAATCTCATCAGCTATGTCTCAGATTTGCAAGGGCAAAACAAGGGCCTGTTTGAAACCAGGTCTCATTTCTCAGAGATGCTGGCTGGCTGGTGCATCTCTACGAGTCAGCCAATAAGACAGGACAGGTGCCCAGCAGAGTTTGGATGGGCAGCGTTTATCAGAGTTGGGCCAAAAGCCCCTTCTCTTTGAGAGCCTGACCCTGCAAGGTGTGAGCAGGATTGGGCCTTGAGATGGTGCCACCATTGTCCTGTGGAGGCCTGCCTGCATGCTGTAGTACCAGTCAGACCAGGCCCTCGAGTGCTCCCAGTCCTCAGCACCCTCATAACACACACCTGAAGTAAGTTGAAGCATTTACAGTCATTGCCCATGGTCACAATGTGAGCCACTGACAGAGCCTGGAATTACAGCCCAGATTCCCGGTTCCCTGCTCTTTCCACCGGGCCACACTGCTTCCCCATCCTGCCCCACACCACTCATCGCTTCCTCCATCATCAAAGGGCTGCATGTGGGGGTTGGAACAAGCTTCCCATCAACCTCAGTGGGATGAGCCATGGAGCTGAGACCCCGCACGACACACAGGGGTAATTAGGGCGCAGTCTCCTCCACCCACTCCCAGCCTGCATCCTTGTGTGCTTTCCACAACTGGAAACCATGTGTGATGGGATGACAGTAGCCTTCAGAGCCACAGGGTGTGTACCCAGGGGAGGATGGGGGATTCAGGCACAAGAGATGCGCTGTAATGCTTGTGTTTCCCCTTGTTTAGCCAATCAGGCAGTGAGTGCACTTGTGCTCAGAGACATGTCCTCTATAAATGCCACCAGGAAATAAAGAAACGCCAGAGCACTTGTGCATTTCCCTCAGATACTCTGCTCTCCAGCTGCTCTGCGGATGGTACTTACCAGGAAGGAGGCATTTCATCCTGGCTCACCATCCTGCCGGAGGGAGATGGGAACAAGAGGCTCACAGGGAGGGCTGCAATTCAATTACCAGAATATTAATCTGTTTATTTATAGTTGCAGAGAGAGAGAGAGGGAAAAAAAAAGAAACCAATGTGGAAAACTGGGAGCCAAGTAGTTCTTAGCCTATAATTAGGCTGAGGTAGGTGTCGTAAGCCTGAAATCTTACCTAGGGGAAAGCTTTGGGCAGGGGTGGGCTGAGGTTTTAATTATTCTCATCTAGCAGAGAACTGCTGAAACCACATCTCTGCTGTCAGGAGTAAAGCAGAAGTGGGTGGTGCTAGTGATTGAGTTTTCCAGCACTTTTGGCCCTGAGCCATCTGGTTTAGTCCCTGTAGGCCTGAACAGACAACAAATGAGTGTCGCTGGGACAGGTGGCCAGGCCGCCGTGGTATAAATGGGAACAGAGGTATTTGAAGACTGAACAAGCTGTGGCTAAGTACTGAGCTTGCAGGCTGCTCCCCTCTCAGAACTTAGCCAGTCTCACAGCCACATCCTTCCCCCCGCTTCCGCTAACCAACAAGTTGCAGTATGGAAGCAATTGAATAGAGGAATGTGAAAATGACACTGAGAAGCAGTATGATCCAGTGGATAGAGCACTGGCTTGGGGCTCAGGTGTCCTCGAGCAAGTCTCTGCACCTCTGTGTCCTTTCCCACTCTTTGGACACGTCTTCACTAGCAACACTAAAGGGGTGTCACGGCAGTGCTTTAGCGTGGCTTGTGTGATCGCGGTGTGGTGCTGGGAGAGAGCTCCCCCAGCACTCTAAAAAAATCATCTTTGTGAGGGGAATGGCTCCCAGTGCTGGTGCACTGTCTACACTGGCGCTTTATAGCGCTGAAACTTGCAGCCCTCAGGGGGCTGTTTTTTCACACCCCTGAGCAAGAAAGTTGCAGCGCTGTAAAGTGCCAGTGTAGACAAGCCCTTTGTCTGTCTTGTAATCTGTTCAGGCCAGGGACGGTCTCTGGCTATATGCATGTGTACAGCACCTAGCACAGAGGAGGCTCTGACCTTGACTGGGGCCCTTTGGTGCTAACATAAATGAAATACAGAAAGTGGGGCAGACTCAGCCAATCTGTATTGTATATTGCAGTGAGTTTGGGTGGGAGGTGTTGTCTGTAGACTCTGCCCTGACCAACGCTGCCTCCCGAAGCTGTGGGAATTTCTTGGTGGATGTACAATGGCTGCTTGGCTTTGTTTGCCTAGAAAGTTTGTTCCCAGGGCCTAATCCAGAGCTGTTGTATTTCTGTTGAAATCTTATTGTCACTGACTCGGTATTTCTGGACACACCCAGGGTCCTAGGCGTCCTGACTCCCAGCTCTTCCACTAACTTGCTGAGTGACTTTGGAAAGTCACTTCAGGTCTGCATGTCTTAGTGCCTCTCTAGAGAATGAGGATAACACTCCCCTGCCTCCCAGGAGATTGTGAGGTTAATTAATGGAGGCAGTGGAAGTCCTGCAACTCTCAGTGCAAAGGCACTCAGGGACTGAACACCAGGATGATGCATGCAAAAGGAAATAGACTTTTGTGCCAAACCAGCCACTGCGGATCAATTAACGACAAAGTGCTTAGCCTGAAAACATGAAAGTGACTTAGGGCAGATAAGCCTGTCTCGAACTGAGAGCCCTGGCTCTCACTTGGCTCTGTGTCCGCAGTTGGGCCTGAGCCAAGGAAAAGCCCAGCCAGTGAGACTGTTCTGGCAACACCTCTCAATAATCAGTCACCAATGACCTTGCAATGCATATTGTTTCCTGGAACATATGCATCCCTGCTCTGCCCTGGGACTGTCCCCATGCAGACATGAAGTTCCAGCTCTCCAGGCTCTCATGCTGGCTTAGCTGTTAGACACATGCAATGCAAATACTCTCTCCTTTGCAGAGTACAGTGGATACAGAATCTCGGCAAGCCTGGCTGGGTTTGAGGGCTGATTCTCTGAAAGAAGCCAGAATCTTTCAGTTCAGCTCTCCCTTGATTACTGTCAAGTCATCTGCTTTAGGTACCTAATAACAACAGACACACACTGTTAATTTCTATAGCAGTTTAGACGCTGATGCTGCCTTCATGCCGGTTTGCTGGCGTTTATCTTGCGCCTTGTCCCTCAGGCCAGGCTGTATCGTCCTCTTAGCTGGAGAGGACTTGAACAATCAGAACTGACAGTGGCTTCCCCATGAGAAAAGCACCCGTTTCCATTGCAGCCGGGGGCAGGAGCGCTTTATTTGTCTGTTACTTTCCACACATCCTGTCCTGCTGCAAAACAAACTGAACCACATGCCATCCTCTGGGCTGTCTCGCTTATTAATTGGATTGCTGGGGCAGGGCAGAGTGTAGCTCTGAGATTCAGATGGCAAAGCCACTATCAGCTCCACAGATGGATTTTCAGCAGAGAGAAGAGCAGGGGAATTATTTGTAGCTGGGTGACGTTGTTTACACTCTCCGTGAACAATGGCATAGGAATTGGAATGTCTTCTCCTAGAGACGTTATGAAATTGATTGAGGAAGCCAGGAGACGCAGTGGATTCATGCATTAACCCCTTCCTTTCCAGAAGCCTGAATAATGCATGAGTTTGCTGGGTCTCCTTTATGGAGCAGGCAGTTGTGGGGCATGTAACCACACCAGAAAAATCACTGCCTGACTCAGTGTCAATGGTAGGCTCTCTTCAAGGGGATTCCAAGCAGGAGGCACTGCAGGTCAGGATTGAGGTCCGTGAGCAATGTTATCTGTGCATATGAATTGAAGGGTAGAACTTCCGGGGATGCTGTAGGTTAGGATCGAGGGGTATGGAAAGGACTCTCTGTGTGTGAGATTTAAGAGTGGAATAGTGGGGTGAGGAGGATCAGGACTGAGGTGTGTCAGCAGAATTGTATAGGAGCGCAGGACTGAGGTACGGAAACTGTTTGTGCAGCTCCTGGCTACATCACATCTGATGCTTCTGCCTCTACCTGTCCATCCCACTCATGGCCACCATCAAAAGAGTAAATACACCCACACCAGGTCAGGGCCAAATATGCACCGCGTGTTGTCATCTACCCCCCAGGCAGTGTGAGTGATAAGTGAGTCTATAGCGCCCTGTGCACTTGATTGTTCTCTCACTCACAATAGTTTTACACCAGTGTGACTCCACTGACTGTGGTGGAGTTACTCCCGATTTACACTGGGGTGTCCCAGCCCAGTGCCTTAACCACAAGTCAAGACCCATTTTGCTGATCTCACTCCTCCCTTGTTCCTAAGTGAACCACGTCCTTCTCATCCAAAGCACAAAGATGGTGTCTTGGAATGAGAACAGCAGCATCAGAACTGCAGGCCTCTCCACTCCACCCAGGTCTCAGCCGCCATCTCCTTACATGGGGATCTGTGTGTTTTGTCTAGTGCTAATGATCTGGGTTGTATTAGCTCTAATGTCATTTTAAAATTAAATTAGCAAGTGTGGCTTTGCACAGACCGTGGGCGTGTGTTTGCGTGGAGATAGTAACGCACTGGGAAGGAGGACGCCTTGGGTGCACAGATGAAACCTGCAAAGCTTCTCCGTCAGCCGCGGCTGCTGTGCTGGCTGGCATCTCCCCAAGGGGAGAGTTTGCCTATGCATCACAAATTCACTTTTTGGTTTCCCTTCCACCCATCCCTGAGCTGGGTTCTCTGCCAGCTTGGCTTCTCTATAAATCAAAGGGAAATATTCTCCCTCTTCTGTTTTTTTCTTTTCCTGAACAGATTGGATGTCATTATGTGCAGCTGAGCTTGCTGAAGCTTGGGGGGTGGGGAGGTGGAAAGAGACAGTTTCAGGGGGGAAAATACTTGCAGGCCATCAGAGGGAAAAACAGCTTCTAACTACATGTAACTAGCACTTCGTATGCACTCTGATTTACTGGGGAAACCCACAAAGCAAGAATATTTAAAATAAAAGGAGAAACAGCAAAAAGACTGGAAGAGAAAGGAAAATCAGATGCAACTTCCCCCCTTCTTTGGAGCAAACAGACAGTGTGCCCCTCTGCCCTTTCTGAGCACCATGCAGTCAGACAAGTGTGGTCCTGATTGTCAGAGTCCTTCTGAAAGCCAGGCCCAAAGTGTTTAGCCTTGGGGGTAGACAGGGAGAGCGCAGCCCATGTGCTCCCTGTTTTTATGCCTTGTGCAGAAGGATTCAGAGCTCATCTGCTAGAAAGTGAAGACACCCCCACCCCCGTCAAGTTATTTGCTGTACAGTGCAGACAGTCTCCGATCCATGTTGAGGGGATAACTAGGCTGGATTAAGGGACAGAAAGAGAGAGAGGGAAAGGGAGGGGAGCCAGCCAAATGCATGGCATTCAAGAGAAGCAGCTTTCAAAGGCTTTGGCTGGGATGCAGATTCGCAGACACTGTGGACCCATAATTCCCTGGCACACAAAGCTTGCTGGAGGCATCAATGCGCCCAAGATGCAGAATAAACAGCAGATAAAAGAAATGATCCTTTGAATTAAAATGAAGATGAGGGGAAGAACTGCACTCCCAGGCTGCAAGTGACCTCACCATGGAAGGTAAGCCCCAACGAGGCTGTCCAGTAGTTCTGAAATAATGTGGGTACCCCCAATAAGGGGTGTGTGTGTGGGGGTGATAGCTGCCTGGCCTGTCTAGTGAATAGAAATAGGGGACGACTGCTCATCTACCCTGTAACCCAAGTCTTCATCCAGAACTAACTGCACCTGAGCCTTTTTAGTGTAACCATTTGTATTAGAACATCAGCTAGACGGCCCAGCTGAGAGCAGGGCCCCACAGGTGCCAACTTTCCAAAGTGCCAGGGGTGCTTGACCTCTGGCTCTGTCCCAGACCCTGCCCCCACTCCACCCTTCCCCCAAGGCTCCCACCCCCACCCCGCCTCTTCCTGCTGCCTCCCCCAAGCGTGCCACATCCTTGCTCCTCCCCCCTTCCTCCCAGCCTCCTGCGTGCCACAAAACAGCTGATCAAGGTGGACAAGAGGTGCAGGGAGGGAGGGAGGGGGGAGTCGCTGAGATCCACAGGCCCCACTGGCAGGAGGGAGACGCTGGGGGGGGCAGTGATAGGGGGGCTGCTGGTGGGTGCTCAGCACCCACCATTTTCCCCCCATGTGTGCTCCAGCCCCGGAGCACCCACGGAGTTGGCACCTATGCAGGGTCCCATTGTGCTAGGCACTGTACACGTACCTAGTAATGGACAGTCCTAGTTCCAAAGATCCTGCTATCCTCAGGGGCAAGTCAGAGAGAAAGGAAGGGTTATTATCCTCATTTTACAGATGGAGAGACACGGCACCAAGAGATTAAGGTCCAGATCCTCAAAAGTATTTAGGTGCCTAACTCCTGTCTGACTTCAGTGGGAGTTAGGCAGCTAAATACCTTTGAGGATCTGGACCTAAGTAACATACCTAGGGTCACACAGGGAGTCTGTGGCTGAGCCAGGAATTGAATCCAGATCTCCTGAGTTCCAGTCCAGTGCTGTAACCAGTGCTGTAACCTCCTTTACTGGAGGTGCAACACAGGACTCCCTCTGCTTCTGATCCAGGGGTTTGTTTTAGATTCATCGCCAGTTTAGAATCATCCTTAACTTTATTAGCTTTGCTACATCAACAAAGCACTTCCTGCAGGCTAACGAAAAACAGTGCAGGTGTTATTGTCTCCCTTTTACAGATATGAAAGTGAGGGGGCAGGATTCTCCCCAGGGTTGCAGAGGGAATCAGTGGCAGAGTGGGGGGGACAGATTCTTACACCTGTGTGAAGTGTGTGTAAACTGCTACCAAATCACCATTCTCCACCCATCAACACCAGTAGCAGCATTTGACACCTTTTTGCAAATGGCTACTGACGGGCACTGCAATGGAGAATCAAGGCCAAACTGCAGCGTCACGAGGACCCACTTTGTACAAGAGAAAGTGACAATACAGGTGCCAAGGGGTGGATAATAAGCCAATAAAGCCCTGGGTTGTGGCCCATCAGATTACATCGCTGTCCACTCAGCTCCAATCCCCAGAATAAAACCATGCTGATTTACTGGTTCGCCAAAAGAGCCGCAACATCCCTCAAAGGTTTCCCACAAAATCCAAATTAATAGGTGGGAAAATTCTGAAGTGTTTCGACTTCCCAGAGTGGTGAAACTACTTTCCCTTTTTTAAAGCAATGTTTTTTTGGAGGTGCTGGCTGCCATCGCTCGGAGAGGAAAACATGGGTGATGCCGGGGGACAGAAAGGCTGAGTGGAGCTGGTCTTTCTAGCAATAGGCAAACCGCCCTGCGCACGAGATGCCATTTCACTCGGGAGGCCACTAGCACTGTAGCAGGATGTGCTGCCACCTGTTTCTGGAATCGGAGAGCGAGTCCATGGGATGTGCTGACATTATTTTTGTTCTCCACCATGCTGGGGCTCAGGATAAATCAAGGAAGCACACACGCACATTGCCCACCAGTTCCAAATGCCAAAGGGAGCTTTTGCTAGAGAGAGGTTTTTTCCTTTCGCAGTGCTGTTCATGAAATGTAGTTTTATTTGATAGGCCATTGTATTAATACAGACTTTTGCTTCCCTCTCAATCTGGCTGATTTGCACCGCTCAGGAGGTTGCAGGGGGTTCCTCTGACAGAGGTATAGTAAAGCTGCTATAATTGGCTCTATGCAACCTGCTCCCAGCCCTTCCCCTCTAGCAGGGGAATGATGGGAGTGGGTCAGACATGGGAGGGAGTGTGGCAGTGGGGTTGTGCTCTTGTGATCCCCAGCTCGCAGAATGGTCCTGAGGGGACAGTAAATACCGGCAGAATTTAGAGCAGATTTAGGTTGGATTGTTCCCTAGCCACGCCAGGATCAATGCCACCTTTTGCCCTCACTCGGGTCCTGCAGCAAGTGTGGCACAGCCAGTCTAGAGGATCTGGCCCAGCCCTTTCTCATTTCGATATAACATCTGTCCTCTCAAGGGAACCCAAAGCACTTTACAAGCCATTGCCAGATTCTGGGACTTGGAGCAAAGTGGGATAACCTTCCTCACCATGGACACATCTGTACATAGCACAGATTTTGTCTGCCATCTACTAGGACTGGGAATAAATCTCTGGACTAAACCAGCATGGCTCAAGGAACACTCATTAATGATCTTGCAGACTATGTGTCCTTATGTCATAGCCATGTCCTGTTAAACCTCTCCATAGCTGCAGAGGGCCTGGAAAGAGGCAAATTATGTTGCAAAGGGAACAGAATCACGACTGCCAATTTCCAATCTGCTCTCCCACTGCTGGAGACAAGTGCACCATGGGGCCTCACCAGCCAGAATATGGCCCTGCTCACCGCCCTCCCCCCCAAATTCACCACCTCTGGGGAAAAACAGATCAGCTTTTTACAAACCACACAGCAACTCCATTCAGTTCTTTAGGACAGGAAATGAGGAAGAATAACAAACCCAAATGGGAATGAAAAAGGAAAGCTCAAAGCAGTTATTACAAGCGTTAAGCAATAAGCATTTGTGAATGTAGGTTTTACATTATAGAGATATGCTACCAGAGCTGGAGGAGAAAATAATTCTAAACTGCAGTTCTCACCTGTTCTGCACAGAATGGAAACAGTCTAGCTATAAAAGGGGCCTTGATTCCTTCAGAAAATGACCGTACATGTACACTGGAAAGAGAGTTGCAAATCTGTCCCTGGGGCATTAAAAATAGCCAGAGATCATGTACCACCAAGCAACAATAATTCGCTGCTACCAAAATAGTTTACAGTATTTAAAAAAAGCTTAATCTAGAGATAGTTGGCAGCACAAATCTTTCTGGTGCCAAGCGAAAAATAATTTGCATCTTTAGTGTCAATGGTAATACTACCATGTTGCCTTAGCGCTCCGGGAGATGCCGCCGGCTCCACATTTGCTTTCAGAAGAAAAGTCTCCCAGGAAATGGAAAACAACATGGGGAGAAAAAAAGATCGCCTTCACAACTGCATGAGTAATGAATCCAACAGCAGCAGATGATGAATCATTCTGCAGTTCAGGCGTTTTTCAAATGAAACACAATCCAGGTGTTCTGTTGTTGCTGTTTTTTAATTTCCCAATGCTCTAACCAGACGTGAAAGCGTTAAGTTTCCAAGAGGCTGGTTGCCTTGGTACTATGCTCTCAGCTGTGATCAGAGACACCCAAGGAAAACCAGGATTTAGGTGCTTTTTTTTTAAGTATTCCCCACTGTAAATGTGTAATTAATTAGCCTTCCCCTCCCCCCAACTGAGCTGAGATTCACATAATCAGACCCTTGGGGACTCCCCCTTTTCTTCCTATCAAAGTCAGACAGTGACTAGGAACTGAATTATTCATTCAGCTGTAGGTGTAACACATCCACTTAAGTGATTTAAAGTTGGAGCAGCCTGGCTGGTGTTTATCAGGAGAAAAGTTTAATGGAGAGAGGCGAGGCCAATAAATAACAAGGAATTTGGAAAGTTCCCTTTTCTAACCTAAATAGCAGGTTTGATCAGATCAATCAGTTATTTCTGACATCCACTCTTTCCCCATTGATTGCACTGGTTTGGTGAACCTGATGTCAAAGATCTACTTGTGTGTATGGGAGAGGGGGCTTGGGTATTTTGTACATACAGATACACACAAGCTCACACACAAGTCTATGACAGCTAGGATTCTATGGTTGTAACCAGGCAGATTGAAACTGGAGAGGGTGTTCTTCTCATACCAACTATAGAGTCAGGGGAGCACTGCCTACTCAAGTCAGGGAGAGGAGCGGAGTTCCCCTTCTCTTTAACCCCTTGTTGTAACTACACTGCATGCTACGGCCACTCACAATCTCAAGGCAACAGCAGAAATAGAGCTCAAATCATTCTTCCCAGGAACACGGGACCCTACAGCTTGATCCAAAGGAGAATCTCAGTTTGCTGCTAGCAGTACAGAATTTATGACACATGGCTGTACTATCCCTCCAGTCGAGGGCAGTGGGCATGCACATGAACCAGTATGTTATTATCAGTTCTGTCTATGCATCAGTCTGCCTTCTCCACCTCAAGAGAGAAATACACATTGCAAGATTAGAGACTTTAGACCAGGTACTATCCTGATAGCCAGATTTTTTGAAGGGGACTTCCATTCCTGGGTGGGATAGTAATGACATATTAGACCCAAAGGAAGATGCATGGAGGTGCCATTCAAATATCTGCAGATCTATCGTGTAATATACTGACCACTGAACCATGATCCACAAATGGTTCAGAGTTCAGGTTTGGTCCAGATACAGCCCCTGCTATAGGTAGCAAGACTGTCCCAGCCTGCTGGTAGGTGTTGGAAGCTACAATTTAATCACTGCTGACTCATTAGAGCAGGTATGGTTTGTTAAACTGCCCCCTGTAAATGGGAGTGGGGTGGGGATGGAACTAGCTCTCTAGAAAGGAAACCAGGACTAGGAGAGGTGGTAGCAGCTCAGGTGTGTCCACACTAGGAAACAGATGTGTGTGGGGTTAACCACATGTTAGTGAACACATGGTAAAATCCTTGTGTGGATGAGGCAACAGTTGTTTTCACACATGTTGGCAGGCTGAGATAAATAGGGGAGAGCCTAGGTTTTTATACTTGTAAAAACTACAAACTTTAGGCCAGTGGTTCTCAACCCGCAGGCCACTTGTGGCCAAATCAGCACACAGCTGTAGCCTATGTGACATCCTCAGGGCCATACAAGTAGTATATTTAGTGTGTGGATGCTGCCCACATAACACATAGAGAGCTGAATATGTGGCCCACAATGGTAAATAGGTTGAGAACCGCTGCTTTAGAGTTTTGCCACATTATCTAACATGGTAAGAACACCCCGTTTTTTCTGGATGAAGACAAGGCTGAAGAGAGGAATCCTAACAAGAAAAACCTGAGGAGAAAGCCTACGCTGGAGATTCTCTTTAGTTTAATCCCAGGCAGGGGATTACCTTTAATTTTGCACAATGTATGTGCAGCCTTTTGTTGGAGGGTGGGGATTTCACACCAATGCATAGCCCTTCCCCAACCACCTGGGATGTTTATTTGGAGCCATGGCTGTACCTAGGGAGGTGCGGGGCCTGGTGCGCAAGTGACAGATTTATCTTTTCTGGGACTGATCGCATTGGCCAATCGCACCGGCCTCCGGGGCCCCCCAAAGCGCGGGGCCCGGAGTGGTCGCCCAGATTCGCCCTACCCAAGGGACAGCTCTGTCTGAAGCTCATCTGCACCATTGTGAGTCCAGCAAACTGACCTGGAAATCTGGTAGGAATGAAATTTCTCTGAGATTCCTAGTTATGGCTCCTTCCAGTATGACTAGAAATGTCTACAAAGAGTCTTTCAGATAGTATCTGAGTACTTCTACTTCCCGGACAGGACCTGACCATGCAGAGGGCCCTGAAACTAAAGGTGGACACAACTCTGCATCTGAGACTTCCCAAAGGTTTGATATGGGATTTTGATTCAGGCTTATCTCCAGCAGAAATGAGAAATAATGTGTGGAGAAGAGGAGCTTCTTTTGAACCTCATAAAAGATTTTGTATAGGGTTAGGGTTATTCTCATGACTTGGTTGGCCTGACTCATGATTTTTAAACAAAGGAAGCTGGTTATACTGAGCTTGTACGAAGCTCACAGCATGAAATGCATCTGCCTGAAAAAATTGTGAATAAAGGAGAAGTTAATAAGAAATGTATGGAGAGATTCTCCCTCCTACTGTGGCAGCAAAAAGGGGCTGTAACAGACTGATCCAGCTGGGGGTGAATTGCCGTGGGTCAGGAACTGAGTATGAAGACTGCAGACGATCTTACAAGGCCCCCACTGGAAGCTAGGACATGAAGGAACAGGAGCAAGCAGTAGCAGACGTCACTGCAGCATTGTACACATCTCATTTTGGGCTCCTGTAACTCAGGCAGGCCCTCAGGGCGATCTAAGTGCATCCTCTGGGTTCTCAGATGCAAAATGGCTCCTGGCATAAAAGGTGGCTTAAGCCACCATACTCCTCCCTCCACCTGAGCTGTGGGGTGGTGCATAGTTTGTTTGCACCAATCAGAAAAAGGCTCCATTCAGCCAATAAACTATGTTACTGATTATGTGCCCAGCATTATTCAGCATCATCTTGTGCTTTCAAGGCCAAGTAAGCTCTTCCCATCGTTAAGACTCAACCCTACTATCTGATTGCAGGAACTGGGCGTTTATATCTACAATTCTATGATTCTCTAGCGATCTGGATTTGAGTGGCATCATCTGCTCTCTGGCGCCTCAGAGCCCCTCTTCCCTGGAGTTGAGTTTCCCTGTTAGTTTTCTCTCTATGAAATGCTCCATCAAAGGACTGTCATAACAAACTGTTTGCCAATTTGAAACCCAACAGTTTGTCTGGTGTAAGTGTTAAAAATGTCGTCTTGGCAGTTTTCTTGCATTCAGCTCTTTCAATTTTTTTTTCCTATTTGCTTCTACAGTATGTCAAGCAAACTGGATCATTTTAGTAATCACACCTGCTTTTCCCCCTTTAAAATAAAAAATAAAAAACCCACTTAAAACCTAAGAGTTTATGAAGTAACCAGTGCGTCTCAAAGGGTGACAATACACCTTAAAAACAACACAAATCCTGCAAAAAGAAGCATCACCATG
This sequence comes from Trachemys scripta elegans, assembly GCF_013100865.1. Classification (NCBI taxonomy): domain Eukaryota; kingdom Metazoa; phylum Chordata; order Testudines; family Emydidae; genus Trachemys; species Trachemys scripta. Next base: position 5,554,589 of record NC_048316.1, on the reverse strand, counting down.
CCTCTCCAGAAACCCGTGTTAACTGGTGGCAGAATGAAGAAGAAATTGTTTTAGAGTGTTAATTAAAAAAAAAAAACACTTGCAAAATTCACACTTAGGTTTGTTTACCAGAGATTAAAGGCTTGAGCCTATGGTTATTAAGTCAATAACAAAGCTTCCCTTGGCTTTCATGGTGCAGGATCAGGGCCTCAGTGATTAGTTAGTATCTAGAAATCGTCTTTCACCTATTTTACCCTTTCACCCAGTTACCAATGAGAGATACCTCGCTTGCCCAATGATCTTAATTGGAAAATCACTGATAACATTAACTATTATTATTATTATTAATAATAATAAATTAATTAACAACACTTCGCACTTCTCTAGCTCCTTTCAGCCAAGGATGTTAAATCACTTTACACTCATTAATTAACAATTTAAACTTTGTAGCCCACCCAGGAGGTAAGTATTTGTATGCCCATTCTAATCTCAGTCTCTAAAAGGGAGTCTTTCCTTTTCATTTAGGGTCCCCATCATTCCTTTGGGTGGTCCCGAATTTTTATCTTTAGAGCACCAAGTAAGGCTCGTCATTTTGGTCGGGCAGTGGTTTGACTATAGAGCATTACTAGGAGAGAATTTTTCCTTAGGTGGGCTTGGATGGCACTGGAAGGGGTTATTTCTGTTCTGTGTTGTGGGTAGTTCAGTGTAATGCAGTGTTTGTTTTTAGTGTGTGTCACACACTCCGAAACCACAGGGATTGATGCATACAAACTTCATATTTTTTTAAATGTAAAAAAAAAAAGTACAGATGGGTAAACTGAAGCAAACAGGCAAAGTGACTCCCCAGATGCAGCATCAAATCAGTGACAGAACTGGGAAAAGAATCCAGAAGTCCTGCCCTAACCACTAGAAACACCCCCTTCTCACTGGGAGAACTAGAACTTGGGAGTCCTGACTCCCAGTACTACACTCTAAGCACTAGGTACACTGTCTCTTTGATGTTCTGATTATTTCCCTCCTTAACCAGAATTTACATAATATAGAAATAACAAACAAATGAACAAAAAAAATGAAAAAAAATGAAGAAAACAGAAAATTTGAAGAGGCAATTCCTATACCTCACAGAGCAAACTACAACTTGAGGATTACATTCTTAAACTGAAAGTTAAAATGATCATGGAACTCACAGCTAGTTCAGAGCCTAAGACCAAGGAGAGAATATTGTGTGGGCTACTGTGATAAAACAGGAGCAATTCAAAGCTAATAAAACCAGCACACAATCTCAATTAATAAAGAAGGAAGAAGGCCCTGATGGATTACCTCTGGCAAGATTCTGAATTTCACAGCACCCAGGAGAAGACATCCACATGTGAAGATAAGCCAGGAGAACTTGATGCATCCGATGAAGTGGGCTGTAGCCCACGAAAGCTTATGCTGAAATAAATTTGTTAGTCTCTAAGGTGCCACAAGTACTCCTGTTCTTTTTGATGGCAGAGGTTACCATTTCCATTAGTATTAAGGAGGGTTCAGAGAAAACAAAAGCCCAGAAACCCAGCCCCTTTCTAGAACTGAGCTCAAAATGAGTTCTCTTATTAATGTTCAACAGAAGTGCTGGGAATATCCCAGATGAACATCAGAGACAGTGAGCACCATTCACATTCCACTTTCACTGCCCCATGTACGAGCAGTATCTTGCTAGAGTGAGAATTGAGATATCATGGTACTGCAATGGCCGTGCAGTGTAACCATCCCAAACTGGCCGGGGGGGAGCTGAAATGCACTTTGTTATGCTTCCACTCACAAGAGAAAAACATGGATATTCGATCTAAAATAAACCTATTTATATATAGGAAAAGGCATCAAGAAAGAACAACAGCAAATTTTCTAGGAGAGAGCGAAGTGTGTGGACCTCTTAGCAGAACAGAAGCGACTCTGAGAACAAAATGGCTGCTGAACTCTGCACTCATGTTAGAGATTTACTGTTCAAAAACAAGAGTGTCATAGCTACATATATGACACACCAGAAACCTGAGCCTTCTGAGGTTCACCTGTCATGCATTAAATAGTGTATCCCATTCTTTGCTCCAGGCAACAAGGGCTGATTCTCTTCTCACTTTCACAGGTTTAAATCTGCAGGAGCTCACTGAAATCTCATGAAAGGTACACCAGCATGAAACTCACGTGAGACAAGAATCAGAGGCGTTTAGTAAATGATAGGCTTGGTTCTCCATTGCCTTGTACCTTGTGTTATTACTTCTGGACAAAGTGGATATGGTGAGATGCTAACAAATCAGGGTTCTCCACTTATACCATAGTAGCACAATGGAGCCCCACTCTTGATTAGCCCCTAGGACTACCAAAATAAACCAAAATAGATAATAGTGATTATCTAGCTAGCTGGGAACAAAGAATGTATCTAGGAACAAACAATATAGACCATACTTACAGGATGGGGGACTCTATCCTGGGAAGTAATGACTGAAAAAGGTTTGGGTTTTTTTGCTGGATAAACAGCTCCCAGTGCGGCGCTGTGGCCAAAAGAGTTAATGCAATCCTGGAATGCACAAACGGGAATCTTGAGTAGGAGTAAAGAGGTTACTTTTCCTCTGTATTTGGCACTGGTGTGACCACTGCAGGAATACTGTGTCCAGTTCTGGTGCCCACAAGTCAAGAAGAATTTCGATAAATTGGAGATGGTTCAGAGAAGAGACGCGAGAATGATTACAGCATTAGAAAACATGCCTTATATTACAGTGCTAGACTCAAGGAGCTCAATCTATTTAGCTTAACAAAGAGAGAAGGTTAAGGGGCGACTTGATTACAATCTATAGGTAACAACATGGGGATCAATTATTTAATAATTGTCTCTTAAAGTTAGCAGAGAAAGGTTTAACACAATCCAATGGCTGGAAGTTGAAGCCAGACAAATTGAGACTGGAAATAAGGTGTAGATTTTTAACAGTGAGAGTAAACGATTGGAGCAATTTACCAAGGGTCGTGGTAGTGGAATCACTATCACTGACAATTTTTAACTCAAGGTTGGATGTTTCTCTCAAAGATTTGCTCTAGGAATTATTTTGGGAAAATTCTCTGGCCTGTGCTCTACAGAAGGTCAGACCAGATGACCACAGGGGTCCCTTCTGGCCTTAGAATCTATCTATCTATCTATCTATCTATCTATCTATCTATCTATCTATCTATCTATCTATCTATCTATCTATCTATCTATCAGGATAGCTATGGTGATGGGATTGGGGAGAAATGAGGTGAATGTGGCACCTGAGTTCTATTGCCAAGCCACAAGAATGGCTCCTGAAGGAAGATTCCTGCAATGTAAGAAGTGATTTAACTTTAAAAACCACACAATCCCCTCGGGTTGTGCTGGCTGCAATGGAGCCGGGTGGCAAGGACTCTTTTTGAATGGCAATGCTGTCATTCTTCCTACAGTGGGGGTGTGTGTATGTGTGCTATTTTTTAAAAATGATTCATTACTCCCACTTCTCGCTTCATCTGCCTTTGTTTTCCTCTGCAGTGCAATGTGTCTGATACATGGCAAAACGTGCTGTGCTAATGCCAGCTCTGTGAGCTGTTATACATTAATGTCAAGGTAAAGACGTCTGCAGCTACAGCACAGTGATGTAAACAGGCTTGAGGGGACTCGGATTCAGCTCTACTGGCCTTGTGGAATTATACAAAGGATGGACTCAAGCACCTTCCCATTGAATCCTTTTGTACAGCTGTCTTCAGTGCAGGCTTCTTTTCCTGTGTGTCCTTCCAAACTACTACTTGTCCTTTCTACTCCCTCAGCAGCTCTCTACCTGTCTTATCCATTATAATACCTGGCTCTTTTATAGTAGTTGACATCAGAAGATCTCAAAGCACTTTACAAAGGAAGTTCATATTATATTCATTTTACAGGTAGGGAAACTGAGGCACGGAGCAGTGACATGACTTGCCTAAGGTCACCCAGGCCAGTGGCAGAACTGGCAATAGAACCTAGATCTCCTGAATCCCAATCCAGTGCTCTATCCACTAGGCCACCCCACCTTCCTTTGAGTTGTTCAACTCCTTGGTGAGTTTTATGTGTATATTTATGATTCATCTTTGGAGTGTTTTCACATCTTTTATTTTCACGTTAATGTTGTTGTGGGGCCCACCCCTTAGTTTCCTTTAGTACATTTGTTCTGTAGCTATTTGTGTGGAATACAAGCAATTTCTGCTCCACCTGCTCATAAACACAATGAGAGGGAGAGAACACCGTGTTACAGCACAGGCACTGCCTTAGCAACAGATTACAGTCGCTGGGAAAGCAATGGAGAACTTCAGGGTGAGAGGATTGTCCTTCACCTCCTCACAAAGCTCCCGGGGACAAGTTCAGGCCTTTAATTACACTTCCTGCAACACTGCTGACTTCAAGAAGTCAGTGGGATTTCAAGGCAGAATGTAATAGCAAGGCACAGAATTAGCCCCTAGCCCTGGAAAAGAAGATGGGGTGGGCAACTTAGAGATTGTGAGCTAAGCAGATGGGCACGGGCAACTGTAGAAGATACACAACCCACATTCACAGTATGCCTACACTGCACATTAAGCAGTGTGGACTCACGTTACCAAGCCTGCGCTTGAGCGTCCACCCTGCAGTGTAAACCTGGGTTTACAGTTGCTGAATCCAGGTCTCACAGACCAGCTAACATGTCCATATTGCTCCATGCGGACCTTCTGCTCGGGTCTGCGGCTTGACCTCCTGTGTCCATACTGCAAAATTACAGGGTTTGGACCGGGCTCTGACCACCCCCTTCTCAGGTTCCTAGGACCCAGCTTCTGAGTGCTTGCTGAACTGAGTCACACTGAGTTATGTGTGGATGGAAGAGAGACTTGGACTCAAGCCTGAGTCAGAAGAACCCAGACTGAGTGTCCAATGTAGATATACTCATGCATTCTCAGCTAGTCATTGGAGTGTGCTCTTAAACAATCAGCCAACTAACAGTGGCTTGAGGGGTTGGTTGGCACTTACATACATATATTTTTAAATTGAAAGTGTGTATGTGGCTATAGATATTTGATTGTAACCTCCTTCCTCCCCACTCTCTCCCCCAAAGGTCACTTGTCTTCACAGACTGTAAGCTCTCCACATCAGGGATCATGTCTTTGTGTATGTTTGTATAGCAATGCAGTCCCAATCCTCACTCTTCAATATAAATATTACATAATAACTTTAGTTCTTAGAATTAATCTGTGCCTTGGTTCTACGTTAGCGCATATGTTTTGGGAGTGCCCCTGTATCAAGAATTTCTGGTATGAGGTGGGTCAAAGGATCAATTTGATATTGGATGTTAAATTGGATCCCTCCCCCTTAAGTTTCATTCTTGGATATATTCCTGATACCTGGCAATTACCCTGGTAACAAGGTAGCATGGTTCCAACATGCAGCTTTGGTAGCAAAAAATTAATCCTGCAAAAATGGAAAAGTCCATCCCCTCCAAATATTAATGCCTGGCTCAGTGATATGGCTGACCTCACAGCTAACGAATGACTGGCATTCCACAGAAAGGGAATGCCCAGAAAATGCATAGCAATTTGGGCTGACATTTTAGAGGTCTATGATTAACATTGACCCCTTATCTCCCTTTATCCTAACCCTCTTAATTTACTTTGTGTATTATGATTAATCTGGTATTTTGGTATATTTGTTGTATTTGGAAAAAATTAATAAAAAATTATAATTTTTTAAAAAAGAATGAATCTGTGGCCAGGTAAATTTCACTTGTCACTATGTGCATACCATTCAGCCACTTGGAACATCATTGAGGCAACTAGGATAGATTCAGATCATCCTGTCTAACATGCAGACCCATGGCTAATAGCAGTGTGGAACCTATGACACACAGTTGAGCAGTTCTAAATCACCCCCCAGCAGAGGTCAACAGAAACATATAAAACCACTATCCTGTTCATGTGTGGGATTTGGATGTCCAATTAAGCTGCCTGCCCATCTTAAAGCTATACCTAAATGAAAGGATTTGTCAGGTAACTGTTACTATGCAAAGAGTTCAGGCTTATAGCTATCTAGTTTCTCTACAGCAGAAGTATTAGGCAGGGTAAGACCTCGACATTTGTTTCTGTGCCTCTTATGTCATACAGCTAGAGAAAAACTGTTCTGAGTTCAAAAGTGAGTGGAGAAGAGCTAGCCCATTGTAATCCGCATTCACTGTCGCAGTTCAGCCATCAGGTGCCTCCTGCTGATCTCAACCAGCATCGTTGTAGTTCGGGTTTGAAAGCTGCTCTGTAGGTTGAAGGTAATGGACACAGACTGGATGTATACCATCTCATTAGATAGTTCATTCATTCCCACCTGCAACTCCAGCCTTCAGTTAATGCCCTTCCTGACTACAGATGGAGAGTACTATATTTCTGCTGTAGAAGGTATCTAGGAGTTCAGCTGCATGGAAAGTGAGGCACTTGGGCCCAGATCCTCAAAGGAATTTAGATACTAACTCCACTGAAGTCAATGGGAGGATCTGACTCTTGGACTCTAGAAGGAGGATGGAGGCATGGGCACCACCTGCTAGACAGTCCATGGAGAGGCGCTTGGGTCAACAATGGAAGTAGCTCCATAGCTGAGGGTAAGAACTACCTAAAGACCCATTAGTCAAAGGGACTGGGGAAAGAGAAGCCCTGTTTGCATATGTAGGCCAAAGAGTCACTAGATAGCATTATGGGCCATATTCTTGAGTAGTGAAAATTGGCACAGCTTGAAGGGTATGCTTGATTTACATCACCCGAAGATCTGATCCAACATTCTTTCTTTTCCAGAATTATGTTTGGCCAGGTTTTTTCATTGACTTCTGTATTATTGGCGGAATGAAGTGAGGTCGTACATTCAACTTGATTTGAGAGACAAGGCAGGTGAGGGAATATCTTTTATTGGACTGACTTCTGTTGGTGAGAGAGCTGTCTCTTTCTCCAACTGAAGTTGATAGAATAAGAGCTATTTCCTAACCCACCTTGTCTCTCTCATGTCTTGGGCCAAAACGGCTACAACAACACTGTAAACACTCAACTTAATGGCATTTTCCTGTCTGTTTCAATGTGATGCAGTAATGTTTGTATCCAATCAATTCAAATTTTTCAAGGAATATTCTAAACATCAATCGATTTTGGTGAAAACTGGAAAACGGGAAGGAAGAAATAGAGGCACACATGGAGCCCCTGGCCCAGCTTCTGTAATTGTGTATGCGTCAAATAATCGGTGGATAGCAGCCATTAATATATTCCAGCATTACAATACCCCGTATCTCAACTGCACCCATTGTCCCAGCAGTTTAAAAATATTGACACTGACTGACATCAACCAAACAGAAATAAATAAGAATTGGGTGGGAGAGAATGAAAGGGCAGAGACTGACCCTGGTATGGGGGAAAGTATATGGGACAGTGGTCTGGGGGGAGGGAGACATGGAGGACACACAGAACCCCTAGCTTTAGGGGGAGAAGTTAGAACAGAGGACATTGGTATGGGGGGGCACACACTCCCCCGGGCATGGGGGGAGTCCCTGAAATAGAAGGGCATGGTAGGGAACTTGTGGGGACAATGAAGGAACAGGAGCCTCTGCTGTGTGCAATGCCGTGAGCATACAGAAGCTAGAAAGTGTGTGATCCTCAAGTTTAGAAGGCAACATACATGCCCCCCATTCTTTTTGACCAAAAGTCTCCAAATTTAGCACTAATTTTTCTCTAATAGCTCCAGTACAGTAAAATGATTCTTCATCTGCAGAACTCAAAAGGCTTTACAAAGTCTGGCAAGCTTCATATCCATTAATGCAGATGGGAAACTGAGGCTCAGAGCAATGAAGTGACTTGCCCAAGGTCACCCAGCAGGTCAGTGGCAGAGTTGGAACAGACCCTCGGTCACCTAACTCCCAGTCTGCTGCCCAACTCACTGTACACTCTGATTCCTAATGTGATATCAGGATGTGGGGCCTCATTTCTAAATCTATTAAATAAAATCTGTTGAAAAAGAAGTGTACCTACAGTAGTCTTGGCGTGGGGATGGCATTATGCCTGCTCCCAAGGACATGAGAACTGTCTCACAAGGAGAGAGATGTCACACGCGATGGATTTGCACGGGCAGCCTACATAGCTCAGCAAGTGCCATCTTTCTGGAGGAAGTCCCTCCTCTGACGCATTGACACCACCTGTCTCTTTACACTCAATGGCATCTGTTGGCATTTTTTGTGTGCCAAAGCAAGAATATCAGAACAGAGCAGGAAAGGAAGACACCAAGTTCCTGGGTACTTACAGATGCCAAAGGACCAGGCTGCATTGCGGCTGGGGACTGGGAAATCCATTAGGATCCCTTGGGGAGGCACAACCCACACGGACTGGGGACAAGAGACAAGACACATGTTTGCCTCCACAACCTGTCCAGCAGCCAGAGGTGTTATCTGGAAAGCTTAGAGACCGGGGGTGAAACGCTTTGCCAGGGACGGCAAAGGCAAAAGGACTGCTTTTTTAAAAGAGAGAATACTGCGCCGGTGGAAGGTGCCAGCTGGGCAGTGATGAAATTCTCACTTTGCCCCCAGGAAAGGGTACAGCAAACAAGCTTCCCCTTCACTGCTCAGCCAACATACCCCATGACCAACCACAAGAAGCCACACGGTCATTCCATCTCCAGGAATTTTTGATCCCTGGTCTCTGGTGGGACTGTCTAACGAAGGGGTTTTGTGACGTAGACATCCATCTACTTAGAACTGGACTGAGACCTAAGAAACTCATTTCACACAGGGCACTGAACAGCTGTCAGACAGTAACAACTTTGGGTCAACATTAAAAAAAAAACTGTAAAAAACTTGGAAACCCTTTTTAAAAAGAAACAAAACCAAAGTAGGACAAAGTGAACCTACACTGTGGAAAGCCGGTTCTAATGAATGCACTGAATGTTTTTATCCTAGTACTCTTTTTTGTAAAGGATGGGAAGGAGGAGTTCTGAAACCTTAACTGACCCTTCACCCAGAGACTCTAACTTGAACCAAACTTGCCTTGGAGGTTCCAGAACGTTTGGCCAACTTTTGTTCTCATCATTTGTCTCCTGCACTTCCTGGTTTGGCTGTGGTCGGGATTGCTCCAACACCCACTGAAATCAACAGGAGTTTTTCCACTGACTTCAGCCTTCCTTGCACTAAACCCTAAGCAGTGACATAACCTGAGAAAAGCTCTTCTCCTGCCATTTCCAGCATGGGTTAGGGCTGGAAATTCAGCACCAGGAATCTGAAGAGAACTTTGGCTCTCACCAACTTTCCAAGCCAGACCCAGGGGGCTTGGATAATTCATATGAGTTCCTGATCTTTCTCAGCTGAATCTGAACTCTGAACTTTTTGATGTTCCGCCAGTATTAAGGCATTTATTTGTGGTATGCAGAGGTTTATACCCCTTTCCTCTTTGCCCTCATTTCTATGCCTGGCCCAACCCTTGCTTCATAGGGGAGGTAGCTGAGCACCTGTGTCCCCCAGAATACCCAAGGAAGGACTAGTATCAGAGGGGTAGCCGTGTTAGTCTGAATCTGTAAAAAGCAAACAGAGGGTCCTGTGGCACCTTTGAGACTAACAGAAGTACTGGGAGCATAAGCTTTCGTGGGTAAGAACCTCACTTCTTCAGATGCAAGTAATGGAAATCTCCAGAGGCAGGTATAAATCAGTGTGGAGATAACGAGGTTAGTTCAATCAGGGAGGGTGAGGTGCTCTGCTAGCAGTTGAGGTGTGAACACCAAGGGAGGAGAAACTGTTTCTGTAGTTGGATAGCCATTCACAGTCTTTGTT